>NC_061121.1:57563111-57894678 GCF_002878395.1 Capsicum annuum | reverse complement strand
GAGCTAAGGTATGCTTTCTCACAGAGAATCGTGTATCAGCCACTCCCTCAGTTATACCCCTAATGGTTTAGATATAATATCTACGTACATCGAGATAATTCAATTTCTTCGTGGAGGATGATGAAGAGGTCAATATAGTTGGCGACAAGAGAGGTCATATTAGAGACTTGTAGGATCTTACTATTCTATATAACCTAGTTGTTAAAAGGGATAGACATGATTTGATAGAGAATGTAGTCATTAAGAGGTAGAGGCATAGAGAGCTAGTAATGGGTGCATCATCTAGTAGTGCACTGCCACCACCATTGCCTTCGCCAGCTGATATGCCCCCATCTGGGGATACTTATGACATGGGAGCCTAGTGCATCCTAGGTATATTCTCACTTCTATTTGTTTTGTATTATTTTAGTACATTAAGAACAGTGCACAATTTTTTAGTTAAGGGTGGGATGTACCATAGCTACTGTAGGTTTTTGTTGCTATGTTTCTTTTCCTACCGATCATGGTGTAGTTGTAGAACCGACATGTCTAGGGTAGAATTTGTGTTGTATTGTGTTTTGTTTCATATTGTGATGTGTTTTTGTGTAATTAGGAGATTCTTAAGTATTTAGGGAAGTAGTCATGTTTTTCATTGATTTTTGAGAAAAATAATACCCCTCCAACATTTATGTTTTAAAACTATGTGAATGTATAAATGTGTGAACATTATGGTTCTTGTTATAGTATTAGGATTACGGACATGATATTCACTTTCTAACTATTCAATAAACTAGATAACTAGTAGCTTGTAATATTGACTCTATGCTAGGTGTGTGTGAATTCCTTCCCTTGCTAACTAGATACTACTTAGTTCCCTTTATGTGTTGAATTCAGAACTTGCTCGGTTAGTCTTTCTTAGGTTGAAAGATAGTAAGTTAGTAAAGGATCATAGGCCATTTTTGAATTTATTCCACTTTTAGCCTAAATGACCTTCCATGTGTTAATTGTATCCCGTGATCCCAGTTTTGAGCATTGCAGCCTATTTTTCTTATTTCACCTATTCACCTTCCCATTTGTACTCTAATGAACTTGTTTTGGCCCTGGTCCTCCTTGGATATTGTGCACCTCAAATCAGGCAAAATGTCTAAGTTGAGGGTGGTTATCATAGGGGCGTGTAGTGTAAAATGGGTATGTAGAAAGGTAAAATAAGAGAAAAAAATAGTAAGGCTAAGAGTTGTAGTAAAATAAAAAGAAAAAGAAAAAAAGAAATAGAAAAGAAAAATTGTGAAAAAGTGAAAATGAATGAATAAAAGACCACACTCAACCTGAATGTGCAATAAATAATAAAAAGGGAGAGATATAGGTGGAACAAAAATCCAATTGCCTAGTAAGAGAGATCCAAAGGTTAGTGTAGTACCAAGGAGGCTTAGTTACTTAATATGTCCGTATGTACTATTCCATCCCCCAAGCCTACATTACAAGCCAAGAAAAGTCCTATAGTGATCCTAATTTGACTGTCTGGAAACTAAGGTAAAGAAAATAAGGGCAAGCCTCTCATATTTAGTGCATATTAATTGGAACTTCTCTTCTGAGTATGATTTTCACTTTTCTGTCCCTGCATTGACATGCATTATTTCATATGAGTGAGTAGGACATCTTTGTTGTGATGGCACTTGAGTAATATTGTTAGGTATTTGCTTTTTTTAGGAAGTGTAACTTGTATATTTACATGGTTGTCTATTGCTAATGTAATGCCATACCTTGATCCCATTGTGTCACATTGTTATGCTTCATGTTCATACACAGTTGGTTTTGAAAAGTGAGATTGGAGGGGGTGTTGTGCTCTGAGCTTAAAGTATTGTTTGACTGCCTTGAATAACTTAGATTCTTGTAGTTAAGCATCATTTGAATTTTGTTGTGTTTGTTGCCTGAGGACATGCAAATATTCTAAGTTGAGGTTGTTGATATGCAATAGAAATATAGAACTTTCGATGCTTAAAACTATGAAAATATGTAAGTTTTTGAGGTTGTTTTGTTAGATATGATGTGTTTTGGGTATGTTTTGTAAGAAATCATGTTTTTTAATGCTAAGCTCATGAAAAAAGATGAAATAAGGTGTTTTGGATACTTATTGAAGGAGTTATGGATGTTTGGGACACTTTTCAGCTTATTCGTGATCAAAGCATGTTCATCAATTGAAGACGATCTAAAAATATGACTCCCGACACTTGTTAAGTCAACATGTGGACCGCATGTAGGCAAAGCAAGTGCCAGAAATCCAAAATATTGAGAGTTGAACAACTGAATTTTTTGTCTATGGCAATTGCGGTCACTACTTGTGCCTAGCCGGCAGGCTGCAAGTTCTACCTGCACCCAGGGTCGAGAGAAAGTAGAGACCATAAGTGGCTACCGACCTGTTTTCTCCTATTTTTTTGGGGCTTTGATTTTAGGGTTTCCTCATGTACTATAAATACCCTTTATGTATTTTTAGTATGAGTAACACACTTTTAATACTCATAAACATATTTTGATTCTAAGATTAGATTTTGATCTTGAGATTTTCTTGTATTGACTTTGGTTGATTATTTCAGTTACAGTTATGGGTTTTCTACTTCTTATTATTGTGATTTTATCTATTCTTTCAATCAAGAATGTTGTTGATTACTTCACAAGTATGAGTGGCTAAAACCCATAGCTAGGGTTATGGAAACACTGCCAGATTGACAAAGTAGGGGAAGTGCTATTATTTTTTTTGAACTTATACCCATGCATGTATTGCTTTATCTTAAATATAATAGTTTTCTTATCGGGTGCACACGTTAGGATCCCGCCTATATTATTGCTACTTACTCCAAAAGAGGATTGGTGACTAGGAAAAGATAAAGACAATAGTAATTTGGAGTTTAACTATCGATCCTCGCTTCTAGGTTTTATCTTAGTAAGATGGTTAGATTTCATCTAGTAACTAGTGACTCAAAAGGTAATAGTTAACTGGGATGTAGATAAGGGTTAGTAAGATGACATCCTTAGACTCAAAAGGTAAAGGGTGAAGTCCTTCTACTTATCCAAAAGACTGTAGAAGGTACATAACTTATCGATTCTACATGTAAGGTATTGGTTTGATTCAACAAAGCACGATAAGACTATGGAGTTGAGAAGCTACAGGGAACACAATCCTAGTGTTGACGTACGACTAATTACAACCAAAGTTGATATTCACTACTAGTTCAACATTTATACTCAAATCCCCCCATTTACTTTTCCAGTTCTGCCTGTTGATTACAACAGCTGAGAGCCACAATTCCATGTATTCCCTTGGGATTCAAACCTAACCTTTTTTTTTTTACTATTTTTAGAAGTGACCATATCATCTTCTGAGAAGAGGTATAGCTTGGATGCCACTAGAAAATGGTGTTGTCTTGATTAAAGTTTGTTGGAGTTTATGGGTCTTTACTTTTATATTCTTAGTTGGGTATACGCCGATGTATGCTTAACACCAGTAGTTAATAAAATCCCTTACTCCAACTAAATCCTAACTTGGAGAGACTATTACAGCCTAATCATACAATGATGGAACAAATATGAGAAGGTAATTTAGAAGGGGTTCGTGATGTTCCAAATGTTGTTCCACCTCCTATTCTAGGTGATCAATAGAATATTAATGATAGACAGATAGAGGAGATGTTAGTAGAGGCAACTAATAATAGGAGAGAGGCTGAGAAAGCCCATTGGTTCAGCAGGCAGAGCTAGCCAGGCCAAGGTCGGTAGTTCATCATCGAGCAGTACTCAATGGAAATTGAGATGGAGTTTGTAGAACTATGGCTCAAGTTATCCCAACATTCTAGTATTTCCAACCATATGATGATGAGAAAGATATGGGACACGTTAAGTCAGTAGAAATAGGGGCTATTATTCCTCCTGCACTACCTTCCAATGTGAAATTTGATATAACAAGTGCCTTGATCCAACTCTTAAAATTAAAAGGTATATTCTTGGGTGCGGATATCGATGATGCTAATACATACCTTGCTAACTTTGTAGGGATATGAACTTCGTATACCATCCTAGTGGTAGACCAGCAGGCACTTAGACTGAGGTTTTTCCCCTTCTCACTAACTAGAGAAGTTTCTTTTTGGTTGGGGGAACTTCCAAGAGGATCTATCACCACATGGAATGAGTTACAGAAGAAATTCTTATATCAATTCTTTCCTTCTGCCAGGATGCTGCATCTTAAAGATGAGATATATAATTTCAGATAGCTTTATTCTAAGCCGATCTATGGGGCTTGGTTCAGGTTTAAGAAGAAGCTTAGCATGTTGCCCAATCACTAAAATTTATGGATGAGCTTATTAAAGATATTCTATAAAGCCCTAAACATAAGTTCCAAATCTATGGCATCCACCATCACTGGAGGAGCATTTATGATATTATGTTGGGAAATAGCTAATGAGGTTTTAGACTAGATTTCTCTCACCAACCGAGGGTGGCATGCTTCAAAGGCTGAGGTGGGTTCTTTCACTTATGATATTTGAGATTTCAATAACCAGAGAGTAGTTGATGAGTTTGTGTACAAGAGATTATGCAGTCGAGGACCAATATTGGGTTACTGACTAAGCAGTTTGCAATAATAAGTGCTGCACAGGTGAATAGAGTAGGTGTGTAGGGTTCAGCCTCCAAATCTTATGAGTCTGACCTATAGGAGGAGTCAAAGTATCTTGATCATGAGTTGGTGGGTTTTCGAAATTGAGGGCAAGGAAACCAAGGTCAGAACTATTATAGTAATAGATATAACAATTGTAATAAGGAGTGTGGTAGTGACTAGAGATTGAAATATGACTACAAGGAGAAATGGAAAAGGTACATTCCACTAGGCAACCATGATACAAAATCGAGGATAGAGTCATTATTATCCAAACTAGTAAAGGCTCACGAGAATAAGAAGTCATGACTTAAGAATATTAAGGCTGACATCTTAGGTCTTGCACAGAAGCTTGACTCTCATGCGACTACTATAAATAGTTAGAGACAAAGTTTGGGCTATTGTCTGCTAAGTTAAACCAAAGAAAGCAAGGTACCCTTCAAAATAACATGCCTTAGAGTCCTCCAACTACCAGTCATTGTTTAGCCTTTGCCACTAAGAGTTATGCCCCTATTGATGATATCTCTGTACACACTACTGAGAAGTCAAAGAATGACAGTCCTACAATTGATGAGACACCTGAGGCAGAATTTGAGAAGTTGACATGTAGTAATGATGATTATGAGTGCGATGACTGGGTCGCCAACGAGCCTAATGATGATGTGCACCATGGTAGTGCCATCCCTACTAAACTATTATTAAACAAGAAGGAGGATATTGGGGTAATCACTATTTTCTGTTTTATTAGGCCTTTCCATATCAAACAAGCTTTGTGTAATCTAGGAGTTGGCATAAATTTGATGCCACTGGTTGTATACAAACTATTGGGAATGGGTACACTAAAACCCACATACATAAACTATTGATTTATGAATCATTTGTGAAGAAACCAATGGGTGTATTGTGTGATACAGAAGTGAAGGTGGCATCCTTTACATTCCCAGCAGATTTTATAATTCTTGACTGTGAAGTGGACATTTAAGCTCCTATTCTACTAGGTAGACCCTTCCTATCCACGGGCAGGGTATTGATTAATATGGACTTAGAAGAGATAACCTTTAGAATAAATGATAAGCAAGTAGTGTTTGATGTGTGTATGATAATGCAATAGCCAGATGATATGTGAGTGGTTTTGGTGATAGACACTATTGATGATGATGTTGATGTCGAGACTGTGCCAATTAAAGAGAGACTTAGGGTCAAAGAATTACTATCTGTGATTATGAATTTTGAGAGCGATGGGATTGAAAAATATGGTGAGATGGTTAATTTGTTATATTGGAAGAGGTTCTTACACTTATGCCTCAAAGAAGCTGGATCTTGATCTAAAAAATAGAACCACACCTCCTACAAAACCATCTATTAAGGAGCCAGTGGTTTAGAATTAAAGGCCCTTCCATCTCACTTACAGTATGCTTTCTTGTGGGACAACAATAGCTTATCAATGATTATTGCTGCAGATTTGCCTATCATAGGTGGAATTTTTGATATCTGTATTGTGGAGATTCAAGAGAGCCATTGGATGGACCATAGAAAATATTATATGAATTTTATCGGGTATTTGTATGCATAAAATATAGATTTAGTCAGAATGCATTCCCGAGCATTAGCGTAGATTGAACCCTTATATGTAGGAAGTTATGAAGAAATAAAATATCAAGTTGTTATATACTAGAGAGGTTTACCCCATTGCAGACAACAAATGGGTTAACCCTATTTAATATGTGTCGAAGAAAGGTCGAATTACAATAGTTCCCAGTGAGAAGAATGAGCTTATGTCCATAAGGCCCGTGATCGGTTAGAAAGCTTGCATGGATTATAGAAAGCTGAACACTTGGACCAAAAAGGACCACTTCCCCATGCCTTTTATGGATCAGATATTTGATAGACTAGCAGGCCAAGATTGGTATTGTTTTCTTGATGGGTACTCTGGTTATAATCAGAACACCTATTGATCTAGAGGACCAAGAAAAAATGACATTCACTTGCCCCTATGGGACTTTGTTGTTCAACAGAATGCCCTTTGGGTTATCCAATGCTCCTGCCATCTTTCAGCGATGCATAATGTCTACATTTTTGGATATGGTAGAGGACACAATTGAGATATTCATGGATGATTTCTCAGTAGTTGGGGACTCCTTTGATGATTGTTTGGCCTATATTACTAGTGCACTGCAGAGATGTGAAGAATAGAACTTGGTGCTGAATTGAAAAAAATTCCATTTTATGGTAAAATAAGGTGTTGTTCTCCGATACAAGATCTCCAAATAGGGTATTGAGGCGGATAAATCCAAGATTGAGGTAATTGAAAAGTTGCCTCCTCCAGTCTTAGATAGAGGTATACGAAGCTCTTTGGTCCATGTAAAGTTTTATAGGAGGTTCATCAAGGGCTTCTCTAAAATTGCGAATCCTCTTCGAAAACTTTTAGAAAAAGAGGTGAAATTTGTATTCGATGATGCATGCCTAAAAGCCTTTATGTTCCCTTAGGAACGATTGATTTTGGCTTCTTTTAGGGTTTGTGTTGATGGTGTGATTCGGATATGTATCTCGAAGGTAGAGATAATAAGCATTCTTAAAGCTTGTCATTCATCACCATTTGGGGTTTATCACAATGGATCACATGTGGATCAGCGTGATAATATCTCTTCAATTTATAAACATGAAAAATAGGATGGACAGTTGATCTATGTGGAGGAAAACTAGCCTATACACCCTATCACCATAATTCTCAAGGATCACGAAAGTGCCAATGAACCTCAAACTAAGATTTATTTTCTTCCAAAATCTCATCACACCTTTCATGATGAAATCTTCAAAAGAACTCGATCTCCAATCAAGTATGATACATTGGAGGCTCAATTATCATCATAACTCTTTTGCATACTCTAGGTAGTCAATAGCCTCTACTGAATCAGTTGCATACGGTCCATCAAATATCTCAGTAAATATATACCCCAAGGACTCAAATTAAAAGAGTCAAACCATCTTACGAGGGATTTATACCTATACTTATACAAAGGCTTAAAACACACCATATGAATGCTGGAATGGTACCTATTTTGTAGGCAAACTCTTTTAGGTTCAAGTACTTGTCCCAATGACCTCCAAAGTCTACAAAACAAGCTAAAGAATATTCTCCAATACCTGAATAGTCCTCTTAGACTGAACATTAGTCTTAGGTTGAAACACTATGCTCAAATAAAGTTGAGTACCTAACTCTTTCTAAATAGTACTCCCAAAAATTGAGGTAAATTGAGTACCTCTATAAAATATGATAAATATAGGGATACCATGTAATCAAACAATCTCTCTAATGTAGATCATAGAGAACTTCTCTATATTATAGCTCGCTTTTGCGAGTATGAAATGGCAAATTTAGTTAGTCAATACACAATTATCAAAATAAAATTGAACTTCCCCAATATTAGTGGTGGGTCTGATATGACATCCATAGTGATCTGGTCACACTTCCTCTTAGGAATGGGAATCCTCTGTATAGTACCTCCAAGTTACTAATGCTCATACTTGCTGGCAATTCAAACACTTAGCCATGAACTCTATAATATTTTACTTCATGCCACCCCACTAATAATACTGCTTTAGATCATGGTACATCTTAACTAGTCTTGGGTGAATGAAATATATAGAATAATGAGTCTCCAAAAAGATCAATCTAATATATCCACCAACCCTCGATGCATAAACTCATTTGCTAATCCTCAAAAGACCATCTTAATAAAGAGTCAACACCTTAGCCTCGTCGTGCAACACCTTATCATGAATCACTATATATCTATAATCATCAAATTAATAAGATCAAATCTAATCTATCAGTGAAGATCTAGCCTCTACAAATGCAAAAATACACTCTGATGAAGTAATGTGCCATAGTTTTATGGCACTTTCAATTCTTAAAATCGAAAAATAGGAAAGTACTTAGTTTTGCTTTGGTAGATATGGTGTGTTTTTGTGTTTATTTTTTAGGAAACTAGGTTTTGGGGATTTAAAGGAGAATAAAATTTGAAGTTGCTAAAAAGACTCCACTTACGAGCCTACTTATGTGGAATAAGTACTGCTTTAGTCCATAATAAGTGGCGTCATATGTTCTAGAGATGACAAGTTCAGAGAGCCTAAAAACTGAATTTTGTTCTGACATTAACAAAGGGCTACTTATAGCCCGTAAATACTACTTATGGTACCATAAGTGCAATCATAAGTAGCAGAGACTAAAGGTTCAGAGAAGCTGAAGTTGCAGAAGTTTCTGACACTTATGATGTGGTAACTTATGGGAAATAAGTAACAATTATGCCCTGTAAGTACCTTCATAAGTGGTGATGCTGAAGAATACAAGTTTTTGTTCACTTTTGACACCCACGTATGAATGGCCTGTAAGTTGGTCCGTAAGTGGACACCGACCCAAGTTTCCCTGTTAATTTTGGTTTGGATTTTTAGTCTTTTTATGTAAACTATACTCTTTTGATGTTTTTAGTTAGTTTAGTCAATTTTACACACTTTATACATTCATAAACATATATTGATTTCAAGATTCGACTTTAATCTTGGAATTCATTGCTCTTGGTTTTCCCATTGAGTATTAATTTGATATGATTGGTTTTGTTCTTAAATTACTGTGAGATTTATCTTATACTTTATTTATTAAATTCCATGGATGTTTTTGCTAGCGTGAGCACCTAAACCACCAAACTAGGGTTGTGGGAACCCTAGCAGAATAACACACAAAGAAAGTGGAACATTGTTCTTGATCAATATTCTTGCATGTATTGTGATCGTCTTCGGTTTAATAGTTTTCTTAGTAGTGGCCAATGTTTAGAACCTAATGTATTCACTACTTACTTCACAAGAGAAGTAGATATTGGGAAAAAAAGATAAAGATAGTAATTTGAGGCTACCAACCCTCATCTAATTAACTTGACACTCAAAAGGTAATAGTTAATCTGGGATCTAGGATAAGGGTTAGTAAGGTGACAATTTGAGACTCAAAAGGTAAAGAGTGAAATTCGCTAAAATCATTCACAAGACATTTAGTGATACATAAATTATCAGATTTTCCATGCAAAATATTGTGATAGCCCAATAAACCACAACAAAACTATAGAGTTAAGAAGCGAGAGGGAGCACAGTCCTAGTGTTCATATCAGATTGGTTACAACCGAAAGCAATCAAGACTTGTTACTATTTATTGTTTACTACAAACCCCCTCCTCCTATTTTATTTTCTACACTTTCGTCTACTTCAATAAATTTGAGAGACAAATTCAACCTATTTTCTGTGGGATCGACCCTAACCTAGTTAGGTTACTATAATTTGATAGCGACCGCATTACATCTTCTTTGAGGGTATAGTTTTGGTTACATCATGAAAAAATATCAGGAAAACCAATTGGTTAGAAAAATACTAAACCTCCAAGGCCAAAGTTAGCTCCTAGGTTAAGAGGTAAGCCAAACTCCCCATACTAATCGCTTTTTGGCTAAAGACATCCACCATCACACTTTTCTTTCCCAAACTATAATGGGTAAAAGAGATCAAAATCCTTAAGCATCTCAAACCATCAATGTTGTCTCATATTAAGATCCCACTAGGTGAAAAAATATTGAAGGCTAAGATGATTTGATAAAATATCATAATGGATGTCATACAATTAATGTCTCCATAATTTCTTCACAAACACCATTGTGACCAACTCTAAATCATGATTAGGGTGGTTTTTCTCATGAGTCTTTATCTTACGAGAATCAAATGTAATTACCTTGATTTCTTACATTAACACCGCCCCCAACCAGCACTGGAAGCATCACAAAAAATAGTATAACCTACACCCTCCTTAGGTAAGGTCAAAATAGGAGTTGAAGTCAACAACTCTATGAGATTTTGAAAGCTCTTCTCACAATCACCTAGCCACTAAAATACACTTTTTTTAATCCAATTGTTCAAAGGAGCCTTAATAAAAGAAAAAACCTCTAGAAAATATCAATAATAGCCCGCTAAACTAATAAAACTCTGAACCGCGATAGGAGAAGTAGGGCTAGCCCAATCAAGAATTTTTGTTATCTTGGCTAGATCGATCGTAATACCATCCTTAGTTAACAATGGACCTAAAAAGAAATAGAGTTCAACCAAAAATTGCTCTTTGAGAAATTAGCATATAGATTCTCATCTCATAACCTCTAAAGTATAGTTCTCAATTGTCTCATGTGATCGGCCTCACTCTTGGAATTAACCAAGATATCCTCAATAAATATAATTACAAAGAAGTTAAGATATGGTTTGAATGCTCAATTCATTAACTCCATAAATGTTGCTAGGGAACTATTCAACCTAAAATATGACCAAAACTCATAATGACCACATTGAGTTCGAAAAACAATCTTCATAATGTCCAATGCTCTAATCCTCAACTGGTGATATTTGGATCTTAAGTCAATCATAGAAAATTTCAAGGCACCCTATAGATGGTCAAATAAATCTTCAATGCATGGAAGAGGATACTTATTATTGATGGCCACCTTGTTCAATTATGGATAGTGAATACACATGTACAAAGAACTATCCTTATTCATCACACATATAATGGGAGCACCCTATGAAGACATACTAGGTGTAATGAAACACTAACTCAAAAAGTCCTAGAATTATTCCATAAAATCCTTAAACTCAACTAGAAAACCTATAAGGATTAATGGAAACAGGCTTGGTACACGGCTTGATATCAATAGCACAACCAATATCAGGATCTGGAGGCATACAAAGCAAATATGCAGAGAACAAGTCCTAAGACACCTTAAATACTCGAATAGAATCCAAAAAAGATGACAAAACAACACTAGTATTGAAAATATAAAACAAATAAGACAAACAACCCTTCTCTACCATACGATGAGGACGTAGAAATAATATCACTCCTTCAAAACCAAATTAAGAGTACCTTTTCGTAACAACCTTGGAATACCTTGGGTAGCTAAAGTCACGATCTTAGCATAGCAATATAAAATAGCATGATAGAAGTCTAACCAATCCATACCCAACATACTATCAAAGTCAATATATATAAAAATTAAGTTTACCCACGTCTCATGCTCCGCAAAGGTTACTACACAAGATCAGTACACCCGTTCCACCACTAAAGACTCTTCTACTGGGGTATAAACATGATGAAATACCCTGGGTTTTGACCCTTAGAAAATTTCTTGAGTTTTAAACATTCTAGACATCATACGACTTAATGGTATAAGTCGTATGCTTGGATACGATTTAGGGTCCCTCCTATCATAAGATAATAAGTATGGTTAGGTTGTATTCTATCTAAGGTATGAGTAGGAATCTTAATTCTCATATTTTTGGGTATGAGATGTACATGTCTAAGTCGTATGATGCCCTAAACTTAGTCTAGTAGATTCTATCTAGGGTTCAGGTTAAGAGGTACTTATCGTATAATAGGATATGAGTTAGCTATAGGTGGTCATACATTGGTTGGTATGAATGTCTAATATAGTACAAGGGTATGAGATAAGGATACCATTTGTATCCTAAGGTGCGATTTAAGGGGTGTAGTCGTACCCTTCTACAGTCGAGTTTTAAACTTTTAAGCTGAGGGTAGTCCGGATATTTCCCACCAAAAACATTTAAGTCCCCACATTATATAAACCTTAGTGGCCTCTCATAACTTACTTGGAAAGATAAAAACACTCTCAAAATCCTATCTAAACTCTCTCTTGAAGATTGGGGATAGGGTTTCTACAAGGTGCCCATCTAGAGGCTCAAGAGTGAAGTTCTCTCCATGAATATTTGTAAATAAGGCATGTTACTCCTCCCTAATTGTTAGTTCAACTAAAGTCATGATTTAATGTATGGTTTTCATGGTATAATTGTTGTATTATGTTGGTTTTTGATTTATATGTTGTGAGTTTAGGTTATAAATGGTTGGTTATGGTTTTCCATGTCTTAATTACAGTTTTCATGTTTTAATGGTGATTTGAACATGTGGTTGCATGGGAATAGTTAATTGGTACTTGGTTTTGATTTTAGAAACTATATGCCTTCAACATGTTTGATTAAATGTCTATGAAAATTTTTTCTTTACATTATTGTTTATTGAAAACTTTGCAAGGTATAAAGTGGTAATGGAACCCTAATTGGTTTGGATGGTTTTAAATGGTTAAATAGTAAGGTCTTGGTGGTCATGGTTATGGTTTAGTTTGAAGCCTTGCAGGGTATATAAGAATCCCCCAAGCAACCTTCATAATGAACTACTTGTGGGGTACATGGGAATCCCCTAAGTAAACTTAATGATAATGAGATCTATGGGTATATGGGAATACCTTCTTTAGAAAGGGTTAGATAAGGACATTGCTTCGAAGCTATAGTCAATATGAAGATACCAGTTCTTATAACCTTGGTCAATAATAAATGGAATTGGTGGTTTAGTTGTATGACAATGGTTTTAATTAGGCAATAATGGCAAGTTGTGATAGCTAACTGTGAAGGTGTGAGTCCAATATACGGACACTGGAAACTCTTCTTTTCCGATATAAGGATTGGTCATGGTGATCATATACTTGCGAGGTACATGGGAATCCCCTAAGTTATACTTGTATATATGTATCATGGAGAGCAAAGGGTACATGGGAATCCCCTATCTCTATGGCAT
The DNA here is from genome assembly GCF_002878395.1 of Capsicum annuum. Classification (NCBI taxonomy): domain Eukaryota; kingdom Viridiplantae; phylum Streptophyta; class Magnoliopsida; order Solanales; family Solanaceae; genus Capsicum; species Capsicum annuum. The sequence continues at coordinate 57,881,395 of NC_061121.1, read as the reverse complement.
AGCTGGTTCGTGCGGCTACATGTGTTGGGCCTCATCCAGGGGGTTACACTAGATCCATATAACCCATCGGTGGTTTTAGGATGGTTAAGCTACACATACCCTAGTTAATGGTTTTAAAGGCATGTTAACCTGGTTCCATTTCCCGCCATGGATTATATGCATATATATGCATGTATGGTTGAGTAAGCATATAACTGTTTACTTGGTTTTAAAGGTTAGTATTATTTTATCCTTATCCTGAGTGCATGTTAGAATTCAAACGCTAACCCATTTTCGGTTGCTATAATCCTATGCAATATAGGAACAGACCATACTACTCCTGCTCATTGATTGGTCTCGAGGACAACTAGTGTTGGATTGAAGTGGTGAGCTTCTATATTTCGGAAGGCTTCATTTCATGTTATGGATTTCGTTACATATTTTTTCCATATTATAGACATTGGTTTTTGGATATGGTCGGGGGAATGATTGACTAAATACTCTTTGGTTTGGTTTAGAGGCTTTGTATGGATAAATATGGACTTGGGTATAGAATGATTATGATATGGAATTTGGTTGTTGTTTTGGTTTGATTGGTTATTGGACGGATTGACTTGATTGGGTTGGTCTAGGAAGTAGACCTATCCCAAATTCATTATATCTTCAATTGTGCTATCTTGTTATATGTTTGGAATTAATCCAACTTATGGTACATATTGGTTGGTTAGGTTGGATATCGGTGGTGGTGTCCTATCCTGGTTGGACTTGAGATGGCCATTACAACAAGGACCTAGTTTGGGTTGTGTCTTATGAAGAGGCATAACAAGGGTATCATATGCACTCATCAAAACTCATAGAAATATATGCAAACACATAGGAAAATATATACCAAAGGTCAAATAACATAGAAATAGAATGATGGAAAACGGGGATGATACCTATGATAACTGAATTAAAGGTCTCTACCTTAAGTATCCCAGGGATAGCATAACATAGACCACGACCGTCCATGCTACTTGTCTCATGATATGATGGCTTAGAAGAGTAAAAATGACCATCATGCGTTTAAGAACCACGTCTAAAGCCTATACCCACATGACCTGATCCTTAGATATCGAATGCCATAGAAACTATAGACCTTATATCTAAACCCTACAAAGTTGCATGGACTGGTCTTGTCCCTAACCAAACTACCACATCATAAGGGAACCTATTCTAACCAATATAAATAGGAGAACCCCGTACCATCCCTTGAATAAAATGACCAGAATCTTTAATTAAGTAATAAAACAAATTATATTAAAGAAAAATTCTTGTAAAACATTATGGAGTTATAACTATCCCAAGATCTAGGCTAAATAGTTTCACGAGCTACAAAATAAATAATAACGTTGGACACAACTTCCACCATAAGTGAGAGAAGTGGGAGCTTATGAAGGATTACTACCGCAAAAGTTAAGAAATCAACACTGATCCATTCAATAGACCATACCCTAAAAAAGGAATAGAAAAAGTAGCATTAGTATAAACCACAAATACTGGTAAGCCTTACCCATTGGACTGAATTGCCTTACACAAATATAATGTACATATTTAAAAGAAAATATGTGTTCTTTTTAGACTCATTACAAACCCCCAAATTTTCTACTTCCACCTCTTTTCTAACTTCCAGTTATGATTTTTGAAACAATGGTTTTTCTCATACAACTATACCACCCCGGACCACTAAGACTGACCTCATACAATGGGTCAACATAACTTCTCAAGACAAATATAGTGAGAGAATCCCTAGACCTAAGTCGAGAGCCTATTAAGTCACCTATCATACTTGGAGAAGACCCATTTCAGCATGTAACCTATCCATCCAACCCTAACCCTCCCCCTTCCCTCATACATTAGCCTGAATTTGACTCATAACTTACACCAGTCCATTCCCTATCCGACTGACGTAGAACTTTTTGATCAACCTTAACCTCATTGGTTATTCCACCACTCGAGGTAATATAAGAAGTCAAGATACAAAGGAATTATTAGCCATATTGTAAGAGGTCAATACCTAGCTGAAATACAGTACCACAAGTTAACACATACTCAACCAACATATATTTAGAACAAGTATCAAATAAGCAATGTAGGATATTCAATCAACAACTTAACTAAACTATCACCAAATCAAGTTCATCTAAGTTGAGTCATAACAATTTAAGAGGTAATAAGTCAATTCAACCATAACCTAGTCCAACTCTAACTATAACAATATCCAAGCCCGCAGACCATGACTCTAGAACAATAATCCTAAAATAAATGACACGCAATGGGATCACATAAGGATTCCCATTTATATCAAGAATATACATATAATCCTCGGTTTTCTCAAGGACTGTCATACTTAACGGATCCTCATACATACACACTATGATTAATGCATCCACCCTCTAGATATGACTCACAGGGGAAAATTTTGTCCATGTACTAAATCCCAGAGATAAGAGTCTGCAAACCTTTCTTTACTAATAACTCATAAGAATATTTCAATTACTGAATTTTATATTTAACAATGAGGTAGGTCAAAATCATACAACTAATTAAAATTATTCGCATTGACCACACCAGAAACATGCGCAAACAAACCACCCTATAAAGTAGTTAACATGCACATATATCACAAATTGGATTAAAACTACAATACCATCACCTTCACTATCGTGTAGAGACTTAATTATGTCACCTTCCGCAATGTTCCAATTTTAACAAATAATAAAGATTACCACCCTGGATATTTTGAAAACACTCCTTCTTAGTGTATTATCACTTGCCTAATGGTTTAATTAATAACTGGAAATTCATACCTCCCACCAACCCAAATATAGATCAAACAGCAGGAAACCAACAATTTTTAGCATACAAATAATATAACACAATAAGGTATGTAGACTAACCATAATTGTACGTTATCCAGACCCTAACCAAATCTAGCTATCCTCACTTCATTCCCGAAGGATTAAATATGAAATCTTTTACCCATCAATATTACAGTCATGCTGTCTATCTTGGGTCTATGCTAAATTAACCTTAACTTACCTAGATGTCAACTAGTTGAGAAAAGAACGAACAATGAAAAATCCAACCTTGTCAAGATTGAAGACACATTAATCCTAGAAAATACATGGGTTTGCACCCATTTTCACTCCTTGCTCCTCTTCTCCATGGTTCTAAGATTATGGAGGCAACCCTAAGGGTTTTTGAAGCCTCTTACATTATTTATTTCAACTGAGTAGAGAAAAAATAAAACCTACTTAAGTCGGTGTTTTGGTCTGTGTCATGTCGCTATAGTGGCTTGCGCATTGCTATAGAAGCACCACTATAGTAGAATAACTATAAAGGGATGACATCAGCCTATTCCAACTTCTTTAAGTGCTAAAATTCTAATACACATGGCCCCACATAAGTTTAATAATAAAATCTTGATAATATCCATACTCCGCACTAATATTGAGGTGTTTCTTACTAATGAAATATTTGGTCGTTATAATAGATACCAATTTGCCTTTCATTCATCCCCAAATAATACAAAGAAGGAACGACCTGAGTCTAGATTTTTAAACCTAATACCCTTTCTGTTCGATTGTAAAAAATTAATATCGATACGTTAATCCTAACCCGAAGTTGAAATACCCAGTGAATTTATAGAGTACAACACCTTGACCCTGATTACCAAACTCCTAGTATCAAAACACGATCACTAGTCTAACTAGAAAAGATTTTCTAGACTCTCAAAGGCATATTGTGAAATAAGCAAATAATTTACTGAATGTCTGACATACCTAAAAACTTATCAAACTACATGCATAGGGTATTTAAAAAATTTTGATATGTAAAAATTTAGTGAAATTCAAGGCGGGACCCTGCTATAGAAATATTTATCCTTCTATAGTGGCATCACTATAATGACACATGCCGCTATAGAGGCCTGGAGTAATTTAAAAAGGGAAGAAATGGGTTCATTTGCCTTTTTCTTCTTTTACTTGAAGTATAATCTCCTCCTTTCCCACTGACTTTGCTCTCATCTCTGGAACAATGTAACATTCGACATCTTTAATCGTTGTTACTATATTACTCTCCAATTTGCATGAATTAGGCTTGAATTTTATTGAAATAAGAGGGGGAGGTTGAGTGGAGTTTTCAAAATCTGATTCTTGGGGCTTTATTTAATTGAGATTCAAAGCATGGGTGCTTCTTTGACATTCCCAATGCTTGTATTGTGTTTTGAGCATAAGAAACTCAAAATTTATAGATTATAATAAGTCAAAATGGAGGAAAGTGTGAAGGTCTTTTTGTTATTGAATTGATGATTTGGGCATGATTTGGGAGTCATCATGTCCAAATTTTTGTGTAACGTAGTTCTAGACCACATTTGGAACATTGATTTGAGTTTAAAGTTGAAAAATAATGATTTTGAGTCAAGGGGATCAATCTTTGCAACCCAAATAGCTAGGAAGATTAAGGTCTTTATAGCAGCCTCATCGACTAACCCAAATTGGATTACAAAAACATAATATAAATATTTAAAATAAAATATACATTCTTTCTAGATGTTTTGCCAACCCCTAAATGTTTCTTTTTACCCCTTTTCTAACTTTTAATGATGATTTTTGAGATACCACTTTTCTCTTAAAACTCTACCACTCTGGATCACAAAGTTTGGCCTGGCCCAATTAGTCAACATAATTTTGAAACAAAACTACAATGAGAGAAGCCCTAGACCTAAGTTAAGAACCTAATAAAGCACCTGGCATACTCGAATGAGACACATTTGGACATGTAACCTATCTACATAGCCCCCATATATTAGCCCAAATTTGATGCATAACTTACACCCATTCTTTCCTTGTCCCACTGACATAGGATTATTTGATCAACCTTAACTTTATTGGTCAATCCACAACCTGAGGCAATATAAAAAGTTAGGGCAAAAGAGAACAACTAGCCAAATTGTAAGTAGTCAATACCTAGATGAAATATAGTACCACAAATTAATACATACTCAACCAACATACGTTTAGCACAATAAGTATCAAATAAGGACTGTAAGATATTCAATCAAAAAGTTAACAAAACTATCACCAAACCAAGTTTATCCAAGCTATGTTAGAACATGTTATGAGACAATAAGTCAAGTCAACTATAACCTAGTTAACCGCCTAACTTTAACAATATCCCACTCAGCAGACCGTGACTCTAGTAACAATTATCCATAATAAATGATAAACAACCAAACCTCATAAAGATTCCCCACTAATATCAAGCATACACATATAACCCATGGTTCACTTATGGAACCATCAAGATTGTTTGGCCCTCTTACATACAAGCTATGGGTGTGCATTCACCCTTTATACATGACCTAAAAGGGATAATTTTTCTCCATGTACTAAATAATAGACACAGGTGGCTTCCAACCTTGTGTATTACCTGAAAAATACCCCTAGACATCACATGATGCTTAATACTATGGATAGCCCCAAGTTAACCTATGATATCTACTTTACAATAAACTCTCATAGATGTAAACTTAAAATATGAGCGAAAATTGAAAAAACTTATAATTGAGTTCAAATAGATGAATAATATCAACCAAAACACTGTACCTTAATAACTTTCAAATCTATGAAAAATTGAAAGAAACATATAGTCAGACTACTCTTGACAAGCCTCTAACTAAAATTGAAGGGCCACTGAGACATATCCCAGTTGACCCAAAATAAAAGCTGAATAATTGAAATAACTGCAATAAACATTTGGAACAATCATAAACTTGGCCCTCAAAGTATGAGGACTTACTAACTATTTGAATATAGGAAGTAGTACCTGCAGTTAATCATGCTGCTGGGGACGAACACTAGAAACTTCATTATAAAATAATTTAGCCATGCAAACATATATGTGGTTTGTACTTTTTGAATGTACTGGGTATGTAGGGATTAATGCAACAAGTAAAACTAAAGCTGAACATAATTTTAAATTATGTATGATATATGTAAAACAACTTACCTTGATCATAAGTAAGACCAAAAGTGAAAATCTCATAAAGAACAACTCATAAAACAATAGTGGAACAACAATTATGAGTTATTACCCTTAGTTTCTAAAAGTCTCTTTTTTGTGAAATATTCTTGTAACCGACATAAACCATACGAGTAGCTTGATGTTTGATGACTAAAAACTTTATCGAAAGGGTACAATGACTGAAACCCTATTAACCTTAGGTTTTGGCCTCTGAGATTTTCTTGATTTTGAGCTCATTGTCTAGGGTACTACTCAGGTGTGAGTCATGAAGACTCCTCACAAGTCGCATAGTTACAGTTGTAGTTATAACAGTAAGAGTTTCTTGATGTTTTTGTCTTAATTATGACTTGGCTCCACGAGTCTAAAGGTGAGGTCACAATTCGTAGGGTGTGACTCATGACCATAATAGTAAGGGGTCAAGATTTGAGGGTCTTAGGCTATGAGTCTTGGTGATGACTCGGACCAGTGACTACGAGTTATTATCAGACCTGTAGTGATTGGCGACAGTTTTCCTACATTTTAATTAGGGGAAGTTTGATCATTTCACTCTTATTACAATTAGCGCCCATAATCTTAAAACACTTAAGGGACCTTATTTTAACCACTTATCAAATCATAAACTATTCTTTTCTCTTAAATTCCCAAGTTAAGAACAAGCTAGGTTTTTAAAGGGGTAATCATATAGGCTTAAAATTATGGTATCTTCTCCAAAATTCTTTGTATTTTAAGGCATGCATATCTTCCCAAAATTGATTTTATATAAAAGCATATATTTGATTGTTATCCATTTGGTTTAATTGTTGGGTTTTGAATATTGGTTAAGGGATTTAGAATGGATAATACTTGAATTGATTTCCTGAGGTTTCGAAAGGGTTGTTTATGCTTTATCCTTATAGTTTTGAACTAAATAAATACATGGGTATGGGAATTGGAAAGGGAAACATGGGTTTTCCAAAATTATATTGTTTAATGGTTTGGAATTGGCTTTAACCTCAACTCAACTTGTGAAATTGATTTTGAAACATTGATATATGCATAAGTGAACTTACTTTCGGAACGTTAATATGCATAAAAGGTTAATGGAACTTTAAATGGTTTTGAAAGGTCTTGGTTGTCATGGATTGATGTCTAAATTGGAACATGGTGTCAAATTGGCTAATTGATTTGGAATGACATAAATCTATAAGCTTGCAAGCATAATTAATTGGAATGACAATACTAATGGTAAATATGTAAATGGATGAATCCCTGGTTAATGGATAAGAATGGGTAAATAGTTTTAATTTAGGCTTAAAGGGGGTTGTGTAGCTCACCGTAGAAGGTGGAAGTCTCAGGGGGACCTATACTAGAAATGATATTTGTCGGTGTGGGGGCCCTTCCTTGAATTTCCCAGATTCGTGCAACTAAGACACATTTGGGCCTTTCCAATAGGGAGATCCGGACCCATATATCTCATGGGTGTTTTTAGGATAGTTATAGGTACATAGTCCGGGATAATGATTTTAAAACTCATGCTAAAACTTGTTCCCTATCATAGAATTCTATATATGTATGTATATATGTGTACATGTACATTTATAATGGTATTATTTTGAAAAATGGCAATATGTTATCCCTACCCTGAGTTATATGCTAGCGCTCACCCCGCAAACTATCCCTGGACACTACATTCTTTCATGATGTAGGGTCCTAGGAGATTCTTCTGTGTGTTTATGGAGTGTTAGGTGGTGCAGTCATCAATTGGGTTGCTATAAAGTGGTGAGCTTTCAACTTTCAAAAAGCTTGGTTATTCCATAGATTTCTTTCTAAATTTTAGAATTGAAGAGTTTACATTAACATTATCATTGTCACTATCATTGTCATGGTCGAGGTCATGTCCCGACTTAGTTTGATATTCGGATCCTTTTGTGGACATGTGTGGGTTGGATGGTGTTGTTGACTCTAAGAGCTCATTCTTGAGTTACATTAACTGTTTTATCTTTATTCTTTGTTTGTCTTTTGCTTTTTTATTATTTAGATTATGTTTGGATTATATAGGCTATGGGGGTGGTATCCAGTCCTCGGTGGACTTGAGATACCCGCCATGACTAGGTTGGGGGTCGGGTCGTGACAAGCTTGGTATCTAAGCGTAGGTTCAGGGTTACTGGGTATCCACACAGACGTGTGGAGTAAGTCCTTTTTATGGGTATGTAGCACACCCCACTTATAAGGGGTAGGATATAAGACATTTAGGAATGTTTTCCTTTCTTGTATTCTATTTGAGGATATAGAGTCTGGTGTCCTAAAATTCCCTAAATCTTAGTTGTCTCACATTATAGATCATTCCTTTTGAATATTTAGTGCTCGTAGAAACTCTGCTGGACTTTCTGTCCTACCTGAGGATAATGTGGATAGAACTCACCCGACTTTTGGAGTACAAACTGATCCAGGGTTCCTACTCCTGATTGTGCTATCCCACTGGAGTTCCATGGGTCCCCACTATTTATACCCTAGCTGGTGACACTTATACTTAGTCACCTTGAGGAAATATCTCTAATGTAAAGTACCATTGGTCTATTTATATACTTACCCAATTGGTGGTATTTGAGTCTCGTCAGTCTGGTCCTATTTATGCTGCTGTGAGTTCTTTTGAGGTTACTCTAGTTGGGAAGCTTATGAGATTGAATCCCCCAACCTTTAATGGCTCTAATTTGAGGAGGATCCTTAAGGGTTTATTGATGATATTGAGAAAATCTTTAGGGTGATGCATACTACTGATATAGAGGGTGTGTAGTTTGCTACTTATTAGTTGAAAGATATTGCTTATCAATGATATGAGGAGTTGGAGAAGTTAAGGGGTAATGATACTAAGCGATTAATGTGGGAGAATTTTTCAGGTGCTTTACATAATCGTTTCATTCCTTAGGAGTTAAGGGAGGCCAAGGCCAAAGAGTTTGCGGACTTAAGTCAAGGTAGGATGATTGTGAATGAGTATGGCCTGAAATTCCATCAACTATCTTGTTATGCTCCAGAGTTTGTGTCTAGTATGAGGGATAAAATGAGAAAGTTTGCTTTGGGTTTGTCTAGTGACTTGGTATTGGAGTGTAATGTTTCTATGTTGGATAATTATATGGACATCTCCAGACTTGGGGTTTATATGCAACAGGTTAAAGATGAAAAGAAGAAGCAAGAGAATGAGAGAGCGGCAGAATAAGAAGTTTAGGTATTCAGAGTAGGGTAGAGGTCAGCAAGCTAGTGGAAGAAATGGTGGACAGTGGTCTAAGAAGAAAAATTGGGGAAATTCTAATTCATATTCATAGGCTAGAGCTCCTTATCCTAAGCATTTATGTGATTGTCATTTTCAGGCTGGAAGTGGTCCTAACGCACAGGGTGCTTGACACGACCCAAATCCGGGCCTTGTGGTAATAGGCATCTCAATTCCAACAAGAACCAGAGATCACCTCCGATACCCAACCCAACCAATCAACAAACCACAACATAATAACCAAATCCATAACCATTCCATAACATACCCAAGTCCACAGTTTATCCATACAAATACTCTAAAACAAAAGAATAATATCTGGTCGAGACATGCTGCTGACCATAGCCAAAACCAATATCCAAGTCTAAACCAATAACGACATAAGAAAACTCAAAGCAAGAAATGGAGACTTTCGGAGTATAGAAGCTCACCACTTCAAGTCAACATATTTTGTCTCCAAATCCAAGTCACTGAGCAGGAGGGGTGATTTTATGACCAACACTTGTATCTCCTGGGGATACAATGTCGAAAATGGTTAGTAGTTGGAGTGATGGTATGTAAGTCAAGGACAATGATAAAATATGTCATCAGTTCCAAACCAATCATCCAATGGACAAACCAAATGCAATATATAAATACCATGTTGGGGTAGGGAAAAAGATTAGCATGAACTTTAAAATCATTAACTTGGGCTGTGTAGCATAACCGTCATAAGATAAGGCACCCACGAGATAAATGGGACCAGCTCTCCCCTATCTAGAAGGTCCCCAATGCATGTAGCCACATGAACCAGAGAATATCCATAACCATTTATGCCTATATGAGGGACTCGAACCTCCTAGCATAATCAAGGTGACTTAATAAAAAATACATGTATTATTTGGGACTCGAACGTCCCATTCATATATTTATTTGGGGAACTTGAACCACCTGGTCAGAAAGACACCCGTACCGGCTAACGAGGTTTCTAGTGTTAGTCCTTTGGACACCACTTTCATGGCCCGACTACACATCCTGCTTTAAATCCCAATTTAAAACTATCATTTCATATACACAACTATTAAGATAATTTATTACCAAATGCACTTCGTTGGTATTGTCATACCAACACCACTTACAAGCATACAACATGCTATAACCATTATCATTCAACTTTAGGACTCTAACCCATTGTATATACAAAGCCGTCAATTCAATTAAACATTTAGGGACTCAAACCCATTATCTAGAAAGGAAATAAATCAATTTAATGTTTAGGAACTCAAACCCTTTTTACCAATCGAACCACCAAGGTTACCATTTAAATCATTATATTGACAATAAGGACATAGCAAAACCACTTAAAAACCATTCATATTCATTAGGGCAATCCCTTAGTTCAAAATACCATTTAACATGTTGTTGGTTTATTATCTTAGGCATTTTTACAAACACATTGAAGGCATACCATTACCAAGACCAAAACCAAAGTAAAAACCATCAAGTTTAGGGTGAACCATTATCCAATTATTAAACCATAATTCCAAGAACCCACATGTGCAAACCATAATAAAAAAATGTATAATCACAATTTAAACAAAGATTAACCAATACTCAATAATATGCAACAAATCCCTTAACGTAGGTTTTCAAAACCCTGATTAATGAATCCTAATCAATGTTTAAAATACATGATATTTGAGATCAAACAATGAGGGAAGGGTCGTATGCCTTATTCACGAAGATTCACGAAAGTAATTTGATTCTTAAGCCTCTAGATAAACACTTTGTAGAAACCCAAGACTAATCTTCAAGAGAGAGTTTTAGGGTGGGAAATGTCCAAAATACACTAAGATTAAAAGCTAAAAAATAGTGCATAGAAGGGTACGACCATACCATCCAAACCGTACCCACAACATATGAGTAGTATCCACCACTCATACCCTAGGCAACAACTTGAACCCCAACACTTTCAAACATACAACCATAAGGACCAACTCGTATCCAATCATACTAGTGGTACCCTAGAACCATACCCTAGGAAGAATAAAATCATCTAGTCTGGACATAGGACATCATAAGGTTTGGCATCATACTTCTATTACTATAACACCCTGGATTTTCGACCCTTAGAAAGTTTCCTAGATTTTTGGTTTTTAGAATTGATACGACTTAGGTGGTATGAGTCGTATTGGTGGATACGGGTTACTGGGTTTAGTTCATTACTTCACTTAATCTTAGAATTGGAAAATTAATTTAGATATGAGTATGGGTGGCTCACCATGAGCCATAATCCAGAGTACAAATCATACCATAGGCTTATATTGTAGACAGTGTTCAAAACCTTTTGTGATTCTATTTTTCCAGGGGTAGTGGTAAAGGGTACTAGTCGTATGCTTTGGGTACGACTTAGTTTAGTTAAATCATACATTGGATAGTATTGGTTAAAAGGGGGAGGCCTAAGGTACGAGTGATGGGTACCACTCATATTGGAGGGTACGACTAGTATAGGTAGTAATACCAGCTGACGAGAATTTTATGTTATTTAAGTGAGGGCAATTTGTATATTTCCATACTTATCCTATTGCATCACAACAAATTTTTACTCACTTTGGAGGTTATTTTCCCTATTATTCTATTTATTAACACTTAGAAAACACTCTCTTATACTTTATAAAGTTCTTAAGCAAAGGAAGCTAGGGTTTCATCTTAAGGATTAATTTGGGGCTTGTGTTGGTGATTTCTCTCCCTTATCTTCTCAATTAAGTAATGTACTTCTCCCATCATTATTAGTTCCAACTAAAGGCATATTTTGTAAATTATTTTCATGGCATAATTGTTATATAGTTTTAGGTTTTAAAATATGTATTAGGGGGTTTTGGTTATAATGGCTTGGTTATGGGTTTCCCATGTTTTAAATTATGTATTTATATATTTTAATGGTGGTTTGGATACTTGGTTGCATGGGAATGGCTAATTGGTATCTGATTTTCATTTTGGAAATACTATGCCCCAATACGTTTGATAAAACGCCTATTTACTATATTGTTGGACTTTTTAATGGAACTATTGCATGGTATGGTTTGATAATGGAACCCTAAATGGTTTAAATGGTTTTGAATGGTTAAGTGGAATGGTTTAGTGGTCATGGTCATGGTTAATTGAACTCCTTATGGGGTATGAAAGAATCCCTTAAGTAAAAATGTTAATGAACACTTGTGGGGTACATGGGACTCCCCCAAGGAAACTTAATAATAGAACACTTGTGGGTTACATGGGACTCTCCCAAGTTATCTTTGTAAATGGGTACATGGGAATCCCTTTACCCAAAAAGGTTTGTCTAAGCACAAAAATTTCAAGTTATAGTCAGTATGACGATACCACTATCTATAGGCTTAGTTAATAATAATGGTTCATATTAGCTGGAAATGGTTTTAATTGAGCAATAAAGGAGGGGCATGATAGCTAACCATAAAGGTGGTAGTTTGATAATGCTTGACTTACACGTCAATTTAGGGCTAGGCGGTCATCGTTAATATATTTACACAAATTAGGAGTCGGGGTCGAATCCACAGGAAACAATGTGAGTGGCGATTAAACTAATTTGAAACTAAAGCTATAAGTTGAATTCAAAGAAATGATACAAAAGATAAAATAGAGGTTTTCAATGATCAAACAAATGTTAAGGGTGTAACTTTCTTTAGAACTCAAAGCCAAAATTTCAATAGTTCAAATTAATGATAAAGAAAAACTAGGGTTGTGATCACTTGATTACTAATCCCTATTAAATAATAATTGTAGCATTGGGTTCTCATGACTTGTAGGAAACACCAGATTATCAGTTTCGATAGTCCATCTAAGTGTTTCTCAACCTACCTAGATGTTGAACTCCCTAATTCTCTCGAACTTAGGAAATCATTCTATTCATACTGATTTTATCTCAAGTTAATCTATCTTGTTACAGTATTAATAATTAGATGGGAGCTTAACCTTCCCAAATCCTTGTTGATAATTCGCTACCTTTAGTTTATTTCTCAGTTCGAGCAAATCAACATAAGGCTGGATCAATTATTTGCAACAAATAAATAACAATCAAAATAAAGGAGTTATCAAGATGTCCCCACAATCTCTCAAACCCTAATCAACTATTATATCTATAGAGGAATAATCATAGATCCGACAACCCTAGTTGTGGGTTTTAGTGCCACATGAAAAAGAAAGAGATAGCAACAATTTTATTCATCATTCAAAGTAATTAAACTTATAAAATATGAAGTCCGAAGTTGATTCTCTTTCAAGTTCAAGAGAAAATTCCCACAATCAAATCAAAGAGTTGAAAATTGCATTCTAAGTTAAGAGCCCCAAAAGAGAGATAAAATGGCCTTTGGAATGAGTTCCAGCCGTTTTAAGATGATGAATGAAACCCTAAAAGCTACTATTTATATACTTCAGATTAATTATGGAAAAAAAATCACATATCATAGCTTTTTTCTTGGACAGATGACGTCGTGGGTGATGGCTTATCAGGAGTCTGATGACTTATCAAGAATGTTGTCAGCTCCTCTTTACTTTTGACAATCTCTGCCTTAGGTTGACGATGAGGCATGATGGCTTATCACTCCTTTGACGACTTATCACAGATGCCGTCACATCTTTACTTTAATTTCTGAAGCACTGCATAAGCCTAACGGCTTATCACAACACTGACGGCCTATCACAGATGTCGTCACGTATTCCAGCTAAAGTTCATTCTCTTCTAAGCCTAACGACGATTCTGATAGATTATCACACTTCTGACGTCTTATCATAGATGTCATCACGAATTCCAGCTGAATCTCATCCTCTGTCTAAGGCTGATGATGAGTCTGATAACTTATCAGGGAGTTGACGACTTATTAGACAAGTCATCAACTACACTTCCCTTATTATTTTGCTCAAAAATCAACTCTTTTACTTCTATTATTGCTGCTTCTCTTGCATCTTGACTTTTCCTACAATATTAAATAGAAAAAAACCAAAAACGACAAAAGTTGCTTAAGACTTTGCAATTATTCTTAGTTAAAAGCCTCATATGTGTTAGAATCTGCTCACACATCAACACCCTCAACATAAAACAATTGCTTGTCCTCAAGCAACTAAAACACAACTAAGAGGATACAAAGTACATTCGATAGTCAACCATCCATATTATCTCAAAACATCATCACCATCTCCAAGGTCAATTAATTTAAAAACAACAACTATTCATATTATTAAAGAACAACAATGTGATAAACAGGAACAAGATATGGAATCAATTCACCAACATCAACCTTGCATGAACCAAGATTATAGTATCCAAAAAAGTTAGCAACTAACAATGTAACCAGTGTGCCCTTACAACAAAGAGGTCGCTCCTCACTCATATGTGAACTCCAATATGTCAATGTGGGGACGGTTAAGAGACACTCACTCTCAGAAAGAAGTTCCAATCAATGTATGCCAAATACCATAAGCTAGCCCTTATTTTCATTACTGAAGCTTTCAGACAGTTAAGTTAGGATCACTATAGGACTTTTCTTCAGCTTTTAATGTAGGCTTGGGGCTGGTATGATACATAAGGATATTTAAAGTAACCAAGCCTCCTTGGCACTACACTATTTTGGGGTCTCACTTATCAATCTTTACCTTATTTCTCCCTTTCTTGATTAAAGCACATTGAAGATGGGTGCAGTTTTTATTTATTTATTTTCTCTTTTTGACAACTTTTCTTTTCTCATTCTTTTTCTACCACACCTAGCCTTGTATTTTTTTCTTTTTTTACCCTTCTTCATATTCACTTTACATCACGCACCCCTATGATAGCCACCCTCAACTTAGGCTATTTGCCTAAGTTAAAGTGCCCAATGTCCAAGGAGGACTAGAGCCAAAATAGGTTCATTATGATACAAATGGAAAGGTGATAGGTATAATAAAAATTTTGGCTCAAAATGAGGATCAAGGGATATTATTCACACATAGGCTAAAAGTGGACTAATATCAACAATGGCCTATGATCCTCTCCTAACCGCTATCATACAACAAAGGAAAGACCAACCAGACAAGTTCTAGATTTAACACTCAACGGAAACTATGTAGTATCTCACACACACATGGCACAAAGGTACATCACAAGCTACTACCCATTCGGTTCATGCAATTGTTTAGCAATAGTTATCATGTCACTAATACTATGCAATAACAAGATGCACAGTGGTCATATATAAATACATATCACACAGTTATAAAATAGACCATTGGAGAGGTGTTAAAAAATTAATAAAAATATGTTAACTACGTAAGGTACTTGTATTTATCCTAGTCAACTACAACATTTTACAACAAATCACAATATGCCTAAATATGTTGGCTCTACTAGGAACAAGACTCTGAGGAAAAGTTGCACGACAACAAAAACCTCAAGAGGACATTAACACCAACAATTAGCCCCACCCTCAACTTAAAATCATGCAATGTTCTCACTACGTCAAACTAAAATAACAGACACAGAAATATACCAGTTGTTGTGTGAGCAAATGCTAACATATTTAAGGCTTTTAACTAAGAATAATTGTGAAGTCTTAAACAAGTTTTGTTGTTTTTGATTGCTTTATGTTTGATTTTGCAGTAGAAGCTAAGATGCTAGAGAACCAACAAGAATGGAAGCAAATGAGCTGAAACCTAAAGTAAATAAAGGTGAACTATGGCTGATGACATTTGTGATAAGTCATCAGCCCTGTGATAAGCTATCAACTTCATCATCAGCAGTAGATAGAGAATTGGCCTTAGTTGAAAGGTGTGATGACATTTTGTGATAGGACGTCAAGGAGCTGATAAGTCTTCAAGATTGTCATCAGCCTAAGGCAGAACATGAGATTTGAGGAAAAACCTTGACGACATTTGTGATAGGTCATCAAGGAGATAATAGGGCGTCACCATTTATCGCCAGTGTTAGGCAGTGAGTACCAAAAACATAAAGAAAGATGATGATATTTGTGATAAGTCATCAGCCTCCTGATAGGCTATCATAAATGGCGTCACCAAATCTGAGGAATTTTTGAATTTTATTATTTTGTTTCCATAATTAGGGTAAACTATTTAAAGCTTTGTTTAGGGTTTTCTTGAGAGGGGGGAACCTTGAGTTTTGAGACAAGATACTTTAATATTTTTCTCCCTCTTCTTTTGGCTTGAGAAAGCAATTACTTTAAAGAGACTATCATCATTATTTTGGGATTTTCTTTGGTGATTAATTGGAGAATCTCTAGTTTCTATTCATCTTTTGGTAATTCATCTTTCAAAGCATGAATTCATCTAGTTGCTTTAATTATTATGTCATGAGCAGCTAAATTCCTTTTACCTGAATTATGGAATCCAGGGGTAGCTCTTGATAAGGTGTTGAGTGTTCAAGATTTGAAAAGTGATAGGACTCTTTGATAATTCTGATGTTTTAATTATTGTTTGTTGGTTGAAAATAATAGATAACACCTACTTTGATTTGCTTGAGAAAGAAATCAAATATAGTAGGAAGTGAATTATCAACAGGTGCTTGGAATTACTAAACTTCCATTTAATAATCAGCGCTGTAACAAGGTTGGTTAACCTGAGGTAAAATTTGGGCAGTGAATATAAATTCCCTAAGTCTTAAAGTATTAGGTAATTAAATGCTTAACTAGGTTGAGATACATTTAAACATAACTTCGCTAAAGATAACTTGTTGTCCTACCTACCGTGAGAATCTTGAACCACTAGTAGCATCTGTCAAGTACTAAAACCCCTAGTAAACATAATTATGGTTTTTCATAAACTCTTGATTACAAACATTTAAACTAAAGTGACCAAAAATTACTTGTTAACTAAAACCCCTTATTTCTGGAAACATCCAACTATCAGTTGATTAAGTTTCAAATGACTTACGTTCCCACCATATTCCCTGTAGGATTCGACCCCAACCTAGATGGGTTTTATATTGACAACGATCGCTTACATTCTTGTTTAGAGATGTAGTTTAATCATTATCAAAAATGGCACCATTGCCATGTAATACGGTTGAAAATTGAAGTTTGTGTGCGCTAATTAACTGTTAGTCAAGTTTCCTAGTTTTACGTTTATTTGCTATTTTTGTTGATTTGCAGGATCTTTATAGTGTATGCCAAGAACAAGAAGTTTTGGAGAACCATTATTACCACCTAATTCGGAACTGCAATGAATTAGAAGAATGGCAGAACAGTAAGAGGCTGACAGATTGGCAGCCTTAGTTAGAGCTCAGGTGAATGTGAAAAATGTCGGACAATAAGCATGACATCCAAATCCCAAGGACAAAGATTTTGGAGACAAGGAGTTGCTAAATCCTGGTAATCCAAGGCATGCAGAGCTAATAGCTGCACCAGTATGGTGTAATGTTAAGAGGAACCATCCATTTCGAGAAAGGCAAGAATACCCGCCAGTCCAGTATGATCTCAATGATGATGATGATGGAATGGATGGAGAAGGTGCAACGGCTGTAATTATTCCTTCAATGTTGGTACATGGGGCAAAATTCAACATTACGAGTACTATGATTCAACTCCTAAATCTAAAGGGGTTGCTTGGTGGCTTCCTTGGGATGACCTGAACTTGCATCTGGTGAATTTTGTCACTATCTGTAAATCTTTTGATAACTCAGGAGTGGGCCAGAATGCTATTCAGTTGACATTGTTTCCATTGTCTCTGTCTGGGTAGGCAGCATTGTGACTAAATGAGCTGACACCAGATTTTATAACTAACTGGAAGAAGTTGAATAGAGCTTTCCTAGAAAGGTTCTTTCCACCTTCCAGGAGGGTCAAGTTGAGGGATGGGATTAGCAACTTTAGGCAGCTTCCAACTGAAGCCTTGCATGAAACCTAGGAAAGATTTAAGAAAAAGCTGACCCAGTGTCTGAACCACAATATGAAGGACATACATTTGATGAAAAATTTGTACAGGGCTCTTAACTCTGTTACAAAGCGAATTGTAGAAAATGTTGTTGGTGGTTCCTTTGTTGATCTAACATTCCTAGAGGCTTCAGAGTTGCTTGACAGAATAACCAAACAGAGTCAGGCATGGCATACCAGAGACTCTATGGTGGCCTGCCCCACTGCTTTTGTAGTTATTACTACAGAGCAACGCAAAAGAGAAGAGGAGCATGACAAAGAAATGGCTAATCTTAAAACACAGATGGACTTACTAACCAAGAACTTGCTATCATGCAATATTAAAAAGGTAAAAGCTGTGGGATCTTAGGATAGAAGTGAGGTTGATACAAATAAAGAGGCTAACTATATTAATAATCAGGGGGGTTTCCGAGGCAAAAGCCAGGGGAATCAAGGTTGGACTTACTATGATAAGCCTGGTTATAGAGATAGAGAGCAAGGAAATTGGAGGAATAACAATGATAGGAGCGGGCTATATGTTTCTCCTGGAAATCGTGAGGCTGCTTCAACAAGTTCTGAAAAGATGTCCATGTAGGACATAATGGCTAAGTTGTTGAAGGGAGTGGAAGCTACCAACTCATGCGTGACCACCGTGAAGATCGATCTGACATCTATCAATCAGTTGGTGTACTCACATTCCACCATAATCAAATAGTTGGAGCAGCAGATAAGCCACCTCTCTGCAGCATTCAACCAGAGAAAGAGTAGAACATTACCAAGTAATACAATCCAAAATCCACAGAATGATGGCTTATGCATGGCTATTACCACTATAAGTGGTAAGATATTGCCTTGCCCTTCTGTGGGCAAACCTGTAGTTGATGAGGTAGTTGATATTAAATCAAAAGAAATTGGTCCAATGAAGTCTGAGAAGCTGGATAATTCTAATGATGCTCCGGATAAAGACAAAGATAAGGAGAAGGAGGTAGTGCTGAAAACTATCCCAAGACCACCACCTCCATTTCCTCAGTGGTTGAAGAAAAAGGTTGATGATGCAAAATTTAGCAAATTCATGGCAATGCTCAAGCAATTAATAATAAATGTGCCTTTATTTGAGGCACTTAAGCAAATGCCATGATACACGAAGTTCATAAAAGACCTTTTGACTAAGAAATGGAAGGTTATCCATGAACCGGAGGACAATCTCTTTCATTGTTGCACTATCTCTACAAGGTCTTTAGTGCAGAAAAAGGCAGATCCGGGAGCGTTTACCATCTTGTGTACTATTGGGTCCCTGAATTTCACAAAATCACTATACAATTTGGGAGCCAGTATAAACTTAATGTCACTCGCTGTGCAAAAAAAATTAGGTTTGGGGGATCCTGCCCCGACGAACATGCCATTGGTGATGGCAGAAAGGTCTATAATGCGGCCAGTAGATATATAACACGATGTATTGGTAAAGGTGGCCGACTTTATTCTGCCTGCTCATTTTGTAGTCCTGGACTGTGAGGTGGACTTTGAAGTGCCCATCATTTTGGGTAGACCATTCCTTATAATTAGAAGAGTGATAGTGGATATGGAACTAAATGAGCTGAAGTTCAGGTTCAATGACAAGGAAGCAAGATTCAAAATACACTCATCCATGACACCAGCAAAGGAGATGAGTGTTTTGTCAATCGTGGACGTATTCTATGAAGATAGTAAAGGGGATCAACAGGTTGTCTTGGCAAAGTCTGAGTAGTCAAGATAACAAAGTCGTGCCGCGACAGTAAATTAGGTGCTATTAAGAGGCAACCCAAAATTTTTATATTCCAGAAAATTTTTTATTTTTAGTTAGGTTCTAGTTAAAAGAAGGTGGAATGGATATATTAAGCTAAGTTCTCTTAATAAAATTTTTGACGGGCTGTCATAATTGTGTTAAGCCGTCAGCTTTGTCGTCAGAAATAACAGCTCTGGGTAATTTCTATTAAGGCCGATGATATTTGTGATATGCTATCAGAATTATGACGGATTATCATAAATGTCATCACAAAAAGCCAAACATTAGCTAAAACTGTGGGCCAAATTAAAAAGACTTAACCTGGCCTACAGCTTGGCCTTTCCACCTTCCTACTTAGTTTTTATTTCCTTTAAGTTATTCTCTTTCCATCTTTGGTTTGTTTTCTTCCCTTTTCAAAGTCTCTCCAACTATGACATCTTATCAGAAATGTCGTCACAACAGGGACCTAAAGTATTACTAAACCCTTTCAAGGGGTGTGGAATTTCGATGATCAATGTGTTTGTGTTTATACTCTTGCTTCAGATCAGAACTAGACAAAGTAAAGGCAAAGGTTATAAAGCTACAGTAGCACTACTTTATGGTGTAAGTAGATCCAGTAGCCGAGGAATGTGAAGGAGAAATCCCGATTCTTGATCTCACAAAGGAGCTAGTGAAGAAAAAGAAGAAAAAAGGTTAGAAGAAAGGAAATGGAAAAAGTGAAAGGCCCGATGGTGATGAAGAAAGAAAGGCAAAAAAGAGGGCAAGAAAGAAGTCTAAAAAGAAGGAGATGAAAAAGGTAAGAATTGAGTCCTTAGTGGACAATGAGAGATGGGAGGCAGCCATCTGATCTAGAGCCGCAGGTGCCTCTACTAGTAGGTCTTTTAAGATTAATAGACCAGCTGCACTAGAATAGAGAGAGGGTCTTGATAGAGATGCAGCAGCAGGGTCAGGATCCCATGACCCCCTAGATTGATCTATTCCAGGTATACTCTAACCCTTAGTTTAGAATTTCTTTGATTGTAAGTTAAGGGTGCAGGGTAAATTTGTTGTTGTAAAATTTTGTAGTCAACTAGGATAAATACTTGTACTTGAGGCAGTTGAATTGTTGTTGTGATTTTGTACACCTCTTCAAGTGGTTTACTATTTTAAACTAAGTGATTTGTATTTAAGTATGACCACCGTGCATCTTTGTATGGCATTAGTTCTAGTAACATAATAATCATTGTAAACAGCTGCACGAACTAAATGAGTAGTTGAGTGTGATATATCTATGCGCCAAGTGTATGTGTGTGAGTTGTTACTCAGTTCTCTCTGCATGCTGAAGCTAGAACTTTCCCTGTTAGTCTTACCTAGATTGAAGGATAAGGGTTAGGAAATGATCATAGGCCATTTTATTATTAGCTCACTTTAGCCTAAATAACCTGCCCTATGTTTATCATATCCCTAGATCCTTATTTTTAGCCTAATTAGCCTATTTCTTTGTATGAAACCTGTCACCTTCTCATTTAGATTATAATGAACCTGTTTTGGCCCTGGTCCTCCTTGGTCACTATTGACCTTGACTTAGGCAAATAGGTTAAGTTGAGAGTAGCTATCATAGGGGTTCGTGATATAGAATGAGTATGATGAAAGGTAGCATAAAACAAAAGAATAAAAAGGTGGGTGCAGAGGAAAAGAGCAAGAAAAAGAAAAATTGTGAAAAAAATAAGTAATAAAGACTGTGCCCATCCTAAATAATTATGATCAAGAAAAGAGAAGAGCGGAAAAAGCTAATGATTGAAACCCCAAAAAGCTAGTGTAGTGTCAAGGAGGATTAGTCACTTTAAATACCATCGAGTATCATTACCATATCCTAGCCTACATTACAAGTATAAAAGAAGTCCTATAGTGATCCTAGCTGACCTATCTGAAGATCTAGGTAATGAAAATAAGGTCCCTATGGTAATTGGCATACACTAATTGGAACTTCGTTGTGAGAGTGAGTGTTTTGATTGTACCCATGGTTACATATATAATTCTGGATATGAGATGAGGGGATTTCTTTGCTATAAGAGCACACTAGTTACATTGCTAGTTACTAACTTGTTTGGGTAGTGTAATACTGGTCTATGCATGGTTGTTATAGCTGAATTGATGCCATATATTGATTCCTGTGTGTTGCACTGGTGTTATTCATTGTACTTAAATTGACTGACTTTGGAGATGGTCAAAGTGTTTTGAGATGATATGGATGATTGATTTCCAAATGTGCTTTGTATTCTCTTAGTTGTGTTAAGTTGCTTGTAGACAAGAAATTGTTTTAAGTTGAGGGTGTTGATGTGTGAGCTAATGCTAACACATTTGAGGCTTTTAACTAAGAATAATTACGAAGTCTTAAGCAAATTTTGTTGTTTTTAATTGCTTTATGTTTGATTTTGTAGTAGAAGTTAAGATGCTGGAGAACCGACAAGAATGGAAGCAAATGAGCTGAAATCTGAAGTAAATAAAGGTGAAGTATGGGTGACAACATTTGTGATAAATATCAGCCCCATGATAAGCTATCAACTTCATCATCAGCAGTAGACAGAGAATTGGCCTAAGTTAAAACCTGTGATGACATTTTGTGATAGGACATCAAGGAGCTGATAAGTCCTCAAGATTGCTGTCAGCCTAAGGCAGAACATGAGAGCTGAGGAAAAACCTTGATGACATTTGTGATAGGTCGTCAAGGAGCTGATAGGGTGTCACCATTTTTTGTCAGTGTTAGGCAGCGAGTACCAAAAGTATAAAGGAAGCTAACGACATTTATGATAAGTCTTCAGCCTCCTGATAGGCTATCACAAATGGCGTCACTTATTCTGAGGAATTTATGAATTTTATTTTTTTTCCATAATTAGGGTAAACTATTTAAAGCCTTATTTAGGGTTTTATTTAGAGGGGGGAACCTTGAGTTTTGAGACACGATACTTTGATATTTTTCTCCCTCTTTTTTTGGCTTGAGAAAGTAATTACTTTAAAAAGACTATAATCATTATTTTGGGAATTTCTTTGGTGATTTAATCAGAGAATCTCTAGTTTCTATTCATACTTTGGTAAGTTTATCTTTCAAAGCATGAAATCATCTAGTTGCTTTGATTATTATGTCATGAGCAACTAAATTCCTTTAACCTGAATTATGGGATCTAGGGGTAGGTCATGATAAGGTGTTAAGTGTTCATGATTCGAAAAGTGGTAGGACTCTTTGATAATTCTGATGTTTTAATTATTGTCTGTTGGTTGCAAATAATAAATAACACCTGCTTTGATATGCTTGAGAAAGAAATCAAATATAGTGGGAAGTGAATTATCTACAGGGACTTGGAAACACTAAACTTCCATGTGATAATCAGCGTTGTAACAAGGTTGGTTAACCTGAGGTAAAATTTGGTCACTGAATATAAATTCCCTAAGTATGAGAGTATTAGGTAATTAAATGCTTAAGTAGGTCGAGAGACATTTAAGCATAACTTTTCTAAAGATAACTTGTTGTCCTACCTACCATGAGAATCTTGAACCACTAGTAGCATCTATCAAGTACCAAAACCCCTAGTGAACATAATTATGGTTTTTCATAAACTCTTGATTACAAACATTTAAACTAAAGTGACAAAAAATTACTTATTAACTAAACCCCCCTATTTCTGGAAATATCCAACTATCAGTTGATTAAATCGCAAATGACTTACGTTCACACTATATTCCCTGTGGGATTCGACCCTAACCTAGATGGGTTTTATATCGACAATGGTCGCTTACATTCTCATTGAGAGGTGTAGTTTGAGCATTATCAAAAATGGCGCCATTACCGCGGAATATGGTTGAAAACTGAAGTTTGTGTGCACTAATTGACTGTTAGTCAAGTTTCTTAGTTTTACATTTATTTACTATTTTTGTTGATTTGTAGGATATTTATAGTCTATGCCAAGAACCAAAAATTTCAGAGTACCGTTATTACCTCCTAATTTGGAACTGCAATAAATTGGAAGAATGGCAGAACAGCAAGAGGCTGACAGATTGGTAGCCTTAATTTGAGCTCAGGTGAATGTGAAAAATATCGAGAACAAGCATGACATCCAAATCTTGAGGATGAAGATTTGGGAGATGAGGAGTTGCTGAATCCTGGTAACCTAAGGCGTGTAGAGAAAATAGCTGCACTAGTATGGCGTAATATTAATAGGAACCATCCATTTCGAGAAAGGCAAGAGTACCAGCCGGTCCAGTATGATCACAATGATGATGATGATGAAATGTATGGAGAAGGTATAATGGCTGCAATTATTCCTTCAACATTGGTATTGTGCTCATTAATGATATCTTGATGTATTCTAAAAGTGAGGTGTGTCATGCTAATCACCACTGTATGGTGTTACAGACCTTAAAAGAGTAGCAGTTGTATTCCAAGTTCTCCAAGTGTGAATTTTGGTTAAGCGCTATAAATTTCTTAGGACATATTACTTATAGTGAGGAAATCATGGTGGATCTACAAAAGGTGGTTATGGTTAAGCCTAGACCTACAACTCCAACTGACATTTAGAGTTTTTTGGGTTTGGCTAGGTATTATGGGTGGTTCGTGGAAAGTTTCTCGATGATAGCTGTCTCTTTGCCTTAGTTGACTTAGAAGAAGGTGAAGCTTTCTTGGTTGGATGCATCTGAAGTGAGTTTTGAAAAGCTGAAGGATAAGCTAACTTTGGCTCTAATTTTGACATTGCCTGAAGGGAATGAGGAGTTTATGGTTTATTGTGATATATCTCGGGTGGGACTTGTTTGTGTCTTGATGTAATATGGGAAGATTGTAGCCTATGCTTTTAGGAAGTTAAAGGTGCATGAGAAGAATTGTCCTACTCATGATTTAGAGTTATTGGCAGTGGTTTTTTTCTTTGAAAATATAGTGGCATTATTTGTATAGAGTGAACGTGGACCTTTTTATTAATCATAAGAGTCTAAAGTATGTGTTCACTCAGAAAGAGCTAAATCTCAAGTAGTGAAGAGGGTTGGAGCTTCTCAAGGACTATTATATGAGCCTTCACTACCACCCAGGTAAAGCTAACATGGTTGCTGATGCTTTTAGCAGGTTGTCCATTGGGAGTTTAGCTCATGTGGTTCAAGAGAAGCGAGAACTGGTAAAGGATATTCACCGCTTGGATAATATTGTAGTTTGTCTCTTGGACTCCAAGGATGGTGGGGTAATGGTACAAGAAGTGGTTTAGTCATATCATGGTGCAGATAATAAGGAGAATCAAGTGTTGGATCCTATCCTGATGAAAATCCCGAGTGATGTTGGCATGCAAAAGGTTATGGTCTTTGAGATCAGTGGTGATGGTACTTTATGTTACTAAGAGAGGTTGTGTGTTCCTGATGTCGATGATTTTCGACAAAAGAGTTTGTCTGAGGCGCATGAATTGTACTATGTTTTTCATCCCAGTTTGATAAAAAATTATCATGATCTCAAGGAGATTTATTGGTGAAGCAGTATGAAAAGGGACGTGGCTGATTTTATGGCCAAATGTTTGGTGTGACAACAAGTCAAAGTTGAGAACATCAGTCCTATTTTTTTGGTTTAATTTGGAATTTTATTAATAATTAAAAAGTATGAATGGATCAACCCATCCAAATCAAAAAACAAAAACCAATTCAGGAGTCCACAATTTGGACCGGACTAAATCGTGATCCGATCCACAACAAAAAAACAAATAAAAAGAGTAAGGTTTCCTATTTGAGATAAGAACAACTCCTCCCCCCTTAGCTTGCCGCCTCTTCCACTGTTCTTGGCTTCTCCAATCTTTAATTTAAGCTGCTGCATTTCTGGGTAATCAACACTGTACCTTGTTGTCACTAAGGTAGATCCCTCTCCAGCTGCAAGAGTAAGTTGTTTTCCCCTTTCTGAGTTAGCATCTTTACTTTGAATTTTACTTAACACTATATTCGCTCTATTTCCAGCTGAGATCTCTAGTGTAAGGGTATATGATGTGTTTTTTGGTGATAAATGGTAGGGTTTAGTCCGCTGAGATTTGATATACAATCCTGGTAAGCTGCTCCCTCTATTATTTTTTATTCTACTGATTGACCTAAGAGATAACCTTCTATTTTTTGACCAGTTATGGAAAGGAGGGAGATGATTAGATTCTCAGACCCATGTGTAACTGGATGGTGTCAGTTCCTTAGCTGCAAAAATAAAGATCTAACCATTTGACCTTTTGATCTACTAAGAGTTGTTTTTGTTGGCTGGTTTAATTAGGCTAAGTAGCAATTTCCCTTTTTTGTTCACCCTCTTTGAATGTAAATTTGATGTATATGGATAAATTTACTTTAGACTCACCAGTTTATTTACTTCTTTGACACTGCTAGCCTCAGGTAGGACAATTGATACTTATAACTATTAAGGTTTCTTCTATCTATACTTGGAAACTGATGGAATGTTGTCTATGTGAATGTATTTATCACCAAAGCTATGTTGTCCAAAAGATCTGCCAAATGATTTCCCTCCCTGTATGTATGAACTATCTTCACTTGTTTTTCGAGAGTAGTTGCATTATTTACATTATTATGTCTTCTACTTTCAAAAGTTTCTCCTATTCCCGGCTTAGCATCTTCTGCAATAGTAAAGAATCAGTTTAAATGAGTACCTTGCCATGTGTTGATGCATTACAATGTCTAGCTGCATGTAAAATAGCCAAAGTCTCTGCGTCCAAGCCAGTTGTGTCTTCAATTACTGATCCTACTGCACATAATAGATCCCCATCTTTGTCCCTTAGATAGATAGCCATGAACTCCTTCCTGGATTACCATTAGATACACCATCTGTATTGTATTTAACCCAACCTGATTGTGGAAACTCCCATAGCACTGGTA
Source organism: Capsicum annuum (assembly GCF_002878395.1). Lineage (NCBI taxonomy): Eukaryota > Viridiplantae > Streptophyta > Magnoliopsida > Solanales > Solanaceae > Capsicum > Capsicum annuum. Next base: position 57,854,592 of record NC_061121.1, on the reverse strand, counting down.
TTACCTTAATTCTAGGCTTTATTTGATTAAGTAACTACCTGATGGATGGCCATTCCATTGAGACCTCTAGTGTAGGTTTTCTAACCTTAAGTAGTATCCTCGTTTGTCTAGTAACATTCATAATTAGCTTATGTCCTGGTACTCCCTTCCCTTCATGTTTTAGTGCATTTCTTCTCTTCCACAGCTCCCATATTATTATCCTTGACATTTATCTAAAATAGATTCTCACCCTTGGCTTTACATCTGTATTCCACCGAGCATATATTATATTCCTTAGACTTAGACCTTCGATGTTTATACCTGCTAAAGAAGAGAAGTAGTACCAAGTCATGTTAGCATAATTCGATCTTAGCAACACATGAGACACTGTCTCTTGTGTTGGATTTTTACAGCACCAAAACTTAGATGGACCCTCTACTCCCCATCTCCTGATGGTAGAGTCTAATGCTATCCTTTCTCCCCACATCCCCCACATAAATAATACTATCTTGATAGAAAAACCCTTTATCCACAACTCTTTGTAGAAATCATTAGAATTCTCTCTCTATCTGACATAGTGCCATGCTGATTTGACACTAAACTTCCCTCCTGCTTCAACTGACCATACTGCTTCATCTTAATAGGAGACACTTCCTACCTTATGTGATCCACAATTATCTCTGTAAATAATTCCTTCAATAAATTAACATTTCATTGCCCATCCTTCATCAACTCTTTAACCTATTGTTGTGTATCATCCCATTCCATTCTTTCCCCCATAAGAGAATAAAAATACCCTAATCCACTCCAATTGTCATACCAAATGTATACATCTCCCCCTAATTTTCCATGTTATCAGATGATTAATTTGATCTCTTATTTGTAGAATATTTTTCCAAACTTGGGATCCTCCTCATGATTTCCACATCACCTCTTTAGGGTGTAACTTCCTATAGTACTTATTCAATATGAATTCACTCCATATAGAGTTTTTGGTTCTAAAATTCCACCATAACTTACAAAAAAGAGCTGTGGATACATCTTGTAACATCCTAAAACCCAGACCCTTATCCTCTTCTGGCAAACACAACTTAGACTAGGCTTCCCAATGTCGACCGTTCCTCTCTATATTGTTACTGCAAAAAAACTTAGCTGAGTATTTTAGTAGATAAACTAACACATTTTTAGGAGGGTTTATTATTGATAAACAGTGTATGAGTATACTTCGAAGTACATGCTTAATTAAAACAGCTCTCTTTCCAAATGATAAAAGCTTACCCTTCCATGCTTGTAGTTTGTTGTTAATTCTGTTCATGAGTTGTTCATAGTAAATATTTTTCTTTCTCTTATTGAATACTGGACTACCTAGATAATTGAATGGAAAGTCCTTCCTCAAGATTCCAGTAGCCACTTCTGCCATAACTACTTCTCCATTGGACACACTATCATCTATATACAATGCATTCTTCTTCTTGTTTATTTTCTTTCCAGACGCCATCTCATATCTTTCCAAGGTTGTTGTCAAAATTTGTAAGGTACTCAACTCTTCTTTACAAATAATGATCATGTCATCTCCAAAAGCAAGATGATTGAGCTTAAGATTCCGTCTAGGCATGCCAAATAGTTTGAACTTTTTCCTGAGCATCAATTTCTTCAATCCTCTTGGTAATACCTCTGTTCCAATAATGAAAAAAGTAGGTGAGTTGGGATCCCATTTCTTAATACCCCTAGTTGATTTAAAAAATACTTTAGGTTGTCCATTCAGTAATAAGAAGTACCAGTTATTGGACAGTAATCTAAAAACCATGTCTATGATGTCTTCACAAAAAACAATCTTCCTTAGCACTTTTCTCAGAAAGAGCCAGGCCACTCTATCATAGGCTTTTATCATTTCCAACTTCATAACCATGTTTGGTGGGTTTCTCCTCTTTCTAATTTTAGAAACTATTTCCTGCACTACTAATATGTTCTTAGTTATACTTCTGCCATGCACAAATCCAGCTTGCTCTTCAGATACTATGCCAGGCAACATATACTTAATTCTTTCATGAATAATTCTTGAAAAGATTTTATTCACAAAATTACTAAGTGAAATTGGTTTTAGGTTTGAAAAATTACTGGTTACTAGTTTCTTTGGGATCAATACTAGATTTGTGTGTGTGATAAACCTTGGGAGTTCATAGCCATAGAAAAAGGAAATTACCATGTGGTGAAGATTCTTAGCAATTATGTCCCAAGCATCCTCAAAGAAATCACCAGTCATATTATCTGGCACTCCTACACTGTTTCAATTCAAGCCCATAACTGCTACCTTTAATTCCTCAAATGTTGGAATTCTCTTTAATTCTACATTTTGATCTTCTGTTACTATAGTTGGTAGTGCATCCAGCATTGTAAAGTCCTCTGCATCCTCTAGTTGTTGAAATTGATTTTGATAGAATAAAACAACAACTTCAGCAATTTTCTCTTTATTCTCCAACCATCTACCCTAATTATTCTATATTTTACTAACCTTCAGTCTGGACCTTCTTCCTTTTACAATAACATGAAAAAATCTTGTATTCCTTTCTCCATCGTTGAACCACTCAAAACCTGATTTTTATTTCCAAAAATCCTCCACTATTTTCAATTACACTATCAAATTAACTTGTGCCTTGAATAAAGTTGCGCTGTTATCCCCAGATAGATTCTCTTTAAATTGTTTCTCGCTTATCTTAATCACTTCTTCTAGAGTAGCAATTTCCTGGAAAATGTTCCCAAAGGTTTGCTTACTTCATTGAGTCAATGCAACCTTAGTCCTTTTCAACTTTTGATGAAAGATAATGAATGTATTACCCTCTATTTCTATATTCCAGTTCAGCTTAATAACCTCCAAGTAATATTTTTCTTTAAACCATAGGTTAAGAAACCTGAATGGTTTGATCAAATGCTCCTGGTTACTATTACAGTAAAGTAACATTGGTGCATGATCAGAACCACTTCTTGGTAAGTTTTCTACCTCCAACACAGGAAATAGTTCCTGTAATTTATCATTAGAAAAAACTCGATCAAGTCTTTTAAAAATGCACTTTCCATCTACTCTGCCATTCTACCAAGTGAACTTTCTCCCTTTGAAAGCAATATCTTCCAAGTTACAATTACTTATACAATGATTAAAATCTTCAGTTTCTTCAAAGGTAACAGGTAGTCCTCCCAACTTCTCTTCTTTATGACTTATGACATTAAAATCTCCACCCACTAGCTAAGGATCATTTAATGTACCATTCAGAGTACCAAGAGACTCCAACAGGAGGCCTCTCTCTATTTGATTACTTTTTCCATAAATCAAAGTAACCACTACCACCACTCATGCATTCTAGTTCTTTAATTTGAGTTAGAGTTGCTATCTCTCATAATTAATAATAAAATACTCCATAGTTGACTCAATGAAAGCCCAAATCTTTCCAGACCTTTTGACTACAACATGCAACATTCTGAGCTTTCTTTTATAATCTTCAATATTTTGACTTATCTGAAAAGGTTTCACAAGACCAATGAAACAAAATTGGTATCTTTTGTGTATTTTTATCAACCTTGTAAATGCCTTCTGAGTGTTAATAATCCTTATGTTCCATGTTAGAGCATTCATTTTGAGGCTGATTTTGATGTGTGGCTCCTTGTCAGCATTGAAGTGGCACTTATATTTTTTTTGCTTTTTCAATGTTTGCCATATTTTGTCTTTAGTGATTTGATCTATTTGGGAGATAGATCTCCTTCCACTGCTGCATCATTAATATTGTCTACCACGTCCTCCATATCTAAGCCATTCTTCTTGCTATTAGTAACTTCCATCATATTCCCTGCTTCTATTGCAAGACGTACTATATCTTCTAGAATTTTTTCCTGATGTGTGCTATACTCCCTCACCATAAGCTTCTTTGATTCATCCTGGATTTTTTCTTCCGCTTTTGGGTATTGCTGCAACTATTTATGTTATTTTTTTATGCTTTTTGCTGCTTTATCTTCTGCATGTTGTCCCTTTTCATTGCTTTTTTTTTCTCCCTGTTGTTGTTCCTTACACCCATCATTAGTGGTTTGTACTTGTACTTCTCCTTTTGGTATAGTGTATGAGTTTCCAAAACTCTTTATTACCCAGTCCTTAGTGCACTCCTTCCCCTCTATATTGTAAGATTTTAGTTGCTCATCTGATTTGTCATGATGTTACAAACATCAAATGCATTTGATATTTTTATTTCAATATTATTCTCTTCTATTTCTCCTAGGATATGACCATATTGATCTCTTCTATACTTGCTTTTTCTTAGCCTCCATTGATTCTTGTCCACAACATTTACATTCATATTTGCTTTGTCTTGCTCCTTCACATTTTTTTTCATTTTCTTATTTTAGTTATTGAATTTAGTCAAATCACTCTGAGTGAATAGTCTAACATGTGTATTTATCATTCCCTAGGAGGAAACATTCTTCACAGTACTTAGGCTTGTGATGATATTGAACATGTATCCACTTAGACTTGATTTTCCCTGTGACATCATCTTCTTTATTTATTTTAATTATGTGTGGTAGTTTATCCACCAAATCCACTTCTGTCTTTACTCTTGCACAACTTATCCTTGTATGATCCTTGTAGCCATATCAACCACCAATGGCTTGCCCACTGCAGATGCTATCGGGAATGTCTTCCTTAGCAAAAATATTTGGTGGTAAATCTAGTAGTGAGATCCATGCCACCCCCACCATTATTTTAATATCTGGCTCAAACCATGGATCCCATTTAAGTGTCCTTATTTTCCAAGACCTTTTTGTAGCCTTGATAGTAAGCAATAGCTGATAATAATTATACATAGTCCTCTAGTTGATTTAAATGAATGAAAATATGATTTGTATCTAGAACACCTACTGTGCACTCTCCTTTAATCCCACATTGCTTGGGAATTACTTTTCTAAGTTTTATTACATCTGGTTTACCATAAGAAAACTTACTAACAATTGAAAACTGTAAGTTTTCTAGCATGATCAAGATTTTCACTTCTGATGACTTCCACGTTATCGAGGGCTCTCCATGCATCATAACTATGGGTTTAGGTGGAACCCTAATATTCTCATGCATATTTGGTTTAGATTTTAAGAAGTTAGCATATTTTGGAATAGTTGCATTACCATTCCCTTCTGTAAGCTGCTTTGAGGAATCCTCTATTGGGATAATCCCACCATAAGTAGTAACCACGGTGATTGGAAAGTTAGATAATATAGAGGTTTTTCATATGCCGTTTTAAGTTTTTTTCCTCTTAAGAGTTTTAATTGAACCCGTTTCAAGCTAGGTGGCTTATATCAAGAACTTGATTTGCCTGAATGAAGATGAGAGGTGATAAATATGGATTTTATTACTGGTGTTCCTTAGTCTCAAAATCAATGTGATTCAATTTGGGTCATCATGGATAAGATGACTAAGTCTGCTCACTTCTATCCAATCAAACTATCTTTTTGGTGAAGGATTATGCCAGGTTTTATCTTTATGAGGTTGTAAGTTTGCATAGGGTACCTAATTTTATAATTTCTCATTAGGGTACACAATTTTCATCTCACTTCTGGCAGTTTTTTCAGAAGGAATTGGGGACTCAGGTTAGTCTGAGTACTTCTTTCCATCCTCAAATGGATGGGCAAGAAGAAAGGACTATTCAAACATTGGAGAATATGATTTGGGCATGTGTGGTTGATTATGGTGGCAGTTGGGTTGAGCATTTACCTTTGGTAGAGTTTTCTTACAACAATAGCTATCATTCTAGTATTGGTATGACCCCTTTTGAGGCATTGTATAGTAGGAGGTGTAGATATCCTATTGGTTGGTTTGAGCTTGGTGAGGCAGATATGCTCGGTTCAAATTTGGTTTATCAGGCCATGGAAAAGGTAAAAGTGATTCGAGATAGGCTTAAGGCTGCCCAAAGTCGCCAAAAGTCCTATGTGGATGTGAGGCATAGAGACTTAGAGTTTGATGTTGGGGATATGGTGTTCCTAAAGATATCTCCCATGTAGGAAGTAACACAATTTAGTAAGAAGGGGAAGCTCAGTCCTCAGTTTGTTGGTCCTTATATGATTTTGAGGAGGGATGGTAATATGGCTTATGAATTGGAATTTTCTTTTAGTTTAGGCTCCATTCACCCAATATTTCACGTCTTAATGTGGAGGAAGTGCGTTGGTGATCCTTCTTCAGTTGTTCATTTAGAGGTGTTGGGTATCTCGAATTCTCTACCTTATGAAGAGGTCCTAGTTGATATTATGGATAGGCAGGTTTATTGATTACAGACCAAGCATATGTCCTCGGTAAAGGTTCTATTAAAGAACCATACGGTGGAAGAGGCTATATCGGAAGTGAAAGAGGACATGAAGCACAAGTATCCACATTTTATTTCTACTCCTGGGATTCATGCGCAAGGTATGTATTCTTCAACATACTTTTGTTTTCAAACTTTGTTAAAGGAAAGATTAATATCTTTGCATCTTTATTCTCTAACTTGGTTAAATGTTTTATTGATATTTGATAATACAAATGAATTATGCTTGTGTCTACCCTACCTTGTCTGTCATTTAGAGATGAATTTTCCTAGTGGGGGAGACTATAACACCTTGGATTTTTGACCTTTAATAAGTTTCCTGGATTTCTGGTTTCTTGAATGGATACGACTTAGGTGGTATGAGCCATATTGGTGGATACAGGTTGTTGGGTTTAGTTCTTTACTTCACTTAATATTAGATTTGGAAACATAAGTTGGATCTAATTACGAATGGCTCACCATAATCCATAAGCCTAGGTATGAGTCATACATGGACTCATATGGTGGATAGTGTTCAAAACCTCTTGTGATTCGATTCTGCCAGGGGTACAAGTCAAGGGTGGTAGTTGTATGCTTTGAGTATGACTTGTTTTGGGTAAATTGTACCTTGGACAGTGTTGGGTCCTAGAGGGAGGCCTAGGGTATGAGCGGTGGGTACCACTCGTACTGGAGGGTACGACTGGCATAAGTAGTCGTACCCCCTGGCAAAAATTTATCCAGTTTAAGTGAGGGCAATATGGACATTTTCCCACTTATCCTAATAAGTCCCCATGACTTTTAACTAACTTGGGAGGCTATTCGCCCTATTATTCAATTCATTAACACTTAGAAAATACTCTCTAATCCTCTCTAAAGTTCCTGGGCAAAGAAAGATAGGGTTTCATCTTCAGGATTAATTAAGAGCTTGTGCTGGTAATTTCTCTCCATTATCTTCTCAATTAAGGCATGTAGTCCTTCCTTCCCTCACTGTTAGTTCTAGCTAAATTCATACTTTGTAAAAAAATTCATGGAATAATTGTTATATGATTTTGGGTTTTCAAATACGTATTGGAGGCTTTGGTTATAATGGCTTGGTTATGGTTTTCCCATGTTTTAAATGATGTATTTACATGTTTTAATTGTTGTTTGGATACTTAGTTATATGGTAATGGTTAATTGGTATTTGATTTAGGTTTTGGAAATACTATGCCCCTAATATATTTGATAAAATGCCTATGAGAATGATTTTACTATATTGTTGGACTTTTTAATGGAACTATTGCATGGTATGGTTTGGTAATGGATCCCTAAAGGGTTTAAAGGATTTGGAATGGTAAAATGGAATGGTTAAGTGGTCATGGTCATGGTTAATTGAACTATTTGTGGAGTATGATGAATCCCTCAAGTAAATATGTTAATTCAAACTTGTAGGGTACATGGGACTCCCCCAAGAAACTTAATAATGGAACACTTGTGAGGGTACATGGGACTCCCCCAAGTTAACTTGATAAATAGGTACATGGGAATCCCTTTACCCATAAAGGTTTGGCTAAGGATAATACTTATAAATTGTAGTCGGTATGAAGATACCACTATCTATAGCCTCGTATAATAATAATGGTTCAGATTGGTTGGAAATGGTTTTTATTAGGCAATAAAGGCGGGGTGTGATAGTTAACCGTGAAGGTTGGAGTCCAATGGATAAACACTGGAAACTCCTGTTTTCCGCCACAAGGGGTAGTTCATGGAGACCTTATATGATACTATAAGGTACACGAGAATCCTCAAAGGACATTGTACATATGCATCATGGAGAGCAAAAGGTACTTGGGAATCCCCTACTCTTATGGTATCTCGGGTTCATGTAGCTATACGCATTGGGGCTCGTCCAGGGGGTTACAATGGACCCATATAGCTTGTGGGTGGTTAAGGACAGTTAAGCAACACATACCCAGGTTAATGGTTTCAAATGCATGCTAAACCCAATTCTCTTTCCAAACATAGTTATATATATATGTATGGTTTGTATGCATACGGTTGGTTTACTTGGTTTTATTGGATGACATTATTTTATCCTCATCCTAAGTTCATGATAGCGCTCACCCACTTACCAATTTTCGGGCGAATGTATCCCTATGTGATGCAAGAACCAGCCATTCTGCTCCTTTTACATAGTGATCGGATATCAGGATCAGCTTTGGATTGAAGTGGTGAGCTTCCATCTTTCCGGAAGGCTCTATTTCATGTTATGGACATCTTCATATACTTTGGTTTAATTATGGATATTGGTTTTTGCTATGGTTAGGGGCATGTGCCAACTGGATATTGATTTTCTTTCGGTTAGAGGCTTATGTGGAACTACTATGAGTTGGAATAGAAGGGATCAATATTGGTGTCAGCTTCGGTATTGGGGCTGATATCAGTTGACGGTATTGTTGGTTGTTCCATCCTTTTATATTATGGTTTGAAACTTGTTTTTTATTTTTGATTATGGTTCTATTCGGGTATAGTTATCGGTTGGATTTGGGATGGTTGGGCTCATTTGGGTTGGTCTCGCTCATAGACCTATCCCAGAGTCTAAATTTGTGCAATTAAATGCTATCTTTTTAAATGTTTAGAATTCATCCAACTCAGGGTATATGCTAGATGGTTGGATTGGGTTTTGGGGGTGGTCTCCAGTCCTGGTTGGACTTGATATGACCATTACGACAAAGCCCCTGGTCGGGTCATGTCACGTACCCTAACATACGACTAGTATGATGTCCATTCATACCTTAGGTAGAAACCAACCAAGACACACGATTACCATACGAGTTGAGGACCCTAAGTCGTACACCTATCATACGAAAAGTACCCTCAAGTCATTTGATGTCCAGAAGTTCAAACTTAAGAAATTTTCTAAGGCTTAAAGCTAGGGTGTTTCAATTCCCCCCCCCCCCCCCCCCCCCCATGGATTATTCATCCTAGAATGACTGGTAAAGACAAGCACAAGAACGACTTAACACAATATTACCCATCAATCTTGCCTCTAACCAAGTTAGAAAACAAAGATATAAAACGAAGATGAGAAAATCAACACATACCTCAAGCACTAATCTCCGAAACAGAGAACAAATGTGGATAGTTGGACTTCATGTCCTCTTCCACCTCCCAAGTATTTTCATCAACCTTATGTTTCCTTCAAAGAACCTTTATCAAAGCCCCATCCTTCATCCGCAACCGACGAACTTGACGATCCAATATCTCAACCGGGACTACCTCATATGATAAGGAATCCGAGATACCCAATCCTTCTAAAGAAACTACTGATGAAGGATCACCCACTCACTTCTTTGACATTAAGACATCGAGACATCGAAAACTGGATGAATGGAGCTCAAGCTAGAAGGCAACTCCAATTCATACGAAACATTTCCAACCTTCTTCAAGACCAAGTACAGACCAACATACTAGGACTCTGCTTCGCCTTTTTACCAATCTACATCATTACCTTCATAGGAGATACCTTAAAGAATACCCAATCGCCAACCTTGAACCCCAACTCCCTACGCCTTTCATCCACATAGGACATTTGGCAATGTTGAGAAGCTTCCAACCTATCATAGATTACCTTAACCTTCTCCAAGTCTTGGTTAACCAAGTCAGGGCCAAACAACTTACGCTCACTAACTTCATACCACTCAATAGGAGAATGACATCTCCTTCCATACAACACCTAAAAGGGAACCATAACAATGCTAGAGTGATAACTATTATTATAAGAAAACTTTATAATATGAAAAAGGTCAACGCAAGCAGGCAACATATCTTCCAATGTTTAAATATTCCTCTCCACTTGTCCATCAACTACAGGTGGAAAGCAGAACTAAGGCACACCTTAGTTCCCAAACCTTTCTGAAATGATCACCAAAATGAGATGAGAATGGAGTAACACGATTTGAGATGCTTGAAATAGGAGTACCACACAACTTTACAATCTCCGCAAGATACAACTTAGCATAATCCTCAGCCGAATAACTAATCCTCACTTGCAAGAATTGAGTGGACTTGGTCATCCTATACATAATGACCCAAATCAAAACACAATGGTTCCGACACCAAGGAAGACCGGTATCAAAATCCATATTAATTACCTCCCACTTCCATTCTGGCAACTCAATCTCTTGGTACAAACCTTCGAGTCTCATGTGTTCAACTTTCACTTGTTAACACACCATGCACTTAGCCACATAGTTAGCCATATATCGTTTCATATTATTCCTCCAATAGAACTCTTTAATATCATGATACATGTTCGTAGAACCAGGATGAATAGCATAACAAGATCTATGAGCTTTGGTCAAAATCTTTTCCCTCAATCCATTGACATCGGGATTACATAACCTTCCTTGGTACCTCAAGATACAATCACCACCAATCACAAAGTCAAAAACCTCTTACTGACCCATATTCCCCTTAATTTTCATCAAATCAAAATCCAACATTTGCGTTTTCTTTATCTCAACAACATGAGACGACTGTGATACTTGATGCACAAACACACCACCATTTTCAGAGTCCGTGAGATGAACTCCAAGACCACCAAAATGGTGAATGTCCTTTACCAACTCCCACTTATCTTTATGCATATGAAATGGTATACCCATGGGTAACCTGCTAAGAGAATCAATAGCCATATTAGTTATACCTAGATAGTAATAAAGACTCATATTGTAGTCGTTCAGCAACTCAAGACATCTCTTTTGTCTGATATTTAACTCTTTCTGAGTGAACACATATTATAGGCTCTTATGGTTAGAACCCCATAGTGATAGTGACGCCAAATCTTCAATGCAAATACAAATGTTAACAACTCCAAGTCATGACTAAGGTAGTTATTCTCATGAACTTTCTAATGCCTAGAAGCATCGGCCACCACCTTACCATTCTACATCAACATATAACCAAGCCCAATATGAGAAGCATCACAATACACTATGAAGCCATCATTACCATCGAGAAAGGTCAAAACGAAAGATGAAGTCAACCTATCAACTTCTAAAAACTACCCTAACGCGTATCCGACGATAAGAACTTGACTTTCTTTTGAGTCAACTTAGTCAATGGGGTAGCAATAGTCGAAAAACTTTCCACAAATCTCCTATAGTAACTGGCTAAACCTATAAAGCTTCAAATATCGGGTGTAGTCGCAGTTATAGGCCAGTTCTTAGCCACTGTATCCTTTTATGGATCCACTATGATCCTTTCACTAGAGATAACATGACCAAGGAAAGTCATATCCTTCAACCAAAACTCACTTATAGAGAACTTGGCATACAAACGCTGATCCTTCAAGTGCTGCAACACAGCACGAAGGTGATCGACATGATCCACCTCACTCTTTAAGTAGACCAAGATATCATAAATGAAGACAATGACAAACAAATCCAAAAACTAATGGAAGACACTATTCAAGTAGTCTATAAACATTGTTGGAGTATTAGTCAACTCAGAAGATATAACGAGGAATCATAGTAATTATACCGAGTCCTGAAGGCAGTCATAGGGATATCCAGCTCCCTAATATTATGATGATGATAACCCGACCTAAGATCAATCTTAGAGAAATACTTCGCACCTTAAAGCTGATCGAACAAATCATCAATCCTAGGAAGAGGATATTTATTCATTACAGTTATTTTATTCAGCTGATGGTAATCAATGTATATCTAAAGGGAATAATCCTTCTTACTCTCGAACAACACAAGAGCATCTCAAGGAGACATACTAGAATAGATGAAACCTTTATCTAAGATATCCTTCAATTGCTCCTTAAGTTCCTTAAATTTAGCTAGAGCGATTCTATGAGGGATAGAAATAGGATGAGTGTCTGAAACAAGATCAATCCAAAATCAATTTCCCTATCAGGAGAAATATCTGAAAGATCATCAGGGAACACCTCAGGAAATTTACTAACCAAAAGAACAGATTCTAAAGAAGGACCTTTTGAGTTAAAATCTTTAACCAAGACCAAATGATACAAGCACCCTTTGGAAATCAACTTTTGAGCTCTAAGATATGAGATGAATCTCCCTTTAGGCAATAAAGAACCCCATTTCCATATAATGATCGGCTCATTAGGGAAATTAAACATGACCTTACGGGTCTAATAATCTAAGAAAGCAAAGCATGAGTGCAACCAATCCATCCCTAATATGACATCAAAGTCAACCATATCCAACTCTATCAAATCCACAAGAGTTTTACTACCACTAATAGATACCATACACCCTTTATTGACTCATTTAGCAATCAAAAAGTGTCCAACCATGGTAGATACATAAAAAGGATCAGAAATAAACTCAGGACAAAAACCAAAATAAACATCCATAAATAAGGTCACATAAGAAAGAGTGGACCCTTGATCAAGTAAACAATACACATCATAGGAGAATAGTTTCAACATACCTGTAATGATATTAGGAAATATCTTAAAATCCTGATGAGACATAAGAGCATATAACTGATTGAGGCTAGTGCTGGTACCAAAAGCAAAAATAGATGTAGAAGAAACACCCTTTGGTGTAGGAGTAGAAGAAGAGCCAACAAGAACCTTGTTAGACCTAGAAGACAATCTAGAACGATAATCACACTGTATATCTAATACCCCGTATATTTCTAAGCTAGGAGATGAACCATTTTTCCTACGTATGAAACCTCCTATCCTGTGAGTATCATTTTAGTGCATGACTTACAATGAGTATCCTAGTGATAAGATAGATTATGATGCATTAAGAATGTTCATATGATTCACTTAAGGTAATACAAGCTAAGTGTTTTTGAATCCATCAAGTTTTAGTATTTGATTTTGCAAGGGTCATATTTGAACGAGTATAAATCGATGTTAATATGGTCACCCACCAAATTGTAGAGAATCGAATTAGCTTTCCAACGATGCCAATTTTGCCTTAATCCAATACCCGAGCAAAATGTTATGCCCATTTTCATGAGAGGCAGTAAGGATAGGCGATTGGTTAGGCGCCGCCTAAGTCAGTTCTAATGCCAAAAACACTCCATTTTGAGTTGTTTTGAGGGTAATTAAGTCTTTTAATACTCCTTACACGTCCCTAAACTTAACCCTATCAAATATATAGCTTCTAAACACATTACAACTCCATTAACATCTCAAAGCTCATCATCCAAGAGCACCATAGGAGAAAAACAAACTAGGGTTGCACAATCAAGCTTGAAGATCAAATTTCAAGGAAATTCCTCTGTCAATCATCAAGAATCTCCCTTCAAAGGTATGCATAGTGTTCATCCACGGATTCCTTTCGTCCGTGGAGTGCAAAAATCAATCTTTAAAATACAAAAGCTTGGTTGTTGTGGTGATATGATCATACCCATGTTGATGCTTGTTTGTTTTGCTATATAATAGTATCGTGACTGTATATCTCATGAAAGTTATATTGATAGTTGAAAAACATGATCTTTAGATGGATTGATAGAATGCAAGTATGAAATCCACCTATGCCTTAAAGAATGTATGCAAGGTGTTTGATAAAATGTCTAGTATGTTAGAACTTCATATTTACATGATTTCATGATATCTAAATAACAATTTCATGTTAGTCATACACTCCAATATGAATTTCCATGTAAATTATGTGTTGTTATTGTTGTGGTATAAAGCCTGTATGATAATGGAGATATAAATTATGTACACAAAATATATCCATGCTTTCCCTACCATGTTAGAGATGTTGAATAAATACATGAAGTATAATATCCCCAAATCATTACAATATGAACTAAACGTTACATGTTGCCGTTCCCTTACGCTTGAATGGTTTCCATGCGATTGCTATGAATAGTTTATGTTGTCGAAATGCCCATGATATTAGAATATGAGACTTATGCCTTGATTATAAGCATTCCTACTCATGATAGATATTATGATGACCATGTACTTCATGAAATTCCCCACTCATGTATTATGGATTTTTATTGATGGTCGTGTACTCAAGAAATTCAAGTTGTGTCAGTTTCCTTCCATCGAGTCCTGGGGGTACTTGTACCCAAAAAATATAGCTATTTGCCTAGAGCCATGTCATGTTTCACGATACTCTCAGTCAAGCCATGATCTATAGAATTTAGTTAGTCATGTGACTCAGGAAAACTCAGAAATCTCAGTAATTTCAGTAGTCCAGTAATGTCAGTAATCTCAGTGATCAGTAACCTCAACAACCTCAGTATTCACAGTCAATCTCAGTAACTTTAGTACTCTCAACCAGTCCTCAAAACTCAGTACATTCCGTCAGTTATAGGAATCCAGTAAACTTAGTTTAGCTCTGCTAAACAATACCACTAGTATCAGTCCAGTTAATTAGTATCAGTTCAGTTAATCAGTTTAGTTCAGTTATTCAGTTCAGCTTAGTTATTCAGTTCAGTGTCCTTCAGATGGGAGTAGAAGTTAGCACCGAGTGAACCCAAGGATGGGAACTCACCCACTAGTTCAGGGTGTGATTCTTAGTAGTCATCCTTGTGTTCCAGAACTACGTAGCCAGCGTAGGTTAAGACATCTTAACCCATCAGATTAGGGTTGATGAGGTGGATTAACCCGTCAGTTTAGGGTTCCCACCATTTTCATTAAGTACTTGCTAGTATAGGGTGCTCACAGCTGTCTTTACCAGTGGCGCGGTATTGACACCTCTCTAGTCGGGGCAGAGATTGGACCCCAGCTTAGCTATTATAGCATATTTGGGGCATGTCGGTTAGATAAATACTTCCCATAGTTTTAGTTACAGATTTCAGGACTATCAGCTATAGCTACCCAATCTCAGTAAAGAACTTAGATAGCTCTTCAGATTTCAGTATATCAAGGCTGTCAGATACAGTCAACTCAAAACTAGATTAGAACTCAGATAGTTTCCTTTAGATTTATGGACTGTGAGATATAGTCACTTATGCTATCAATCACAACAGTTATCAAAACTCATGCTATCAGTACTCAGCTTTAGGACTATCAGATACGGTCAATCAGACCAGTTCTTTAGAATTTGAACTGTCAGAAACAATCATTCATTTATCAGTAATGCAATATTAGTCTCTTAGTATACCAGTAATACAGTATCAGATCCATTAATTATTAGTGATTTACATATCAATATCAGTAAACTCAGTCTTTCAGAATCTCATTAACAGTACACTCATGTTGTTAGTATTCAGACTCAGTAGTCTGTATCTCCACGAGTTCAGTCAGTATTTTTCATGCATATAACCCTTTGCATTTAGCCTACCTCACTCGTATACTCAGTATATTCAGAAGTACTAACACATTTGCTCTATGGTGCTTTCTCTTATGTTACACCATAGGTTTAGAGGCATGAGGTCCAAATCAGCAGTAGATCCCAGGATCAACAGTCAGAGTTAGACGTGAGTCCTCATCCTTTAAGGACATGATGATTTCATTTCTATTTTAGTTTTTAGTTTATTTTAGTAGTTGGAGTTAGTTGGGGACATGTCCCATCAACTCCTTATTCAGTTCAGTTAGAGGCTTTTAGACTAGATATTAGATTAGATGTTCAAACCTCAGTATTTATACTTTTTTTTGGTATTTTTATACCATATTTTTCAGATATCTATCAGTATTGAACCTTATGGCCTTACAGTTCATGTTTCCATATATTTTATGAGATATTATGTAGTTTACAGGTACAGATATTAGTCATGGGTTAGCTTATGGTCCCTCGGGGTCATAAGCACTGTGTAGCATTCCAGTTTAGCAAATCGGGATATTATAGTATATGACCAATCTAACAAAAATCAAAACATCTATTCTTCCCTTACTCGTAGAACCTAAGTACGACTACCCACAAAATCTACAAGGAGGGTGGGATTGAGCTGACTAAGCCCCACTATCCTGAGACTGGGCACCCTGTGCCCAAAACCCACCATCATGCTAAGATCGATGATCACCCAACAGTTTTGAGTAAAAAGCACTGGTTGTGGAGAAAGAACTATAAATCTCCCACTTATTCTTTGGCCACTTACCACCATCTCCACCACTTTGCTCAGAAGGCCTAAATTTCTTCCCCTTCCTCGCACTAAACTCAGCCTACTTTCTCTTCTCATTCTCCTCCTGCTGCCTATACACAACCAATCTATAGATGTCCATCTCCTCAATCAATAAGGCAACCTTACTCTTAAGGATCAACTCACGAGATAATCACAAAGCAAACTTATGAATTATAGCCCTAATACTAGAGACCAACTCAGGAGAATACCTGGACAAATGATAAAATTTCAAAGCATACTCCTTGATAGACATCTTACCTTACCTTAGATTCACAGACTCTTCCGCTTTATCTTTTCTCAACTCCAGAGGAATGAAGCAGTCTAGAAATGCACTAGAGAAATCCTCCCACAAGGAAGACTAAACATTCTCTCCTCTCAACTATTCCTACCCCTCATACCACTAGTATACCACATCCTTCAAATAATAGGTAGGATACTCAACCCCTGTAACCTTTAAAGTATGCATAATCTGGAAGATCTTTTCCGTTTTATGAATGAAACTTTAAGAATCCTCCTCAACTATTGTACTAATAAACATAGGAGAATACAACCTTATGAACTGACCAACCATTGTGGCCTCAAAAGATATAGTAACAGGAATACCACACTCAGACTGAGAAGCTACCAATTGAGTTAACAAATTAATGGCGTGATGAAACCTAGCATTAGTAGCCTTCCCTTGAGGTAACTGACTATGAGTATCGCCCTTAAGAGTAGGATTAGTAGGGACAGATGGAATCCCACGAGGACATTTAGATGTAGCGACCTTGACCAGGTTTAGACTCCAAAAGTAAAATGTGTCCCATTAGCATTGTCCTCAGTTAGGATAGAAGAGTTTGCATGAACATCAAATCTTCTTGGAGTCATGATCTGAAAGACGATCAAATGGAAATTAGAAGAATCTAAGACCTTAGACTCTATAGCTCAAGATAAGACAACAAAAAAGTGAAATATTCCTAAATGTCTCATAGCCTCTCTATTATATGTTTGGTGCACTACACAACCATAAAAGAGACTCTACTTGACACGGTTTTGTGGACACCCAAATGACTATGAACTTAGGCTCTAATATCAACTGACACAACCCAAACCTAGGGTTTATCGTAATGAGAATCCCCAGTCCTACAGAAACCAAAGATTGTCCTTGATACCCAAACCAAACAATCAAAAATCCATACAATAATAACCAAATCCATAACCATTCTACAACATACCCAAGTCCACAGTTTGTTTATACAAAGCCTCTAAAACAAAACAAGAATATTCGGTCAGGACATTCCCCCGACCATAGCCAAAACTAATATCCAAGTCTAAACCAATAACAACATAAGAAAACTCAAAGCAAGAAATAGAGCCTTCCAGAGTATCAAAGCTCACTACTTCAAGTTAACACAAGTTATCCCTGAATCCAAGTCACGGTGTAAAAGTGATGATAGTATGACCAAGACCTGCATCGCATGGGGATACATCATCAAAGATAGTTAGCAATGAGATTTCAAGTATGTAACTCAAGGATAAGGATAAAATAATGGTAGCTTTTCAAAACCAATCATCCAATATAATACATATATATACCATGCCCGAGGTAGGGAAAAATTAGCATGAACTTTAAAATTATTAACCTACATTGTGTAGCATAACTATCATAAGCTAAGGTACCCACAAGCTATATAGGCCTATCTCTCCCATAGCTAGAAGAGCCCTACTGCGTGTAGCCATAAAAACTATAGAATATTCATAACTGTATATGCCTATTGGAGAATCAAACCTCCCAGCATAATCAAGAAGACATAAGTGACAATACATTTATAATGGAGGACTTAAACTTGTCATTAATATATTTATTTAGGGGACTCAAACAACCCGGTCATAAAGACTCCCATAACAGCTTGCACGATTTTTAGTGTTAGTCCTTCAGACTCTACTTTCATGGCCTAGCTATATATCCTCCTTTAATATCTAATTTAAAACCATCATTTCACATACATAACTATTAAGAAAATATCTTACCAAAGTCACTTTGTTCGTATTGTCGTACCAATACCACTTGCAATTGTACAATAGTCCATAACCATTATCATTCATCTTTGGGACTCAAACCCATTATTTATACAAAGCCATCAATTGAATTCAACATATAGGGACTCGAACCAATTATCTAGTAGTGACATAAATCAATTTAATGTTTAGGGACTCAAACCCTTTTTGCTAATTGAACCACCAAGGTTACCATTTAAATCATTACATGGCCAACTAGGCCTTTACAAACCACTTACCAACCATTCATATTCATTAGGCAAATGACATAGTTCAAAACACCATTTAATATGAGACTAGTTTATTCTCTAAGGCATTTTCACAAACACTTTGAGGGTATACCATTATCAAGACCAAAACCAAAGTTAAAACCATCAAGTTTAGGATGAACCATTGATCAATTGTTAAACCATAATTACTAAGAACTGACGTGTGCAAACCATCATGAAGAACATGTATAAAAACAATTTAATCCTAGAGTAAACAATACTCAACAATATGCAACAAGACCCTCAATTTTGGTTTTCAAAACCAACATTAATGAATTATAAACAATGTTTAAAACAAATAATATTTGAGAACTAACAATGAGGGAAAAGTCACATGCCTTATTCACAATGATTCACGGAAGAAATTTGACTCTTAAGCCTCTAGAAGAACATCTTATAGAAACCCTAGCCTAATCTTTAAGAGAGAATTTTAGAGAGAGTTTATGGAGTGTTTTGACCATTCAAAGTGTGTTATGAGAGGCCATATAATATTTTACGATACCTCAGTTTAAAAGCTGAAAAATAGTATGCATAAGGGTATAACCACGCCACCCAAACCATACTCACAACATACGAGTGGTACCTTAGAACCATACCATAGGTAGAATAGAATCATCTAGTCTATACATAGAACATTATATGGTTTGAAATCATACTTATTGTACCCTAATATACAACTAGTACAATGTCCATACATACCTTGTGCAGAAACCAACAAAACCATATTGATTATCATATAATTTAAGAACCCTAAGCCGTACCCATATCATATGACAAGTAACCTTAAGTCGTATGATGTCCAGAAGATTAAACTCAAGAAATTTTCAAAGTCTCAAAACTAGGGTGTTTAAGTTCCCAGTCTCAAGCTAGTAGAGCTCAGGCAGCCCCACCATATTTTATTTGTATATTTTATGGTTAGCTTCATAGAAGTTATTATGATAAGGAGAGAAATTGCTGCTTTAATTATGGTTAGCTTGGTCACATGCAATGAGATTTTTCCACAGCTAAGGTAGCCACTGGGCTAATAAGGTTTCAATCACTATCTATGCTCTTGCCACCCACCAGTAATCTAACGTGTCTGTTGATGTTGTTAATGACATATTAAAGCTCTTATCTTTTCATATTTATTATTTTATTGATCTAGGTCTACCATCTCTTATATGACCCATTATATAGTTATGCATTTTAGTTTTGGTCCTAAAACTATTTTTGACACTTTCTCTGTGTCCGCTAAAGTAGGTGATTCTATTATGGTTAGAAAGATATTTAGGGGTTGTGTGGAATATATCTTTCATAGAGAGACATTAGTGGATTTGGTAAAGATGTATATGGTAGACTTTGATGTAATCTTATGTATGGATTGGCTTCATTCCTACTATGCTTCTCTAGATTGTAAGACCCAAAGGGTTAGTTTCCAATTTCCTAATGAACCGGTAATATAATGGGAGAAAATCTCCCTAGTGCCTAAAGGGAGGTTTATTACTTATCTTAGATCACAAAATTTGATTTCCAGGGGGTGTCAATATTATTTGGTTTGGTTTAAAGATTCTAGTTCTAAGGTTTTCTCTTTCCAATTTATTGTTGTTGTCAATGAGTTTCCTAAAGTATTTTCAGAGGGCCTTCCTTGTATTTCTCTTAATAGGAAAATAAACTTTTGGGTTGATCTTCTATCGAATATACCCGTTCTATCTCTATTCTTTCCTATAGAATGGATCTGGGTTGAAGGAGCTGAAAGAGAAGTTAAAAAAACTTCTTGATAAGGGTTTTATTCATTTAAGTATCTCTCTATAGGGTGTTTCCGTGCTTTTTGTGCATTAGAAAGATGGGTCTCTTCAAATGTGTATAGATTATAGCCAGCAAAATAAGGTTATGGTGAAGAATAAGTACCCTCATTATAGGATTGATGTTCTTTTATACCAGTTTCAGGGTGCTAGGTGATTCTCTAAGATTGCTCTTTGTTCAGATTAACATAAGTTAAAGATTAAGGAGGATGATATTCCCAAGACTGCTTTTCTAACCTGGTAGGGTCACTATAAGATTCTGGTTATGTCATTTGGATTAACTAATGCTCTAGTTGCTTTCATTGATCCTATGAATTGAGTTTTTTGGCAGTTTTTGGACTTGCTTATTATTATCTTCATTGATGATATCTTTGTGTATTCTAAGAGTGACTAGGATCATGCCAGTCTCCTCTAAGTCGTCTTACAGTCTCTTAAGTATAAGAAGTTGTAAGCTAAATTCTATAAGTATGAGTTTTGGTTAAAAGTTGTGACTTTTCTTGGGCATATTATTTTTGGTGTGGGGATCAATGTGGATCCACAAAAATTTGAGGCGGTTAAGAGGTGTCCTAGACCCATGACTCCAATTGACATTCGAAGCTTCTTAGGCTTGTCTAGGTATTATAAAAGGTTTTTGGAGAGCTTTTCTTTAATCACTGCTCTGTTGGCTATGTTGACTCAGAAAAAGGTAAAGTTTTTGTGGTTCAATGCTTGTGAGGGTAGCTTTGAGAAGTTGAAGGTTAAGTTTACTTGTAATCTAGTTTTGACCCTGCCTAAGTATACTGATGATTTTTTGGTATATTATGATGCATCCTGTGTGTGACTGTGTTATGTCTTGATGCAACATAGTAAGGTCATATCTTATGCTTCTAGGCAGCTTAATATCCATGAGAAGAACTATCTAACTCACGATTTAGAGTTGGTGGTCATGGTTTTTTCTTTGAAGATTCGGTGCCATTATTTATATGGGGTGTATCTGGATATTTATTCAGATCATAAAAGCTTGCAGTAAGTGTTTACACTGAGGAAGTTGAATCTCAGGTGGTGGCTTAAGTTTTTAAAGGACTATGACATTAGTCTTTACTACCATCCATGTAAAACTAATATGGTTGCTGATGCTCTTAGCTGGTTTTCTATGGGGAGCTTATCTTATGTGGATTAGGAAAAAAGAGGACTATGAATAATATTCACAGGTTATCTGAATTGGGAGTTCATCTTTTAGACTCCAAGGATGGAGGGGAAATTATGCAAGAAGTGGTTAAATCATCTCATAGTTCTAAGGTGAAGGAGAAGTAAGATTTTGATCCTATACTTATGTAGAATAAGGAATCTATGGGTCAATAGAAGATTATGGCCTTTGAAGTTTGTGGTGATGGTATCTTGAGGTACCAAGGCAGGTTGTGCGTTCCTAATATTGATGGGTTGTGGGAAAGAATTTTGACTGAGGCTCATGAGTCTAGATGTATAGTTCATCTAGGTTCGACCAAGATGTATCATAAACTGAAGGAAATCTATAGGTGGAACAATATAAAAAGAGCTTGTTTGTCAGTAAGTAAAGGTAGAACACTTGAGACCCAATGGCATATCTTAAGAGATTGAGTTGCCTGTGCATAAGTGGGGGTGATAAATATGGATTTCATTACAGGTCTTCTATCATCTTGTAATCAGTACTTCGATTTGGGCCATTATTGATATGATGACTAAGTTTTCTCATTCCTTTCCTGTGAGGACTACCTACTTTGGAGAGGATTATGCTGAGTTATTCATTAAGGAGATAATTAAATTTCAGGTAGTGTTGGTGTCCATCATTTTATATTGCGGTACAGAATTCTCTTCTTACTTTTGAAATTTATTTCATAAAGGTTTAGGAACTAAGATGAACCTTAGCATCAGCTTCCGCCCTCAAATTGATGGACAAGTAGAACAATATATTAAGACATTGAAAGATATGCTAAGGGACTGTATGATTGAGTTTAATGAAAATTGGGGGGATCACTTACCTCTTATTGAGTTTGCATATAATAATAGTTATCACTCGAGTATTCAGATGGCTCCATTCATAGCTCTTTATGGTAGGAGGTGTTGGTCTCCCCTTGGGTGGTTTGAAGTTAGCAATACTCGATTGCTTGGTTCCAACTTAGTTCATCGAGTCATGGATAAGGTAAGGTAATTAGAGAAAGACTTAAGACTACCCAAAGTCATAAAAAGTCTTATATGGGTGTGAGGTGAAGGGAGTTGGAGTTTGATGTAGGTGATTTGGTGTTCTTGAAAGTTTCTTCCTTGAAGGGAGTGATGCAATTTGGAAAAAAGGGGAAGCTCAGCTCCCAGTATATACGTCTGTATCAGATTTTAAGAAGAGAGGGAAATGTTAGAGGGGAATGTTGCTTATGAATTAGAGTTGACTATAAGTTTAGTTTCTATTCATCTGGTTTTCTACTTGTAGATGTTAAAGAAGTGTGTGGGTGATCATTCTCTGATTATTCCTATTGAGAATATTGGTATATCAGATTTCTTGTCGTAAGAGGAAGCCCTAATTGAGATTTTGGATAGATGAGTTCGCATATAGAGGACTAAGGATGTGGATTTGGTAAAGGTTCTATGGAGGAATAAAGAGGTGGAGGAAGCTACTTTGGAAGTTGAAGAGGATATGATGGCAAAGTACCCAATTTTTTTCTCCAGGTTGGGTGATCATGCTCAAGTTATGCACTTCTCTTACTCTAATTTTGGGTGTGGTCATGGGTTTTCAGTTATTTTTTATCTTGTATTCATGCGTAAGGGTACCTTAACTTCTCATTTGGGGATGAATAATCCTGGGGGTGGGGTGGTGATAAGGGGTAATGTAATGTCCCAGGTTTTGGCCTCTAAGAATGTCTTGATTTCGAGCTCAAAACTTAACCTCCAAGAAATCCAATTTCCTCTATTATTTTTCTAAGATATCTTAAAATTAAGGATTTCCAATTCAAGAACTTCAAGAGGGCATCTTCAAAAGCACAAATAGGAGTTCAAGATCAAGCCTTGTTTTTAATTTCATCAATTAAGGCGTGTGGGGTTTATGAACAAGGATATTCTTTCATCCTTGTGCCCAAAACTAGTTTTTAATTACAAATTTACATGATTTTGTATGAATATACATCAGTTTCAAATTAGGGTTCATACCCAATATTGTTGCTTGCAAGATTATGAGATTTCAAGTGATTTAGAAGTTGAATTGCATGTGTATTTTTGAATTTTCCTGTGTATTGCAATAAATTCTAGATTTTGAGTTGAATTATCAATACCTTCATTATCAAGCATGATTTTTATTATATTTTTACAGGAATTTGATGAATGGGTATCAAGCCCTAATTGGATATTGCTATTTCAACAAGATTATGCTTTTAAGCATCCAATGACTCGATTATTTTTAGATTTTTTTTATAAAGATCTGATCTTTGATCTCAGCTTAGAAATTGAATCCACTTTACAGTTTCAGATTTCAGTTTAACTTAGAAATTATACAGTTGGTTTTCGCAATGAACCATTATACTAGATTTTAAAGTGGATTTCCAACAGAATGAGGATACCAATTAAAGGAAGTAGGATTTAGCATCGAGTTGGGTATGTTCTCATGCCCCAGAACTACGAGTCAACGTAGGTTTAGATTATTAGATTATTCCTATTTCTATATGGATGATAAATACATATGTGATCACTTAGATTAGGTTATACTCCTTGGCAAGAGTATGATACCTCTCCCCAATGTGAGGTTTTCCCATAGGGGATTACGTTGGACTCCATGATAGCTCATATGATTTATGTTGGTTAGAAGAACCTCCCTACAGAAAAGAGTAATCTTATAGAAATCTTTTTAAACAATTTTCCTACAACTTACGGAAAAGAGTAAAATATAATAGAACAACTTTTAGAAACTAAGTGTAAAGGCTCACAGTTTTATTAAGACATTGCTTTATATAAGCCTTTCGCTATAGATTTTAACTTTCAGATTTCAGATATAAAAGTGAGTCTTTTCTACACTTAGTCAACATGATTTATAGACAGAACACTAGTGCACCTTTTAGAACTAATGTTATGACTCACTAGATTTATAAAGTATGATTTGCTACTCATGATTATGATACTCAGTGTTCAGATATTCCAGCTTATGTGAGTCATCTACATTTAGCATGCATTGTTTTACAAATTTCAATAATGTTGAAACATTTCTTTACTTATACATTCACCCCTATATACTCAGTACATTCTCAAAGTACTGATCCATATATATGTCTATGCGCTTCATTATCTCATAATGTAGGTTCAGGTGCTCAGTTCTAGCATAAGTGATTTCGAGCATCTCCATCTACATCCTAATAGTTGGTGAGTCGTCATAGTTTGGGGACTTAATATTTCTATTTTCTAGCTTACTATAATAGATAATTCAGATAGTTTGAGTCAGCTGGGGGTTTGTCCTAGTGACTCTTTAGTTATTAGTAGTATAGGCTTGTCAGACTGCTAGTTATGATTCAGATTATTAAGTATTGATTGTTCAGACTATAGAGTCTAGTATTTTTCAGAGATTATATTCAGATATTCTCAGTTAGCTCAGACATATTTCCACATTTTATATGATTTTATATCTATATTTCCTTGTTATAAGATTCAGACTTAGTAGAAGGCAGATAGGGCAGGCTTAAGGCTACTCATAGTCTTGACCACCGTGAGACATCTCGAGTCCTATTTTTGGGGTGTTACAAACTTGGTATCTAAGCTTAGGGTTTATAAGAATCCTAAGGAGTCAGACAAGCCGTGTTACATAGAGTTTTGATCCTGGATGTGAAGTGCACCACATTTATAAGCAAGAGGCTACAAGACATTTTTAGGAAATCATCTCTTTCTTTCATAATCTATCATTCTTACAGTATCTCTATCTACTTTTAACTCATACTCTTACGTGATAGTTGAATATGCCTTCTCGTCGAGCAAACGCCCACAAAAATGATAACCAGTTGCCCAAACTTGCTGACCCTTTGAATAAGAACGTATCCTATGTTGAATTTTGGGCTGTATTTTAGGCGTTGGCCTAAGTTGTGACTACTAATGTTTAGGGAAAACATCAGGCGGTAGTTCCACTTCAGTAGAATGGTGATTTAGTGGCAGCCTAAATCTAAAACTTTATGAAAATGAATCCAGTAGAGTTCTTTGGGTCAAAAGCAGGTGAGTACTCATAGCTTTATTTAGATGAGGTGAAGAAGATCACCTAGATTATGTATGATTCTAAGGCAGAGAGTGTACATTTACAATCCTATAGATTGAATGATGTAGTGTATGATAGGGTGGTTATGTAAAAGAATTGTAGAGGTGAGAATGCAACTCCTATGAGTTGGTAGGTATTTCAGGAGGCTTTTCTAGACAGGTTCATTCTGCGTGAAATAAGAGAAGCTAAAGTATAAGAATTCATGAACTTGAGTCAAGTCTCAATGATTATGAAGGAGTACTACCTTAAGTTCAACCAGTTGTCTAAGTATGCCCCTGATACTGTGGCCGATCCAAGGGCGAATATGAGTAAGTTTTTTACTGGAGTATCTGGTTTGGTAGTCAAGGAGTACAGGAATACCATGCTTATTAGTGACATAGAACTTGATAGACTAATGATTTATCCTCAGCAGATTGAGGCAGAAAAGTTAAAGGGAAGAGAGAGAGGAAATAAGAAGGATAGAATAGGACAGTTTGAGTATGACCAAACAAAGTATGGAGGGGGATTCATTTACAATTTTAGAATCATTCATCTATGCCATCCCCATCTTCAGCTAGTTCTCCCAGAGCTAGACAGGCGCAGCGGGGTAAGATTTCTATGTCTAGATCTCAGAATAATATAAGTAGAAAGCCCAGTTATCCTCCATGATCTAAGTGTGGTAAGAACCATCCCGGTAAGTGTTTTTTGGGTTAGAAAAGTTGTTATGGTTGTGGTAAGTTGGGACATGGAATTAAAAGTATCCACATGCTAAGTAGGGAAATGGGGATGTTCGTCCCCAGACTTAGGATACTAGCACACTAGCTCCTATAGGTCGCCTAGTCCCTCCTCAGGGAACATCATTTAGTACCGGTGGCGTTCAGTGCCGGAATCTATTTTATGATCTACTATTCCATCAAGAGAAGTAGGATTCAACAAATGTTGTTACTGTTATGCTTTGTGTTTTTCATCTTGATGTTTATGTGTTTTTAGACCCCGGGTCAAATTTCTCCTATATGACCCTATTAATTATACTGTATTTTGAAATAGGTCTTGAAAAGATCCTTGAGCCCTTCTTAGTTTCTACCTTAGTGGGTGAGTCAGTTATTGCCAAATAGATCTTTAGAAAGTATCCTATAACTATCCTTCATAAAATCATGGTAGCAGATTTAATAGAGTCATATATGGTTGACTTTAACCTTATTCTTGGTATGCTGTTATGAATCCATAGATTGTCACACCCGAGTGGTGAAGTTTTAGTTTCTAGATGAGCCAGTCTTTGAGTGGGAAGGAAATTCGGTGTCTCCCAAGAGTTATTTCATATCCTTTATTAAAGCCAGAAAGTTGATTTCTCTATATCGTATGGCTCCATCCAAGATTAAATATTTAAAAGAGCAACTTAAAGATCATTTAGATAAAGGTTTCATAAGGCCTAGTGTTTCTCCAGGGGCGCCCCTGTCCTATTCGTGCAAAAGAAAAATGGTTCTTTGCAAATGTGCATCGACTATCATCAACTAAGTAAAGTCATAGTAAAAAAAATATCCTTTTTCTAGAATTAATAAATTATTCAATCAACTCAAAGGTGCAAGTTATTTCTCAAAGATAGACCTTAGATCAAGCTATCATCAGTTTAAAGTAAAGGAATGTGATATTCCAAATACAACTTTCAGAACTTGTTATGGTTATTTCAAGTTTCTAGTCATGTCATTTGGTATTACAAATGCCCCAGTAGCTTTCATGGACTTGATGAACAGAGTGTTCAAACAATATCTGGACATGTTTGTCATAGTATTTATCGATGATATTTTTGTCTACTCTTGTAGTGAGGATGACCATGCAAATCACCTTAGAATTGTGTTGCAAACTCTTAGAGATCACCAGTTGTTTGCCAAATTCAGCAAATGTGAATTTTGGCTAAGTTCAGTAGCTTTCATTGGTCATATTATTTCCACTGAGGGAATTAGAGTTGATCCCCAAAAGACAGAAGCAGTAAGAAACTGGCCTAGACATATTTATCCACCAGACATTAAAAATTTCTTATTTTTAGATAGTTATTAAAGAAGTTTCATTGAGGGTTTTTCATCTATTCCATCTCCTATGTCTAGATTAACTCAGAAGAAAGTTAAGTTCCACTGTTCAGATTCCCGTGAGAAGAGTTTTTAGGAGTTGAAGACTCGACTCACTTCAACCCCAGTTTTAGCATTACCTGATAGTACAGATGGGTTCATTGTCTATTATGCTACTTTTAGAATTGGTCTGGGTTGTGTTTTGATGCAGAGAGGTAAGGTTATATCCTACGTCTCAACACAGCTTAAGCCTTACGAAAAGAACTACCCTACCCGTGATCTTGAATTAGCTATTATTGTGTTTGCATTAAAAATCTGGAGGAACTATCTTTATGGGGTGCATGTTGTTGTGTTTACGGAATCCAAATGTTTGCAGTATGTGTTTACTTAGAGGGAGTTAAATCTTCATTAGAGAAGGTGGTTGGAATTGTTTAAAGATTATGGCATGAGTATGTTGTATCATCCAAAAAAGGCCAATGTAGTGGCAGTCGTCTTTAGTAGATTTTCTATGGGCAGTGTTGCTCATGTGGAGAATTATAAGAAAAAACTAGTTTGGGAAGTTCACCGGTTAAATAGATTGGGTGTCGGATTGGTTGATTCAGCTGAAGGGAATGTTTGGGTTCAAAGTAGTTCTAAATCTTCTCTAGATTTGGAAGTGAAGGAAAAGCAGGATAAGGATTCTAGTTTGGTCAACCTGAAGGAGTCAGTTAAAGAAAATAATTTAAAGGTTTTCTCCCAATGGGGCAATGGCGTGTTGAGGGACCAGAGTAGATTGTGCATGCCATGAATTGATGATTTGAGGCAGTGGATTATAGTAGAAGCACATGGTGAGCGTTAGTCCATTCATCTAGGAGCCACCAAGATGTACCAAAACTTACGGGAAATCTATTGGTGGAGTGGTATGAAGAAATATATAGCAAAATTTGTAGCCAAGTATACAACTTTTCAATAGGTTAAAGTAGAGTACTAAAACCCTGGTGGTATGTTGTAAGAGTTTGGTATCCCTGCTTGGAAGTGTAAAGAGGTGAATATGGACTTTATGAATGGATTACCCCGTTCGCATCATCAGCATGATTTGATCTGGGTGATTGTAGACAGATTGACCAAGTCATCCTATTTCTTGCCAGTCAACACGTCTTACACAACTGAAGATTATGCTAAGTTGTATATCGGAGAGTTAGTCAGATTGCATGGAGTTCCTTTGTCCATCATCTCAGATAGGGGTACTCAGTTTACCTCTCAGTTTTGGAAAGCCTTTCAGAAGGGTCTTGGTACCCAAGTACATCTTTGTTTAGCTTTTCATCTATAGGAATATGGTCAGGCAGAGAGGACCATTCAGACCTTAGAAGATATAAGGTCTTGTGTTCTTGACTTTAAAGTTAGTTGGGATAACCATTTGCCATTGATTGAGTTTGCCTATAATAATAGTTGGCATTTTAGTATTCAGATGGCCCCGTTTTAAGCTCATTATGGATAGATATATAGATCGCCAGTTAGTTGGTTCAAAGTGGGTGAGGCCACTTTGATTGGGCTAGATATGGAGTTTGAATCAATGGATAAAGTTCAGTTGATTTGAGAGAGATTAAAAACAACTCAGAGTCATCAAAAATCTTATACAGGCGTAAGAAGAAAAGATTTTGAGTTTGAGGTTGATGACCTTATGTATTTTAAAGTTTCACCTATGAAGGGTGTGAAGAGAATTATAAAAAGGGGAATTTTAGTCCCCGATATATAGGCCCCTATAGGATTTTGAGTCTCATGGGAAAGGTAGCGTATGAGCTTGAGCTACCCATAGATTTGTCCTCAGTTCATCCAATGTTCTATGTGTCCTTATTGAAGAAGTGCACGGACGATTTAGCTGTTGTAGTTCCTATAGAAAGTACAAATATTCAGAATACCCTTTCATACGAAGAAGTTCCAGTGGAGATTCTTGATTATCAGATTTGTAGACTAAGGAACAAGTTCCCTTGGTAAAAGTTCTATAGTCAAATCAGTCCGTCGAGGGTATTACTTAGGAAGTAGAAGTAGACATGCATACCAAGTATCCTCATCTCTTCTCCATGAACTCAAATTCAGCCGAAGGTAATAGTTTTCCTTAATTACGTTCTTCTCTAGTCTCAGATTCAACTATATATTTGTCCTCATGTAAATTCATGAATTCATAGATTAGCTCAATTATTCAGTATATTCTAGATTCAGTCATTCAATTTGTTTTAGTTGTGTATGTCAACACATAGTCTCAAATTCCTCAGTAATTTCAGTTTAGCCAGCCACATTTGATGACGAATATTCCTAAGGGGGAGATAATGTAATACCCCACACTTTTTCCTAGCTCAATTTTGACCGTAGAATGTATAGGTTTACATTTAAAAATGAATAACCTTTGATACATATAGATTTTTCCAGTTCTAGACCCTCCAATATGCAGAAAATTGAATTAGCTTTCCAACGATACCAATTTTGTCTCAATCCAATACTTGGTTGAGAAGTTATGGCATTTTTAGAAAAATTGTACGACATTTCGACAAGCACTGCATTGCGGTGAAGGCCAAAATGGTAATTGTCAATTTTCAATGGACCTCCGCAATAATGGAACATCGCGTTGAAGTCCCATTTCCTAATTGTCAAAATCCAGTAGCCCAACCCGATGGTACCGCATCGCAGTGATGACCTAAATGGTATTTTAGTAGCTTACCACGATAGCTCTGCGTCACGTTGATTTTCTAGTTCCCAATTCTCAAATTCTAGTGGGCTACCGCGATTACACCACATC
This sequence comes from Capsicum annuum, assembly GCF_002878395.1. Taxonomy (NCBI): domain Eukaryota; kingdom Viridiplantae; phylum Streptophyta; class Magnoliopsida; order Solanales; family Solanaceae; genus Capsicum; species Capsicum annuum. The sequence continues at coordinate 57,824,114 of NC_061121.1, read as the reverse complement.
ACGGTGGGTGGCCAAATCAGAAATTTCTTTCTTTTCCAGCTCTGAATAAAATTTTAAAAGGAGCAATTTGGTCAATTCCCAATCCCCCAATTCTTGGATAACACAAGATTAAGCTCATTCTAAGCACTTTATGCTTACTTTTCATCAATTCTCTCTCAAAGAAAACCCTAGATCTCAGAACTTAACCTTCAAGAAATCCAATTTCCTCTATAATTTTTCCAAGATAGCTTAAAATTGAGGATTTCCAATTCAAGAAATTCAAGAGGGCATATTCAAAAGCACAAATAGGAATTCAAGATCAAGCCTTGTATTCAAATTCATCAATTAAGGTATGTGGGGTTTTTCAACAAGGATATTCTTTCATCCTTGTGCCCAAAACTAGGTTTGAATTACAAAATTACATGATTTTGTATGAATATACATGAGTTTCAAATTAGGGTGCATACCCATCATGGTTACTTGTAAGATTATGAGATTTAAAGTATTTAGAAGTTGAATTGCATGTCTATTTTTGTATTTTCATGCATATTGTACTAAATTCTAGATTTTGAGTTGAATTATTAATACCTTCATTATCAAGCATGATTTTTATTATATTTTGACATGAATTTGATGCATTAGTATTAAGCCCTAATTGGATATTTCTATTTTAAGAAGATTATAATTTTAAGCATCCCATGACTAGATCATTCATGGATTTTTGATAAATATTTGATATTTGATCTCATCTTAGACAATGAATCTACTTTACAGTTTCACATTTTTGTTTAACTTAGCAATTATACAGTTGTTTTTCGAAATGAACCATTATACTAGATTTTAAAGTGGATTTCCAACAGAATGAGCATACAGATTAAAGGGAGTAGTAGTTATCACCAAGTTGGTTATGTGCTCATGCCCTTGAAATACGAGCCAACATAGGTTCAGATTATAACATTATTCCCATTTCTATATGGATGACAGATATAGATGTGATCTCTTAGATTAGGTTATACTTTTTTGCAAGAGTATGACACCTTTCCCCAATATGATGTTTTCCCATAAGGGAACTAGACGTTGGACTCCATGATAGCTCACATAGTTTATGTTGGTTAAAAGAACCTCCCTACAGAAAAGAGTAATCTTATAGAAAGCTTTTTACCGAATTTTCCTACAGCTTACAGAAAAGAGTAAAGAATAACAGAATAACTTTTAGAAACTAAGTGTAAGGGCTTACAGTTTTAATCAAACATTACTTTATATAAGCCTTTAGCTACAAATTTTATCTTTCAAATTTTAGATATAAAAGTGACTCCTTTCTATACTTAGTCAGCATGATTTACAGGCTGAACACTAGCACAACTTTTAGAACTAAATGTTATGACTTACTAGATGTATAAAGTATGATTTTCTCCTCATGATTATGATACTCAGTTTTCGAATATTCCAGCTTATATGAGTCATCTACATTTAGCATACATTATTTTACAAATTGTGATAATGTTAAGATATTGCTTTACTTATGCATTCACCCCCATATACTTAGTACATTCTCAAAGTACTAATTCATATATACGTCTATGTGCTACATTGTCTTATAATGTAGGTTCAGGTACTCAGTTCCAGCAGTGTGAGTGATTTTGAGCATCTCTATCCACATCCCGACAGTCGGTGAGTCCTCATAGTTTGGGGACTTAGTCTTTTAATTTTCTAGCTTATTAGTATAGATGATTTAGACAGTTCAAGTCAGTTGGGGGGTTTTCCCAGTGACTCTTTAGTTATTAGTAATAGAGGCTTGTCAGATGCTAGTTATGATTTTGATTAGTCAGTATTGATTTTTTAGACTATAGAGTCTAGTATTTTTCAAAGATTATATTCAGATATTCTTAGTTAGCACAGATAGGTTTACATATTTAATATGATTTTATATCTGTATATCCTTGTTATGAGATTCAGACTTAGTAGAAGGCAGACAAGGTTAGCTTAAGGCAACTTATAGTCTGAAGCACCGTGTAACATCTCAAGACCCATTTTTGGGGTGTTACAATATGGTTCCTTTTGAGGCATTAGAAGGTAGGCATTATCGCTCTCAAGTTGGTTGGTTTGATGTTTCTGAGGTTAGTCCTTGAAGTATGGACTTGGTTCATGAGTCTTTGTATAGAGTTTTAATCATCCAGGTTAGGGTTCTTGTAGCCCAGAGTACGCAGAAATGCTATACAAATAGTAGACTTCATGCCTTGAGTTTTAGTGTTGGTGATTATGTTTTCTTTTGAGTTTCAACTATGAAGAGTGTGATGAGGTTTTGGAGGAGGGGCAAGCTTAGCCCCAGGTATATGGGCCAATTTGAGATTCTTTGAAGTATTGGTGATATGGAGTATGAGATAGCTTTGCCTCTAGTTTTATTAGTTGTTTATCTAATTTTCATTTTCTATGCTTTGATGTTACATTTTGAATAAGTCTTTTTTCATTTGTTAGGAGTCGGTTTAGTTTGATGAGAGGCTGTCTTTTGGTGAAGATCCAATTTCCATTTTGGCAAGGGATGTTAGACAATTGTAATCTAGAGTTATCCCTGTGGTTAAGGTTCAATGGCAACATTGACCTATATATTAGGCTAATTGGGAGGTTGACTCTAATATGCATAGTTCTTATCCCCAGCTATTTGATGATTCATGTATTTTTTTGACCTTTAGTTCGAGAATGAACTTGATTTTTAGTGATGGATGATGTAACAACTTGAATTTTGATAAAATATGTGTTTTTATGAAATTTGATATTTTTATCCCCTCCCCGTAGTTGCATTATGGTATTTCTAGGTTATAGGGTGATTCGTAAAGTTTCCAATGTATTTATGTGTCATTTGTATGATATTGTGGTTTTTGGTGGCTTCAAGAGCCTTATATGTGACTTCAGTGGATATCTTTTGATCCCTGTGATGGATGGAAAAACAGACTATGTTAGCAGATCTGGAACGTCGATTTTAGGGTGGTAACATATTTGGTTTAGTTTTGTGGCTTTTAAATCTCATTTCGACCCTCGGTTTGAAAAATTGTGATTTTTGATTTCGGGGGTCAACTTTATGAAAATGATATCTTTTAAATAAACTAATATCGCCATTGAGTCTAGAGCATCTAATTTGATAGGGTAGCATATTTCATTTGCATTCATCTGATTCAAGATGAATCTTGAGGGGCCCACAGTGACTCATAATGATCCAAAATCCCAACTTGTGCACCCACGATTGAGAGATGATACCGCGATCGCAATAGGGCCAGTTGACTTAATGTTACGATCGCGATAACCTATCTATAATTATGATTGTTGAGTCAGACAAGGTACCATAATTGGAAGTATTGGGTATAGTTACCCATGTTTTGTCATTTTCACAAATTTTTAGATACGGAGCTACGGTTTTTTGGTTTTGAGCTATTTTTTTCATTTCTAAGCTTGAGTAAGCTCCATTACACTTATTTTAGCTAATGTCTTCTATCTTTAACATTAGATTCTTGTTTTAGTTCTAATTTGAAAGTAGAAATTTGGGTTTTGGCCCCGAACGCCTAAAGTTGTATTTCTTCGAATTAAGCCACAATCTAACACCTTTTCACTTGAATAATATCCCTAATCCTGTAATTACCACTTTTTCTGCAATTCCATCTTTAAAACACCTTCAAATCTTGATTTTTAAAATAGATTTCGAAGGTTTTACTTGGTAAATCTTAAAAATGGGTTTTCTTAGATTTGGACCTTGTTTTTAACTTGTTTTTTCTTGGATTTTTAGATGTAGATTCTATGAATATGGGGAACATATTTTTGAAACAAAATTAGGATTTTGCCCTTCTTTTACAAAATCCCATTTTGGGGATTCATTTTGACCCCAACTTGTAACTAGACAATATAGGTATTGTTGGTATCCTTTTGATGCGTAGATTCTATATGGTGATGTTTTAGTTGATTTTGGGTTCGTTTGTGAGGTGTAAATCTTTGGGATTGACGTGTAGCAGACCAATTTTAGCATTCGATACTGGGTTGGGTAGTTAATTTGTATACAAAATGCATATTAATGGTGTGGGAACTAATCATTAAAAATGGCTATTTTATTGTGTTGATCCTGTGTGGGGGACTGTATGTGATATAATTGGTGGATTTGATATATTATGTGCTATATGTGACCATGTGGGGTCCTATGCGATGTTGATAGCCTATATACATGAGAATAATTATGTTCTACTGATGAAAAGCATATTGTGGTACCAAAGTATTGTGATGTCTTCATACTCTATTGGTATATGAATCATGTGAAAATTCATGAATGGTTTTAAATATTGAATGGATATTTGGCTCACGTGATTGGCATATTAGTTGGTTATGGAAATACTCATGTGATTGGTTGTGGAAATACTCATTGTGTTTAGTAATAAGCATTACATCCTCATATCATACTCATTCATGAAACAAATGGTACCACTATGGAAATACTGCGAAACACTAGCAATACCTTTTTTTAAAAGAAAATGAGACAACATATAAAACCCTCCCCGGGGGATATGCTAGGGATGGGATATGGTATATAGAACTGTTAGTGAAAGTGGTGTAGGCTACCATTGTGAAATATTTTTTGATTGTAGGTGGTGTGCCCTTAGTATGTATTTTGTATGTTGTATCTTCTACATCACTCGATCGACCTATGATACCTATTGAGTACAAGTGGATCGTACTCACTACTATTTTACCCTTTTGGTGCATGTCCTAGTTCGAGTACACCCCAACTTTGTTGATTTGGGTGACTATCTAAAGCTTTTAAGGTGGTGGATGATTTTCAGGCTTTCGAATGTCTTCTACTATCTTTCTCTATGGACTATGTCCTTAATTTTATTTCAGAGACAGTGTTTCTCTTCTATTTTGGAACATCTTAGGTATTTCATATGGATTTGACTTATGATGTGTGATAAAGTTTTTGGGTGTTTCCCTTATTTTAATGTGTGATAAAGATTAGATTGATGACTTATGAAATATTGGAGTGGGTAATTGTGATATATGCATGAGGTCTAGTGTTGAAGTAGAAATGGTGGTTAAATCATTAGATAGATAAGAGCCTTAAGTTGTAAGAATAAAGCATACTCGATCTTGAGTTACGAGTGCTATGTGTACCTAGTTCATGTTCTTAAATTTCTTGGTACGGGGAAGTCTAGGGAGTTGTTATATGGTTTTCTTTAGAGCTGAACTGAGGGAGAAGTAATAGACTATGTGAACTGTCACGACCTAATGCTACCTCCTAGTCGCGACAATGGTGTTTACGGTCACAAGTGACCATAAGCTAACCAATGAGTTGGTACCTATTGTGAGCACTGAGTAACTGATCATAAGAGACATATGCGGAAAATAGCTGATAATTCCATAAGGTTTTAATTATTGAAAATACTACTGAAGTTGTAAATCTGAAAACATCTATGAAATGTACTGGAATCCGACTAATAAAGCAGATAAACTAACTAACTCTCTGAATGTCTAAAAAGCCTCTAACTAACTGACTATGGAGTTGATGGGACAAACCCCCAACTAACTCTAACTTATCAAAATAGAGGAATACTAAAATAACTGAATAAAGATAAACTTGTCCTAGAAAGATGAGAACTCAGTACTGCTACTGCTGTAATGTTGAACTATCTATGCGCGGTCAGGAAACTGTACATTTGAACCTATGATATGAGACATCATAGCGCGAAGAAAGTATTCAGTCAGTACTTTTAATGTACTGGTATAAGAGATGAGGTTAGGCTGTGATGCAGGGGTTAACTGTTCATGCTATAAGAACTGGCTAAATAGCATGAGATATCTGAACATGCATGCATAAAACTTAAATACTGAGAATGCAAGACCAAGCATATAATGTTTTTGAAATAATCTGTAAATTGAAATTTTGAAATCTAAAACTGGATAACTGAGAGTCTGTATGCTATGGTCAAGCAAACCTGAATTGAATTCTATACTTAATACTGAACTGAGACTATGGGAGCTAGCTATAACTGGCATGACCCAAATCTATTGTTGGGGTCCAACCTGTAACCCTAGTTGGAAGGGTGTCCGTACCATGCCATGGGTACTAACGTTGACTATGTGGATCCACTAATCTGATTTCCCAAAGACTAGGGTGTTATCCCTAACTGACGGGGGACCCCTCAAAGTCTACAGTGGTGTCGTAGGTTTGGAACTTAGGGACTACTACTAATATCTCATGCCTATGGACTGAACTGAACTAAGCCAAATTGAAAAAACAACTGATTCTAATAATTGGTTGAATGATTATTCTTATGGTATATCTGAAATCATTCTAAAGATACTGAAATTATGTAACAGCTATGTATCGGGTGCTCATAACCCTCTAATAGTTAGTGAAAATGACATTACTGGCATGTAAAAACATCAAAGCCATAATAGGGAATCATCCTACAAAATCCTTCTCTTTGGCATTTCATCAAACACATGGAGATTAAAACTTTAACATGGGGATTCTTTATAAACATGATGAGCTAGAATGATTACATAACAAAAACCATAAATTGAGGGTTTATCATGAATTGCATGAACATGACATAGGAGCTTCAACATCCAAAACATACTATAATCCAATCCACTTGAAAAAATTATAATCCTAACTTTAAATCAAAATAACAAGTAATTCATGGAGGTAATTCATTTAAAAGATGAAAAAACTCATAATTTAACATTAAAAAGGGATTCTTGGACTCAATGTTGAAAGAAAACCAAGGATGAACATCAACAACCTTAAACCTTAATTCTTGAAAGAGAAACACAATTCTTTAAGCTTCCTTGAAGATTCTTGGATTGGGAGACTTAAATTCTTTGTTTTTCTTAAAGATAATGCAATTGAATTTGATGTTCTTGGGAGAGGGTTAGGGTTTCTTTGATAGAAAATTGGAGAAGAATGGGCAAATAATGCCTAAATTACTGATATAAGTCAGGTTATGATGACTTGGATCGAGGGGGAAAAGATGTTACTTCCCCTCAAATATTTAAATTCGTAACTGGAACACAGATTGACTCATCACCGAGATACGATGAAGTCCTCACTGCTATACCCACCGTGATGTTCCACAATCACGGTGAGGTTCTTGAATCAAAATCCAAACGTGCCCCAATTCTCATCAAAAAAATTCAAAACTTCCCTGAGACATACTTTTTAAAACCCTGAACATGAATTAACTCAAAAACCTACGTCTCAATGTCGGGAAGACTTGTTTAAAAATCCTCAAAGTTAAGAGGCTAAAAATATGACTAAGTCCCCAACACTTAGTTAAATTTTCAGGCTTTTAGCCTCATATACATGTAACTAGGGGTTGAACTGAGCTAAGAAAAGTATGGGGTATTACTTGAACTCTAGGTATAGTTTTAAAATTTTGTTAAATTATGAGGTTATAATATTAGAGTTTTAATATTTGTAATCTATTGAGTGGAGAATAGATGGTTAGTTGTTAGAGAATGTAGATATATTCCCATGCGATATTAAATTGTAGGGTGATGGTTATAGAAGCTAGCAGAAGTTAAGCATAATATCCTAGAAGGGGATGACCCAGAAAGAATAAAGTGTCTCCAAAATAAAGTTGTTGGGGGGAGTTTGGCATTCATGTGCATAGTGATTATCTCCCCCCCCCCCACCCTCATTCTGCGTAGTGTTGTGCTTATAGATTTAATGAGGGAATATGTTTACAAACTTAAGATAATGACCTTTGATCCAACAAGAATATTATGAACTAAGGTAGATCGTGAATTTTCTCATGGTGGCGAGTTTTAGGGAAGAGTAATGGTAAATCTATTCTTACTTTAGAAAATTCCTCCTATGTTGGTTTAAGAGGACCTTCTACCAATATCTTATGTATTCAATTTTTGTCTATGCCTAAGTTTTGAGTTCCCTATACAACCTATGCCCATTCTTTAGCCCTTTAATTATGATCTAAGTGTTTTGATCTGTGAATACCTTCGTTCTTATTGGATCACATCTTACATCACAAGCCCCACCTTGAGTAGTGTAATAAATAAATGTAATAAATAAATAATTTCACTTTTATTTCCAAAGATCAAACTCTAGTCCCTCAGTTACCCTCTTTGTGCTAGGAAAATAGTGGTTATGGAAGCATAGTAATATTTTAGATAAGAGAGTGGATGATCTTTATTATAAAATTTTGGTGTGGCTACTCAAACTAAGGTTATAGATAAAATAGGAAGAGTGAGATAAAACTTTTGTGATGTGAAATGGTTAGGAGGGGAATATATTAGTGAAAATTTTTGTGAAAGTAATTAAAGTTGCTCGGTTTTTTTGGGGGGAGATCCTTAAAGTAGGTGTAGAAAAGATAAGCTTGAATGTTGTGATCGATAGATACACAAACCATTGTGTTACGTGGCTAGTACTCATTGATTAAGGCATGATGTTGTTTGATTATAGTAATAATATGGATTAATATTGTTGGTTGGATGTAAGGCATAGAGCCATGCATCTTATGTTAGCACCTTTAAACTCCGTAATAGGTTTTAATATGGAAACAATGTATAGTTAGACTCAGGCTTTTGTAGTGATGTGTTTTGTGGGGAAATTGTAAGATTGAAATAATGAAGTGTGGTATTCCTAACTGAATTCAAAGTTGAGAAGTATTGCTTTATTTCAGGCTATTATATGTATCATTGGAGGTGGAGAATGTTTCTATTCTTATGTCCTGCTAAATCTTATTTCATGTCTTGTATCTTATGCATTGTGAAAACACAACACATTCAATGATTAAAATGATGAACTTATTCTTGGACTTAGGTTATTTTTGTAGATATGATGTAATTTTGTGCTTGTTGTAGGTTAAACAGATTAATAATGGTCTTGGAATGAAAGTAAAAGAAAAAAAATGCTAAAATTAGAGAAGTCTAACCATCTTATGAGTTAAGCATATAAGTCGTACATTCATCATACGAGTATTAAGGAGTCATCATAAATAAACAAGAAGCCAAAAATAAAAGTCTTAGTTGAAGTCACAGAAGAATATGTGTCATAGGATCTAATTATGACTCATAAGGAGAAGTCGTATGGATACTAGTGTTCAAGACCCTTAAAGTCTAAGGCTCAAGTGTTGACGAGTGAAGGCCACAAGTCATATGGACTATATATGACTTATGGGAAAGAATCTTTAGGAAAACTGAAACTTGAAGTCCTGAAGATCAATTGCTGGAATGCATATGACTGGCAATGTACGACTCTTAAGAAGACCTTCTGAGTAGACTACACGAGTCGTACCGAGTACTGACATATTTTTCCTATACCATTTTTATTAGGATTTCTTTTCTATTCAGAGACACTATAAATACCTGAGGGTTATTCCTTTATTAGGTTACACACTTTTACATTACTTTACATACTTTTAGCATACTTTTATCATAGAGATTTTGTTTTTCATATTTTGGAATTTATTCAATTAGATACTTTGGATTTTCTTTCTCTCATTATTGTCCAATTAATTACATGTTCTTTTTATTGATTATCATTTATTGTTGCATAAACATGAGCGGTTAATTTCCTTGACTATGTTGTGGGAACCCCGGTGGATTAGTGCCATAGAGGAAGTGGGAGATTTATCTGTTCTACTATAATTGTGTGTATATTAATCTTGTTCATATTAATTGACCTCAGAGCTACTGCAAAATATTAAGGATTGCCCCGTATTTGAGAATGTCCTCACTAAGGAGTTTGACATTAAGAAAAGGAGATTAAGAATAGTACTTTGAGATTCACATCTATCTTATAATTCCGACATCTTATCTAATCAACTCGAGACTCAAAAGATGATAGTTGAACTGAGGTCATAGGCAAGGGAAAATAAGACGACACCCTGATACTCATAAGGTAAAGGGTGAGATTTATCAACACACTCACAAGACAGTTGATAATACATAGCTTGTCGACTTTACATTTAGAGAAAGAGAATAGGTGAGTTGGTCACATAAAGTTTACGGTGTTAAGAAGCAAGGGAGAACACAGTCTTAGTGTTCATCTTTCACTATTTACAAACCCAAGAATTCAAGTTCTGTTACTATTCACTTTTGACTACAAATTCCCCCCATTTTTCTGTATTGCTCGTGGATTTTGTCAAGTTTGACCTATTGTTCAATATTTTCCCTGTGTGTTCGGCCCCAACTAATTTTGAGTTACTATATTTGATATCGACCGCAACATACTTCTTAGAAGGTTAGTTTTTGGGCGACATCAAAATTTGGCTCCGTTGTCGGGGAAGACAATGTGAATTATTGATTAAAGTTGGTCAAGTTCGCAGGTTTTATTTTCTATTATTGATTTTGTATATGCCGGTATATGCATAAAATTAGGAGTCGATGTAAAGAGGTTTAGGATGATCTTAATGTCGTACGCCCCCATGTTCCAAGTGACATACAAAATGTTGTTGATAGACATATAGAGAAATTATTAGTAAAAGCATCTGAGGAGGCCTGGTTAGCTGAAGAGGCTAGGTTAGCTCAACAAGAAGGACTAGCTAGGACAAAACAGGAGGCCGAACGTTGAGGTAGAGTGCAAATAGGCAGAGATCCAATGATCCCTGCATATTAGCATCTGCAACCATATAATGAAGACAAGGACATGGGATATGTTTAGCCTACTGAGACAGAAGCCATCATTTCTTCTGCTCTACCCTCCAATGTTAAATTTGACATTACTAGTGCAATGAACCAATTTCTAAACTTGAATGGTGTGTTTTGGGGTCAGGGACAGATGAGGCAAAGTTGTATCTTGCTAATTTTACTAGTATCTGTACATAGTATACTGTTTCAGGGGTAAACTAAGAAGCTTTGAGGTTGAGGTTGTTCCCATTTTTTACTGACTAGAGAAACATCACTATGGTTAGGGGAACTTCCAAGAGGGTCAATCACTATTTGTCATGAGTTGTGTTGGAAATTTTTTAACTATTCTTCCCTCCAGCAATGATGCTACAGTTGAAGGATGAAATTTATAATTTTAGACAGCTACCTACAGAATCTATGTGTGTGGCATTACTTAGGCTCATAAAAAAGCTAATCATGGTACCTAATAACAGAATTACAGTATCTAATTTGTTGAAAATCTTCTATAGATCATTGAACGTCAGTTCTATAGCAATGGAAGAATTAACTATTCTTCCCCTACAGAATCTATGTGTGTGGCAAATTGCATAATTTTTTTATCTTGATTTGTTTATAACAAATCGAGGTTGGCATATTATATATAATGAGTGAGGTACAAGTACATATTTTATAGGAACAACTAATACTATGGAATTGGTCATGATTTGATAGCTCAATAAGTTGCATAGCTTCGAACAGATGTTGGGCTTTTTACCAAATAATTTGCAACAATGAGTGCTGAGAAAGTGAATATAGTAGGGGCATAAGGTTCTACTTTGAGGAATTATGAGACTGATTCTAAAGAGAAAGTGAAGTATCTTGATCGTTAGTTGGTGGATTTCTTAGGCCAAGGGCAAAGAAACCAAGGTCGAAACTATTACAATGATAGATACAAAGATAGGAGAAGAGATCGAGATAGTGATTGGAGATACAAAGATGAATACATAGATAAGAGTGATAAATATGTTCCACCAGGTGGTCGAGATTAAGAATCTAGAATGGAAGCAGTTTTGTCGAAACCAGTCAAAGGAAAAGAAAGTTAAGAGAGTTATCTTAAGGAGATTAAGGAGGACCTATCAGGGCTGAATCAGAAGGTTGATTCATATGATACCGCAATCAAATAACTGGATTAGTAGTAGTGACAGATGTCGACCATATTAAATCAAAGGAAGCTTGACATTCTTCCTAGTAATAAGGTGAAGAACCGAAAAAATGATAGTCATTGCCATGTCATTACAACTTAGAGTGTTAAAATCACTATGGATCCATCTGTACCCACTATGATAGAGTCAAAGATTGATGATGATACTATTGACACTGATACTTGTAACAATTAAAAAAAAGGAAAGGATAAGGTCGAGGAGCCTATTTTGAAGACTATCCCAAGACCCCACCCTCATTTTCCTTAGAGACTAAAAAATAAGAAAGAAGAGGGTAAATATCAGAATTTTATGTCTATGTTAAAGGAGCTTTCTGTTAATATTCCACTTGTAGAGGAATAAGGACAAATGAATAATTATGCAAAGTTCATAAAATATTTAGTCACCAAGAAGCGGAAAGTCATTTATGAGCCAGCTAACCATGTTCATCACTGTAGTGTTGTTGCTACTAGATCATTTGTACAGAAGAAGGAGGATACTAGTGCTTTCACTATCCCTTAGACCATTGGATCTTTCAACTTTTCTCAAGCACTATGTGATCTAAGAGCTAGTATCAATATCATGCCACTAGTTGTGTTTAAGCACTTGGGATTGGGATCACCCAAACCAATATCTATGAGACTAGTAATGGCAGATCGAACGGTGAAAAAACTAGTTGGTATTCTATGTAATGTATTGGTGAAGGTGGCTTATTTCATCTTTCATGCTAATTTTTTGATGCTGGATTGTGAAGTAGACTTTCAAGTTCTAATTATTTTAGGTAGGCCATTCCTAGCTACAGGAAGAACTTTAATTGATATGGAGTTAGGATATCTAATACTCAAACTCAAAAATGAGAAGGTGATATTCAATGTATGCCAGTCCATGTGATATCCAAATGAGTTAAAGGTAGTACTTGTGATTAATGTTTCTGATGAGAAGATGGTTTCATACCAAGATCTTGATACAGTAACTAATTGGGATGATACTTCTGTGGCTATTTCTCTTGAAGAAAGGGTAGGTTTTGAAGCCTTAGCAACAGTGATTACAAACTTCGATAGTGATGCTATTGATGACTATGATGATATGTTATGTGCACTTTATAGGAGTGTTTTTATAGTGTTTCACCAAAGAAACTTAATTTAGATCTAAAAAATAGAACCACTCTACCTATTCTCCCGTCTATTGAGGATCCACCCATCTTAGAGTTAAAGGCCCTCCCTTTTCTTTTGTAATATGAATTTTTAGGGGCCAAAAACACTTTTCTGGTACTTATTACAGGTGCCTTAACGCATACATAAGTAGAAGATTTATTATCAGTGCTATAGAGATTCAAGAAGGCCATTGGTTAGCCCATTGCAGATATTTTAGGTATCTCATCTGGTCTTTGTACTCACAAGATCTTACTTAAATCGGATTGTGTTCCAAGTATAAAACATTAGCATCGGCTTAATCCTTCTATGAAGGAGGTGGTAAAAAAAGAGATAATCAAGTGGTTAGACAATAGTATAGTGTATCTCATTGCTGATAGCAAGTTGGTTAGTTTAATATAATGTGTTCCAAAAAAGGGCAGTATTATTTTTGTACCTAATGAGAAGAATGATCTAGTGCAATGAGGCCAGTCACAAGATGGAGAGTGTGCATCAATTATAGGAAACTGAATACATTGACCTAAAAAGACCTCTTCCCCATGCCTTTTATGGACCAAATACATGACAAACTTGCGGGCAGAGGGTAGTATTATTTTTGGGATAGTTATTCAAGATAAAAGCAAATCACTATTACACCCAAAAACCAAGATAAAACAACATTTACTTGTCCTTATAGGACCTTTGCATTTTGATGTATGCCATTTGGGTTGTGTAATGGTTCAGCCATATTTCTGAGATATATGATGTCAATCTTCTCTGATATGGTAGAAGACACCATCGAAGTATTTATGGATAATTTTTTGATAGTTGGTAATTGTTTTGATGACTATCTGATTTACTTAGAAAATGCTCTTCGTAGATGTAACGAATGCAACTTGGTACTTAATTGGGAAAAGTATCATTTCATGGTTAAAGAAGTTATTTTTCTTGGGCACATGATTTCAAAAAATGGTATAGAGGTAGAAAGAGCTAAAATCAAAGTGATCGAGAAATTATCTCCACCAATTTCTCTGAAGAGTATTTGAAGATTTTTAGGACATACAGGTTTTTATAGGTGATTCATCAAGGATTTCTAGAAGATTGTGAACCCTCTTGGCAAGATTCTTGAGAAAGACGCGATGTCTGATTTCAATGACGCATGCTTGAAGGCTTTAGAATATCTAAAAGATAAATTGATGACAGCTTCTATCATCGCATCCCCTGATTGGTCTTTTCCATATGAGATCATGTGTGATGCAAGTGGAGTAGCCTTAGGAACTGTACTAGGTAAAAGAAGAGAAAAGATCCTTCATCTCATCTACAATGGCAGCAAGGCATTAAACCCTACTCAAAAGAACTACACAGTTACTGAACAAGAATTGTTAGTGGTGGTTTTTCCCTTTGAGAAATTTTTGTCTTATCAGATTGGAGCAAAGGTAATAGTCCATGCTTTGAGGTACTTGATGGCAGAAAAATATGCAAAACCTAGACTAATTAGGTGGGTTCTTTTGCTGCAAGGGTTTGATTTTGAGGTTAAGGATAAAAAAGGCACCGAGAGTAAAATTGCAGATCACTTGTCTAAACTTGAGAAGGAAGCGATGAAGAAAGTTAAAGATGGACTCGGGATTGATGATAGTTTTCTAGACGAGTAGATTTGGCTTCTTCTCAAGATCTAATTCCATGGTTTTTTGAATATGCAAATTATCTAGAAAGTGATCTAGTCCTAGAAGACCTTACCTTCCAGTAGAGAAAGAAATTTATGCATGAGGTAAGGAAATTTTTCTGGGATGGACCTTATTTATTTTGGATCTGTGCAGATGTTGTTATTCTTAGATATATCCCCAAAGTGGAGATGATGAGCATCCTTAAGGCTTGTTATGTTTTACCTATTGGGGGTCACCGTGGAGGAACCTGTAAATCCCATAAGATCTTGTAATTTAGGTACTACTGTCCTACAATATACAAGGACACTCATGATTTGCTTCAACCTGTGATCAATGCCAGTGGCAAGGTAATATCTTTAGGCACCACGAAATTTCTATGACCCCTATTTTAGAATCGGAGTTATTTTATGTGTGGGGTGTGGACTTCATGGGTCCTTTTTTTGATCTCCTTTACATTCTTATGGCGGTGGATTATATGTCGAAATAGGTGGAAGCAGTTACCCTTTCTAACAATGAAAGAAGAAGTATCACGGCTTTTTTGAAGAAGTATATTTTTTCTCAATTTAACAGTGATGGTGGGTTGCATTTCTATAATTGTATGTTTAAGAGTATTCTTGAAAAGTATGAAGTGAAGCACAAGGTACAAACACCTTACCATCCACAGACAAGTGGATAGGTTGAGGAATCCAACAGAGAGGATAAAGCCCATTTTAGCGAAGACTGTGAATGCCAATTGGATTGATTGGTTGATAAAGTTAGATGATGCATTATGGCCCTACCGAACAGCTTTCAAGAATCCCATAGGTGATTCTCCATATTAGTTGGTGTATGGAAAGGCATGTCACTTGCCTATTAAACTTGAACATAAAGCACTATGGGCGCTGAAGAAGTTGAATTTTGAGTGGAAGGATGCAACTAAAGAAAGAATGGGTAGGATGAATGAGTTGGATGAATTTTATCTCCGGGCATATGAAAGTTCTGCACTTTACAAAGAGAAGATGAAGCTTTATCATGATCGTAAAATCGAGAAAAGAATATTTGAGCAGGGTGACCAGGTATTGTTGTATAACTCAAGACTTTGCTTGTTTCCAGGTAAGTTGAAGTATACGTGGTATGGTCAATTTATTGTGACAATAGTGTTTCTATATAGTGCTTTGGAATTGAAGTGTGATAGTTAATCCTCATTCAAAGTGAATAGGCAAAGGGAAAAGGACTATATTGGTAACACTGAGGAAATTAAGATGATTCTTAAGGTTGACCTAGGAGAAGTCAGAATAACCAAGGCAATTGCATTATATCATGACACTAAATTTGCATGGGAGGCAACCCATGAGGCTAGTTGGTGAAGTCTAAGTATTCAACTTAGACCCGTCATGCCGCAACGTTAAATCAAGCACTGTGTGGGAGGCAACCCGTCTTTTGTTCTTAATAATTTATAGGGTAATATGTGTGTTTAGTGTGTTGGATTGAAGATTCCAAAAGTTGACTAGAAATTGAAAAAACAAGGTAATACAAACTTTTCATAAGTTGTAACCACATATTACAACTCGTGAGCATGATTCGTAAGGACTTGGAACATAGGTCAGATACGGTAAGTGGTCACTAGACTCCATACGACTCTAAGAATGAGTTGTAACCTTTGGTTACAACTCATTACCTTATGACGTAATAACTCCAAAAATAGGTAAGGTTCTAAGTCTTTATGGAAGGAGTCTGATTCCCGTAAGAAATGGTTATGAGTCGTATGCATGAGTCATAACCTAACGTACTAGTTCAGAGGTGGCGGATCAACCCGGTTCAGGTCAGTGTTTTAAATAAATAGGCACCCAAATCAGGTACCCGACATTCTAAATGGCTACTCCCTCCATTGTTAATTTAATTTCAAGCTCTAAAACAACAAAATCATTCTAAAACACAAATTAATCAAGTGGTTCCTTCCAACATTCAAAAACTCATCAAGTATAGGGCCTAAAACATGGTTAAAATCAAGAAATCCGAACCTCTCAAAGTCAAGTAAGTTTTTGTGCTTAAATGCTTTAGGTATCAAGTTAAATCTAAAAAATGGTTCGAGGTTTAGGATTTCTTAAGATAAATATATGTGTTGTTGGAATGAATGAAGGGGGGCAGTGAAGTGTGTTGTGTTGTGGGACTATGTATTTGAACCAATTTATCTAAACCCTCATGTTGCAATGAATACGGAAGTTCTAACAACTCATAATCTCACTTCACGAGTCATTACTAGACATGGATCCATTGGTAACATGAAGGGTTAGTAGAAGTATCGGTTCTGGTAATATTACGACTAACTTGAATAAGTCATAATCAATCCTTACGAATCATAAACAAGAATCGTAATGACTTGGTAGGTTGAAAATTATTGGAATTTGTTTTTGATCTACTTACTAGTGTTGGTAATGAGTCTTAAACTGTCCTTATGACTAGTTAGTAGGACTCGTAATCTAACTAGTAAACATTGATAAATATATTGTTTACTTTTCAACTCATACATACGAGTCGTACCCAATGGTTATGACTCAAACCTCCTAATTGTAAGGAGTCCAGCAAAGATATATGGACACCAAATTTTCTTTCTTTTATTTTCAATTCCTTAGATATAACTAATAGGTCTTATTTAACATGTCCAAATGGATAAGGTTACTCATCATCAAAGCAAGTGTCAAAGAAGGGTAACAAGAAGAAACCAACCCATAAGTCTGATTATCACCTAAGAAATATGGAAACCGATGAGTGAAGTAGCAACCTAGTAGAATACGGACTGAAAGGGAAGGCAAACCCCAAGGAAAAAAACCCTCGGGGAATGAAAATTATCACAAAAGAGGACATACCTCTAAGGGATCCTAGAATAAAAAATGCATGTACTTCCCCACCATACTCCGCTTTATCTTCTAAGGATGATGATGAAGATGAAAAAGTAGAATTTGATAGTGATGTAGTTGTTGAAGTCTCAAGTTCAAACTAGGTAGAATCAAAGGATAAGTGTAAGACTGAGCAGGATGTGAACCCTATTGACATGCAGGATCCACTCCAAATCCTATTATCTATCAAACCTACTTCGATGCCCATCAATAAATGATGGGGGTACCCCAGTATGTAGGATACCTAAAATGATGGGACAAGCATAAACCCTTCTACGGGAAAAATAAAGAGTGTTATCTATCTTGAAAGAAGGTTAACCACAACAGGCATGTCTGAGATACCTGAGTTTGAGGCTAGATTTCAATAGTATAAATATTAGTAGATGACCAGATAATCAAGAAAGATTAGTCTTACATTGTTTGGGAATTCTATGCGGCCCACAAATAAGAGTTGAAGCTATAGTATCCATAGGGAAATTTATAGAAAGGTAGGGATCCAATTACTTCATTGATTATTTGGGGAGTTCGGGTGAAAATATCCCCACTAACTATTTCAAGGTTATTGAATGGACCAAATTTCCAACCACCAATGAACAAAACTGAGATAGAGTATCACATGGACAAAATGCAGGAAGTTACAAAGAAGAAGATAGGGTTGAAGGATAAGATGAGGCATTTTTGGTCGATAAAAGGTTTGATTTCTATGAATGGGGAAGAAGTTAATTTCGTAGTTGCTGGCCCAGTAGTGACATCATAATATATTGCAAAGCATACCTTGAGTTTGAAGTCTAAGGGATGGTACACATTGGCTCAACATAGATTGTGTCCCACTATTAGGGACAATGTTCTCAGTCCAATCTATGTGGAATTGACAAAGGACTCATGGTTGTTTCTAAGCTTGATATGGGTCAGTCATATCTAGAGAGATATGGAATCGAGTAGTGGGTGGAGAAAAGTTAGTTCTGGCATTCCCGTGTATGATAACTCAGATTTACTTGGCAGCAAGGGTGCTAGAACTTCTCAAGTTTTATCAATTTATTGAGCCTAAGAATACCAAAGACTTAGGGATGATTCTATATGAACCTAATCCCATAACCAGACAAGCAAAGAAAGGTGCAAAATTGCTAGCTCAGGCAATGTGGAGCAGAAAAAAAAGTACAGAAGCTGCTGGAGTTAATGAGGCCCCAATTGAGGGTGGATAGTCTGAGCCACTACATTCTGACACAGCAGGCCTAGCCAGCACTCTAGTTTCACCATTTTCTATTGTCCCATGACCATTATTATCCAAATCCGCACCACCAGGGTATGTGAATCTTTCCTAGGCTTGTTTAAATAGAACTATAAAAAGGTTGGGAACTATTGAAGCAAAGGTAAAATTTATGGAGAATGGTGTGCAACCTTCGGTTGAAAATAAGCTGGAAGAACAAAGCAAGAGAATCCAGGAAATACTAGATGCGTCTGAGAAAATAACCACATATCAGCTGGGAAGTAGCCCAACCCCTGACATTACGAAGGTAAAAGCTGAGGTAGATGAGTTACGAAAGATGGTGGATGATTTGAATGACATAACATTATTCCCAGTGCCTATTATAATGGAGATCGAGCCTGAGGTAGAATTTAAAAACATTTAGCCTGTTCTAGTGAGAGAGGAAAGTAGAGAGAGAAAGAAAAGAAAACACAAAATCACTGAAAAAGAAATCTAAAAAAGGCAAAGAAAGCAAGTATACAAGTGAGAAGTACCAGCAGGTGAGGGTCAGAGATGGAAGCTAGTTCTAGTAGCTCAAAACCAGTAAGTGAACACGCTGAGAGAGATAGTGTGGTGGCTCCGACACCAGATAGACCCTTGAGTGCATATAGCCACAACTAATGCCACTACTGCAGAAAAAATCTCTACAGTTGATGGGATAAATACTAAGAAGAATAAGGGCTAGCCTGAGGGTCCTTGTGATGATGCAGTTTCATCAGGTGCCTAAGGCATCTAGGTATGTCTTTGTCCCTTTGTATTTTATTTCTAGATACACTGAGGATAGTGGATACATTTTAAATAGGGGTGGGAGTGTACCAAAGCTGCCACGGGTTATGCTTGTCGTGTTTTAAAACCTAGAGGCCACAGTCTAAAAAGGTTGTGAACGGGCATATTTGTTTTTTTTGTGTTTCTTTCATGATGCTTAATTGTGAAGAATGATGTGTGTAGGCAGTTGAGAACATGTGCAAAATTTGAAAAAATAGACACCCCTCTTGAAATTTTTTTTGCGATACTGTGTGATCTGTGTGTTTATGTGATGGCTGAGAATCTCTTAATGACATTAGTATTAAAAATGAAATTAATTATGGCATATAGTTTCATGAACTGGATAAGTAGTAACTGACATTATGAACCAATACCATGTGAGAGTGAGACATTACCTAGTTCCCAGTAAGCACGGAATCAAGAATTTACCTTGTTGATTTTTCCTAGAAGGTAGGATGATAGGTTAGGATATGATCATAGGACATTTTTTAAACTGTTCCACTCAACCCTAAATGCTTAACCAAAAGAAATATGAATCCCTTAATCCAAAATTTAAGCCTAATTGTCCTATTTTTGTTGTTCACACCAATTTCACCTTCTCGTTTAACTACAATGAACCTGTTTTTGGCTTTAGTCCTCCTTGGACACTATACATCTCAACATAGACAATTCGCCTAAGTATAGGGTTGCTATTATAGGAGTGTGTAAGAAAAGATGAGTATGAAGAAAGAAGTGTAGAAATAAATAGGACATAGGGTAGGTGCAGTGAAAATAAAAGAGAAAAATATAAAATATTGCAAGAAAAAGAAAAGAAAAAGGAAAAAAAAGTAAAGTAAAATGAGAAAATAAAACCTCACCTGGCCTACAAATGGGCATCCAAAAGAACAAAATAGAGAAATAAGCGTGAAGTCAATTAAAAGTTGGTAGAAAAAGTAAACCCCGAAGAAAATGTAGTTCAAAGGAGGTTAAGTCACTTAAAAGATCCCTGATATACCATAACCAGCCCCAAGACTACATCACAAGCCTAACAAAGTCCTTTAGTGATCCTAGCCTGACCGATTGAAAATTTAGGTATAGAGCATAATGGAAAGCCTGTGGAAATCTTTGTAAATTGGTCGTAACTTATTTGTGAGTGAGAGTGTCTCTAGACCATCCCTCAGATAATAAAATAACCAAGCTGAGTGATGGGGACTTCTTTGAATATAAGGTTGCATGGGTTACGATGTCAGGTTACTTATATTTTTGGGTAGTGAGTATTGTTTGGGCCTAGTTATTCATTGATAATGTAAGGCCATCATTAGATTTTTGCATGCCACACTATTGCACCAAGTCCTTATACACAGTAGTCTTTTTATCAACAAGAGAGGGAGCAAAAATGTGCTCATGAGCTAAATAAGAAATCAAATGACAATGATGGCAAAGAGTCTTCAAAATTTAAGCATCGTGTCTTTATGGGCGTTAATCGTGGTTTGCCTGAGGACATGAAAATTTCTAAGTTGAGGTTGTTGATACACAATGGAAACACGACACATTTGATGCTTAAAATCAAGAACTTATTCTTGGACTTAGGTTATTTTGGGAGATATGACATAGTTTTGTGCTTTTTATAGTGAAAAATGAAGAAGACTGACAAAATTACGAGTCAAGCATATACGTCATACATTCATCATAAGAGTTGAGAAGAGAATTTGTAAAGAGAGAAGAATCCAAAATAAAAAGACAGAGTGAAATTCACAAAAGAATACGAGTCATAAGATTCGATTACGACTCATAAGGAGAAATCGTATTGAGACCAGTGTTCAAGACCCTAAAAGTAAGGCTCAAGTTATGACAAGTGAAGGCCATGAATAGTAAGACTACTTACGACTTATGGGAATAAATCATAAGGAAAACATAAACTTGAATTCCTAAAGATCAGCTACTGGAATGCATACAACTGGCAATGTACGACTCATAAGAACACCTTACGAGTGACTATACGAGTCATACCTAGTTCCGACATATTTTTCCTATTATATTTTTATTAGGATTTCCTTATTATTTAGAGACACTATAAATACCTGAGATTATTAATTTATTAGGTTATGCACTTTTACATTACTTTACATACTTTTAGCATACTTTTATCATAGAGATTTTGTTCTTGGTATTTTGGGTTGTTATTCAGTTGGATACTATGAATTTTCTTTCTCTCATTATTGTGTAATTAATTATATGTGTTATTTATTGATTATAATGGATTCTTGCATGAACATAAGCAGCTAATTTCCTTGAATAGGGTTGTGGGAACCCTGGTTGATTAGCTTCGTAAAGAAAGTAAGAGATTCATCTATTTTATTGTAGCTATGTTTATCTTAATCTTATTTATATTAATTGACCTCAGAGCTACTGCAGAAGCTTGAGGATTTCCCATATTCGAGAACATCGTCACAAGGGAGTTTGAGATTAGGAAAAGGGGGTTAAGACAGTAATTTGAGATTCACATCCATCTTATAATTCTGCCATCTCATCTAATCAACTTGAGACTCAAAAGGTGATAGTTGAACTAAGGTCATAGGCAAAGGGAAATAAGGTCACACCCTGATACTAATAAGGTAATGGGTGAGATCTATCAACATATTCACAAGATTATTGATAATACATAGTTTGTCGACTTTGCATACAAAGCAAGACAATAGGTGAGTTGGTCACGAGAAGTTTATCAAATTGAGAAGCAAGGGGGAACACAGTCCTAGTGTTCATCTTCTACTATTTATAAACCCAAGAATTTAAGTTCTATTACTATGCACTTTTCACTACAAATTCCCCCTATTTACTTTTATGCATTGCACGTGGATTTTGTCATGTTTGAGATACTTTTCATGTTTTCCCTGTGGGTTCGACCCCAACCTGTTTTGGGTAACTATATTTTACATTAACCACAATGTACTTCTTAGGAGGTTAGTATTTGGGTAAAATCAGTATCAATCTTAATCAAGCACAGGATTCCTAGAATAGTACATGTCTTACATTGTTATGATCATGTTTCATAGAACTCTACTCAAGATGATGTCTATACCATGTCTCGTTATCTCATGATCGTGCTTACATGATTACTTGGTGATGCGATGGAGCTATTTTCTTTGATGTTTGTACATGTTTTGTTATGGGAGGATTACTAATGTGAAGTTACATACTTTTAAAGCTTCAATAAGTTCCTACCCATCATTTATAATGTAATATCCTGCATTTGTGGGCTAGAATTCAAACCATTATTCCTACGTGTATAAACTCAAAACTAATTATTTCTATATAAATATGTGTCATGATAATTTACCTAGTGTGTAAAGTTCTTGGGAGGTGAAGAATGTTCATAGGAAACACTAAAAGTGAGGTTGAGTTAAGAACTTCTGTTATCTACTAAATTATGGTAATCGATCCTACCAAGGTCAACTTTGAACATTAATAACCTCTTAAATATATGGAATTTTGGAGCTCAAGACCCACCAAATTAATCTTAATTGAATCCTCTTTCTAATGTCACCAATTTTGCCTTAATTCTATACAGAGAGAGAATTTATGAGAATTTTTGTGAGAAACCCATGAGGGTGTACAATAAGGGCGTGGTACGCCCTATATGCTCTGCGTTAATGGCGTGGTACACCTCTATTCCCTAAGATGCTAAAACTAGTGTTTCTCTTCAGTTTTTGGAGGGCAAACTAGTCATTTACGTTCTAAATTATCCTATAACTATTACTAAAGTTATTTGATCATCCCATAAACCTGAATACACAATTCTCTCTTCCTAAATTCTCAAGAACACAAAATAAGGGTTCTTCTCTAAAAATTCAACTTCCAGGGCTTCAAATTCAAGTTTTGTCTCAATGTTTTCACCCAAATTTCATCATCAAGGATTTGGGAAATGAATTCAAGTATTCATATCAATTTCAAGCTATGGTTCATGCTTCAAAGTTGAGGATTTAAGCTTTTCTCCAAATTCCTTTCATCAAAAAGGTATGTATCTCTTCCTTAAATTGATATTATATAAAATCATGTATTTACATTATTATCCAATTGGTTTAATCATTGGATTTTTGAAGGTAGGTTGAGGGGTTTTGAATGGTTATTGCATGAACTGAATTCTCCTAGTTTTGAATTGATTGTTATACTATATTTTCATGAATTTGGTCTATTTAAATGCATGGGTGTGGGAATTAGGATGGGGAAAATGGGTTTCCCAAAATTTAGGGGTTTAGTGGTTTGAAATTGTCTTTAACCTTAATCCAACTTGAGAAACTGGTTGAAACATGGATTTACACTTAAATTACTTCACTTCTGAAACCTTGCATTGCATAAAATTTTAATGGAACATAAATTGGTTTTGAAAGTCCTTGATGGCCATGGATTGGTTTTAAACTAGAACTTTGGAGTCATTTTAGCTAATTGGTTTTGGTATGGCATAATGGAATTGGCTTGTAAGCTTAACTTTACTTGGCATGACGGTACCAATGGTAAATGCCTAATTAAAAGATTCCTTGGTTAATGGATGAGAATATGTGTAAATGTTTTTAATTTGGGCTTAAAAAGGGTTGTGGAGGTCCCGGGGGGACCGATATTGGAAACCATATTTGCCGGTGTGGCGGTCTATATGACCGTATGTCTGAGTCATAGTTGATATATATTTTTTGGATGGCTAGTTGCCTTGGTGGCTTTAGCTTTCCCTTGGTTTTTATTCAGTTTGTGCGGTAATCACGTACTAGGGCCCTTCCGGTGGGGGATGCTGGATCTATATATTCCATGGTTCTTTTTAGGATGGTTAGAGCTACACCATCTAGGATAATGATTTTAAATATCATGCTTAAGCCTTGTTCCCTGTCTAAACCTCTTATATATGTATATATAAATATGTGCATAGTGGTTTTGGATGACTTTGGACATGGCATTATTTTATCACTTTCCCTGAGTTACATGCCAGTGCATATCCCACTGACCGTCCTATGATGCTACATTATTTCTTAACGTAGGTTCCGAAGACACTTCTTTTACCCCTATGAAGCATTAAGTGGATTAGCACATCTATCGAGTTGCTTTTAAGTGGTGAGCTTCCATTCACCAGAAGGCCCTTCACGTCATAGTTTGTTTTCCATATATTTTAACTATTTCTTTAGGCTCCTCTTTGGCCTTAGTTGGGGGCATGTCCCGAATTTCGTTGATGTTCGGTTTTTAGAGGATTTTGTGGATAGATGTAAGGTTGTTGGTCATTGTTTGACTCCTAGATTTAGTAGAGTTATACATTCTTCTTTTATTGCTATATTAATTGGCTTTCGTATTTATATTTATGATTTTCTTGTGCTCATAAGGTTTGGTGATGGGGGAGGTCTCTAGCCCATGGTGGACTTGAGATACCTATCACGGTCACGCCGTAGTTTGGATTGTGACAATCATGGTATTAGAGCACAGTTCAAGGTCGTTGTGACATGACTTGATCGGGGACCTTATCATAATGTGCATCTCAAGTCCAACTAGGATCGAGGACCACCCCCTGTTACCCAACCCAACCACCATTAGCATACCTCGAGTCGACTGAATTTCGAACATATAACAAGATAACATAATTGGACAAGGACTGACTTTGGGATAGGTCTATTCCTAGACCAACCCTACCAAGTCATCTCATCAGTAAAACTGTACCAACCAATTCTCCAAGAAAAACCAATAACGATATGAGGGCCATAAACCAGGCCATAACCAAATGATTTCTTGAACGTAATATGATCAATCCCAAAATGAAATATGATAGACAGTGAGAAATTATGTCCTATGATGTCAGCCCCAATACTAATACCAATGCTAAGGATGACACCAATACCGACCCCGCCCATTCCAACCTATAGCAGTACCACAAAACCTCTAACTAAATAGTAAGAATATCTAGTTGGAACATGCCCCCATTCATAACCAAAACCAATATATAGAAATAAATCAAAATATCTAAGAAATATCCATAACATAGAATGGAGCCTTCTGGAAAGATGGAAGCTCACAACTTTAACCCAACAGTTGTCCCCGAGTCAATTAATATGTAAGAGGAGTAGAACGGTCGATTCTTGTATAATGTGTACAGCCGCCTGAAGATGAGTTAGCGAGTGAATGCTAGCATGAACTCAGGATAAGGATAAAATATTACCATTTATAAAACCAAGTAAAACCATCCATATGCACAAAAACCATACATATATATATATAACTATGTCGGGAAAAGGGAATCGAATTTAGCATGCCATTAAAACCTTTACCTGGGTTGTGTAGCTCTATTTTCCTAAACCACCCACGGGCTATATGGGTTCAGATCCTCCTGCTGAAAAGGCCCCAATGCGTGAAGTTGCACAACCAGGGAAAAGAAAATCTGGGTTGACTAGTTCACCTCCCAAATATAAAGTGTGACATCATGAACACACTCACTTGTACCAAACCTTACATCGGCAAATATGAGTTTCTAGTTTTGGTCTCCCCCGGTACCTCCACCTTCTATGGCTTTTCTACACACACTACCATTTTCCCCCAATTAAAACCATTACCAAGCAACCAATCAATCCATTAACCATTTATTAACCAAGGTCGTTTGATATCGCCATACTGACTATACTTGCAACTTTTGTCCATATCCAACCATATATAGGTTTAAGGGATTCCATGTACACTTCCACTAACCATATTAAACTACTTGGAGGATTCACATGTACCCCCACAAGCATAACCGTTTAGCTGTTTTACCTTTCAAAACCATTTAAACCATGCATAATTTCTATATATAGTTGAAAACCCAAAATCATACAACAATGAAATCATGAAAACCATTCATAAAAAACATGCCTTATTTGAAACTAATAGTGAAAGAAGATAACATGCCATAATTGACAAAGTGGATGGAGAGAAACCACCAAAAAGATCCCAAAAATAGTCCTCTAATTGAAACCCTAGCTTCCTTGCCAAAACCTCTTGAGAGATTATAGAGTGTTTAGAAAGATTTTCTAAGTGTTAATGAATTGAATAATAGGGTAAATAACCTCACAATTGAGTTAGAAGTCATGGAACCTTATTAGGGCAAATGGGGAAATATCTAGAATAACCCCCCTTAAATTGCACCAAAATCCCATCACAGGGATACGACTAACCCCTACGCAGCATACCCTCCCTATATGAGTGGTACCCACCACTCATACCCTTGGCCTTCCACCTTGGACCCAACACTATCTAAGGTGCGACTCATCCAACTCAATTCATTTCCAAATATACGATCCGTAATCTTAACTCGTATCCCTGGCAGAATCAAATCCTAAGAGGATTGAACACCGTCCACCATACGAGTCCTTGGTATGATTCGTACCCTGACTTACAGCTCACAGTGAGCCACTCATGCTTACCAAACCGCAGTACTACCTTCATAGGAGATACCTTGAGGAACACCTAATCCCCAACCTCAAACTCCATGTCTCTACGCCTAACATCTGCATAGCACTTTTGGACACTTTAGGCAGCCTTAAGCCTATTTTCAATCACCTTCACCTTCTCCATAGCCTGGTAAACCAACTTGAGACCAAACAAATCTACCTCCCTAAGCTCAAACCAACAAATAGAAGACCAACACCTCCTACTATACAACGCCTCAAAAGAGTCATACCAATACTAGAATGATAGCTATTGTTGTAAGCAAACTCTACCAAAGGTAGATGCTCAACCCAATTGCCACCAAATCAATCACACAAGCCCAAAGCATATCCTCCAATGTCTGAATAGCTCTTTTTGCTTTCCCATCTGTCAGCAGGTGGAAAGCAGTATTCAGACTGACCTTAGTCCCCAACCTTTTCTATAAAAACCGCCAGAAGTGAGACATAAATTGTGTGACACTATCAAAATTAATTGAAACAAGTAACCTATGCAGCTTCACAATCATCTAAAGATATAACTTTCCGTAATCCTACGTCGAAAAGGTAGTCCTTTTGGAAAGAAGTGAGTAGACTTTGTCATCCTATCTATGATGACCAAAATTGAATCATATTGATTCCGAGACCGAGGAAGACCAGTAACTAAATCGATATTGATTACCTCCTATTTCCATTCGGGCAAAACAATTTCTTGTTATATCCCTCCAGGTCTCATGTGTTCAACTTTAACTTGTTGACACACCAAGCACTTAGCCAGAAAATCAGCCACATCTCTCTTCCTATCATTCCACCAAAACATCTCCTTGAGATCATGAGACATCTTTATAGAATTGAGATGAACAACATAGTGATACTCATGCGCCTTAGCCAAAATCCTTTCTCTCAAACTGTTGACATCAAGAACATAAAACCTCCCATGGTACCATAAAGTACTATCACCACTGATCTCAAACACCATTACCTTTTTCCCACCAATATCACCGTTGATTTTCATCAAGACAGGATCCAACACTTGCTTTTCCTTGATCTCTGCACCATGAGATGATCGAACCACTTCTTGTACCATTATACCTCCATTCGTAGAGTCTAAGAGGTGAACTCCAAGATTAGCCATATGGAGAATATCCTTCACCAACTCTCACTTTCCTTTCTCTTTATGAGCCAAACTCCCCATGGACCACTTGCCAAGAGCATCAGCGACCATATTAGCCTTACCTGGGTGATAGTGAAGACTCACATCCTAGTCCTTGAGAAGCTCCAACCATCTTCTCTGCCTGAGATTGAGTTTCTTCTATGTGAACACATATTGTAGACTCTTATGATCAAAAAACATATCCACAAGTACACCATACAAATAATGCCGCCATATTTCCAAAGCAAACACAATCGCCGATAGCTCCAAATCATGAGTAGGATAGTCCCTCTCGTGTACCTTCAACTGTCTAGAAGCATAGGCAATCACCTTCCCATGTTTTATCAAAACACAACCAAGACCTACCCGAGATGCATCACAATAGACCACGAACCCACCATTGCCTTTCGCCAAAGTCAGAATTGGAGCCAAAGTCAGCTTATCTTTCAACTTCTCAAAATTCCCCTCACAAGCATCTCACCAAAAAGACTTAACCTTTTTCTAAATCAACTTAGTCAAAGAGAAAGCTATAGATGAAAAGCCCTCCACAAACCGCCTATAATACTCAGCCAAGCCCAAGAATCTCCGGATATCGATTGGAGTCATGGATCTAGCCCATCTATTAAACACAACAACCTTTTATGGATCCACCATGATACCCTCACTAGAAACAATATGACAAAGAAAAGTCACAGCATTCAACCAAAACTCAAACTTGGAGAACTTGGCATACAACTGTTGCTCCTTCAAGGTCTGCAATACCATACGGAGGTGATTAGCATGATCTACCTTACTTTTAGAATAAACCAAAATATCATCAATAAACACAATGACAAAGAGATCAAAGAACTGCCTGAAAACCCTGTTTATCAAATCCATAAATACCGCTGGGGCATTAGTCAATCCAAACGACATTACCAAAAATCAAAGTGCCCATACCATGTACAAAAAGTCATCTTAGGGATATCCACCTCCCTAATATTTAGCTGATGATACCCAGACTGAAGATCTATCTTAGAAAAGAACTTGGCGTCTTACAACTGATCAAAAAAGTTATCTATATTTAGGAAAGGATACTTGTTCTTAACCATTACCTTGTTCAACTGTTGATAGCCAAAGCACATCCGAAGGAAACTATCCGTCTTACTTACGAACAAAACTGGTGCACCCCATGGGGATAGACTAGGATGAATAAACCCCTTATCTAGAAGATTCTCAAGTTGCTCCTTGAGTTCCCTCAACTCAGCCAGAGCCATTTTATATGGAGGAATAGAAATTGGATAAGAGTCTAGAACTAGATCAATACCAGACATAATTTCCCCATCCGGAGGAACTCCAAGAAGATCATTCGGAAGACCTCAGGAAACTTATTTACAACCAGAATTGAGTATAAGGAAGGACCTTCTGAGCTAGATTCTTTAAGCCAAACCATGTGATAAAGAAAACCTTTAGAGATTAACCTTCGATCTCTAAGATAAGAAACAAACCTCCCACTTTATAATCAACCCATCCCTAGAATAATATCAAAATCCTCCATATCAAGTTCAAACAAATCCACCAGAGTTCGGATAATACTAACAAATACCACACACCCCCTATAGATTCTCTTAGCAATAATCGAGTCACCTACAGGGGTAGAAATAAAAATAGGATCCGAAACAACCTTAGGATTAAAACCAATTCATACGGCCATAAATGGGGTCACATAAGAAAGAGTAGACCCTAAATCAAGTAGACAATACACGTCACAAGAAAAGAGTTATAACATACCAGTAATAACATCAGGCGATGCCTCAAATTCCTGTCGGGATGCCAAAGCATATAACCTGTTCCGACCAACACTAGAATTAGGAGTAGTAATAGAAGCAGATGCAGAACCACCGGTTGCAAGAGGAAAAAATAAAGCCACCAGTACCTTATTTCTCTGGTAGCAATCTTATTAATCGGGCAATCCCAGATTCGATGTCTTGCTTGCCACACTTGAAGCATTTTCTCCTCCCTTAGTTGTAATAACCTTAATGAGGAAAACTACAGAACTGATAAAAAGGGCCTAATAAAACTTACTGACCTCCACTCACCTAAGATTGGGCACCCGATGCCCAAAAATTATTACCACCCTAATGACGCCTATCACACGACTGCTTTGGGTAAGGATCACTAGCAGAAGAGAAGGATCCAAAACTCCCCCACTTCTTTTTTTGATATTTGTTGCCATCCTGACTACCCTAAGACTGAGCACCTCCCTAATCAAAAGACCTACTCCTTTTACCCTGCCAATCTCCAAACTCCGTCTGTTTTCTCTTTTCGTTCTCTACATATTGCATATGAAAAATCAACTTGGAAATATCCATAACTTTAATCGACAAACTCAGTCTTGATTTCCAAGATCTAATCCCAATTCAACCTAGAAGTGAACTGTCTTATCCTTGCTCTCATGACAGCCGCCAAATCAGGAGAATACCTTGAAAGATGATAAACCTTTAAGGCATATTCTTTGACAGACATCCTCCCCTATCTAAGATTCACAAACTCTTCCATCTTTGATTCCCTCAGCTGTTGAAGAAAGAAATGATTAAAGTAGGTCTTAGAAAAAGTTTCCTATAAGACTGACTCTTCCCATATCACCCCTATCCTTGTCCCACTCTTCATACCATTGGTATGCAATATCTTTGTGCTGATAAGCTGCAAAGTTTACCCTTTTCATATTAGTAGCCTACATCACCCAAAATATCTTTTCTATTTTATCTAGGGAAGCCTGTGGATCATCCTCCACCATCACTCTAGTAAAAGTAAAAGGATTCATCTTTATAAATTAGCCGACCCTTGTGGCCTCAGCAGACAAAGCACCAGACTCACCCCGCTCAGCCTGAGCAGTAACTATCTAAGCAATAGTATGAATAGACTTGTGAAATTCCATATTAGTCACCATACCCTGAGGAGGACTAGTAAAAACTGGAGAAACTTTAGAACTATCAGGAATAGAACCCTGAGATTGGGGAGGAACTCCAAACGTAGGACGTACCCCATCACTATTATCCCCAGATAGGACTTAAGAGTTTCCTTATTTTCCAGATCATCGAGGAATGATCTGAAAAGTGAAAAACCAAAGATTAGAGAAGAATTCTAGGACTTAGACTCCAAACTTGAAAATAAAATATCAAAAAAGTGAAACATTCCTAAATATCTTGTAGCCTCTCTCTTATGAGTGTGGCGTGCTACACACCCCTAAAAAAGACTCTATTAGACATGGATTTGTGGACTCCTAATTGACCATGAACCTAAAGCTCTAATACTATCTTGACATGACTCGATCAGAGGCCTTGTATTAATAGGCATCACTAGTCCAACTAGGACCAGGGACCGCCTACTATTACCCAAGCCAACCACCATTAGTATACCTTGAGTTAGTTAAACTCCAAACATATAACACGATAGCATAATTGGATAAGGACTAACTTTGGGATAGGTCTATTCCTAGACCAACCCTACTAAGTCATCAACCACCAAACTGTACCAACCAAATCACCAAGACAAACCAATACCGATCTAAGGGCCATAAACCAGGCCATAACCAAATGAGTTATAGAATATAATATGATTAATCCCAAAATGAAATATGATGGAGTAGTGGGAAATTATGTCCAATGATGTCAGTCCCAAACCCGAAACCAATGCTAAGGCTGACACCAATACTGACCCTACCCATTCTAACCCATAGCAATACCATAAATGCTCTAACCAAAAGAGTATTCTAGTTAGGACATGACCCCAACCATATCAAAAACTAATATCCAAAAATATAATCAAAATGTCTAAGATGTCAGCCCCAATACCAAAAACAATGCTAAGACTGACATCAATACTGACTCCACCCATTCCAACCCATAGCCATATTATAAAGTATCTAACAAAAAGAGAATTCTAGTTGGGACATGCCCCCAAACATAGCAAAAAACAATATCAAAAAATAAATCAAAATGTCTAAAAATATCCATAACATGAAATGGATCCTTATAGAAAGATGGAAGCTTACCACTTTAATCAAAGAGTTGTCCCCGATTCAATCATTATGTGGGGCGGTAGAAAGGTCGGTTCCTGTATAGCGTAGGTATACAACTTCCCGAAGATAGGTTAGCGGGCGAATGCTAGCATGAGCTCAGGATAACGATAAAATAATGCTATTTATAAAGTCAAGTAAAACCATCTATTTGCACACAAACCATACATATATATATATAGAACGATGTCGGGCAAAGGAAATTGGGTTTAGCATGCCATTAAAATATTTACCTTGGTTGAGGTAGATTTGCCATCCTAAATCACCTACGAGCTATATGGGGCTCTTTCTACTGAAAGGTCCCTGTGCGTGAAGCTGCACGACTAGGGAAAAAAAAACCTAGGATGACTAGTACATCCCCCAAATATAAAGTGTGGAATTATGCACACGGTTACTGTGACTAATCTTCACATTAGAAAATATGATTTTCCAATTTTGGTCCCCCTTGGGACCTCCACCTTCCACGGCTTAGCTACACACCCCATCATTATTGCCCAATTAAAACCATTACTAAGCAACTAACCAATACATTAACCATTTATTAACAAAAGCCATTAGTAGTGGTATCATCATACTGACTGTACTTGCAAGTATTGTCCATAGACAACCATATATAGGTTTAAGGGATTCCATGTACCCTTCTATTAACCATACTAAACCACTTGGGGGATTCCCATGTACCCCAGAAGTATAACCATTTAGTTTTTCTACCTTTCTAAACCAGTTAAACAATGCATAATTCTTTTACCAAGTTTAAAACAAGCAAGAATTTCATTAAAAATGATCAATACAATGATAACATCCTTATAGGCATTTTTTCCAAATACAATAGGGGTATAATCTAGCCAAAATCAATTCTAATTACCATTAAACCATTCCCACGCTATCCAATTATACAGAACCACCAATTAAGAATGTAAACACATAATTAAAACCATAGAAAAACCCAACCAATTATTTATAATCAAAACCCCTAAATTATAGTTGAAAACTAAAAATCATAAAACAATAAAATAATGAAAACCATTCATAAAAACAATGCCTCAGTTAAAACTAACAGTGAGGGAAAAAATATGCCTTAATTGAAAAAGTAGATGGAGAGAAACCACCAACAACATCCCTAAATTACTCCTTTAGTTGAAACCTAACTTCCTTGACCAAAACCTGTTAAGAGAATTATAAAGTGTTTAGAAAGCGTTTCAACGTATTAATGAATAGAATAATAGGGAAAATTGACACAACTCGACTGGGGGCCTTGTCGTAATGGGCGTCCCAAGTCTAATCGAAACCAGATACCACCCTCATTACCTAACCCATCCTTCAACTACCTACCCTAAGTTGGCTGAATTCTGAGCATGTAGCAAGATAGTGTAATAGCCCACATGAAGACTCTGGGATAAGATCACAACCGTGATAGAACAAACTAAATCCAACCATCCCATACCAACAATCTAACCATACCAATCCCTACCAAATAAGGGCCATAAGTTAGGCCATAACCAAAGATGTTCCAAAACATAATATAATTAATACCAAAATGAAATAGGATGGAATAACCAATAATATCATCCAATGATGTCAGCCCACTAGCTTATTCCAATGCCAAGGTTGACACCGATCACACCCATTCCAACCCATAGAAGTACCACAAATCCTCTAAGCAAAAAAGTAATAAAATTTGGTTAGGACATGCCCCCAAGTATAGCTAAAACCAATATCCAGAATAAAACTAAAATGTCTAAAAATATCTACAACATGAAATGGAGCCTTTCAAAAGAATGGAAGCGCACCACTTCAGTTCAAATGTTGGCCCCTAGTAAATCATATGTAGGAGGAGTAGAATGGCCGGTTTCTGTATAGCATGGTTATACAGCTGTTAGTAGAAGGGTTAGCGGGTGAATGCTAGCATGATCTTAGTATAAGGATAAAATAATTACATTTATAAAACCAAATAAAACCATCCATATGAACACAACCATACAAAGATTTATATAACCATGCCAGGAAAAGGGACCGGGTTTAGCATGCCTTTAAAACCTTTACCTAGGTTATGTAGCTTTGCTGTCGTAAACCTCCCATGAGCTATATAGGTTTAGTTCCCTTACTAAAAGGGCCCCAGTGCATGTAGCCATATGACTAGGGAGGAAACCCTTGGGATTACTAGTACATCCCCCAAATATAGTTTGACATTGTAATACCCTAAAAATCACGACTAATATTAAAATTATGCTTCAAGTTCATGAGAAACAAATTATAGTGTTTTCTATTTTTATGAGTAAGTTTGACGTATATTAAATCCTCAAATAACTCCTATCTATTAGATAAATCAAAATATCTCTTACCTATCGAGTTTTTGATCAGAATATTGCCTTAGTCAAATTTAGACAAGCATATCTCTTGATCTACTTAGAATTTTCTAGATCAAGACCCATTAACAGATAGATAATTAAATTAGCTTTCTAGAAATATCAATTTTGTCTTAATCCAATATACGGGTGAGAATTTATGGAACTTTTAGTGTGAGGTAGTAGCTCACCACGATCATGCCGTGTAGCGGTGATTGCTTAATTCACGTTCATCTTTTTCCAGTGAAGCACTGAGATAGTGCTGCATCACGCCAAGGTGCAATTTCGCACTCATTCATTTTCCAGTGACATAACGCGATAGCACCGCATTGTGCCAAAGTTTAATTTTGCACACGTCCTTACAGTGAAATTCCAGTGACTCACCATGATAGCACCGTGTTACGGTGATGGTCAAAATTGGGACTTTCAAAGACAAAAATTAAATTTC
Source organism: Capsicum annuum (assembly GCF_002878395.1). NCBI lineage: Eukaryota > Viridiplantae > Streptophyta > Magnoliopsida > Solanales > Solanaceae > Capsicum > Capsicum annuum. The sequence continues at coordinate 57,789,247 of NC_061121.1, read as the reverse complement.
TCCTAGGGACAAAAATTAAATTTCTCCTAGGGATAGTTTGTTCTTTATCCCATGATCCCAATCCGTGAAAGACACGGGATTAAAGCCCTAATATCCTATTAGGTCTTTACTTTGTTCAATTTCTCCCAAAGTAAAAATTAGTCTCTCTCAAAGAACAAACTGTAGCCTCAAAGATTAAAGCTCAAGTCCAAGAAAACCATCAAAGAACCTCCAAGATTCTTCAAGCAAGGTAAGTTAGATATTCATCCATGGGTCCCTTTAACCCATGGAGTCCAAAAATCTACTTATAAGTTTTAAAAGTATGATCTTTACATGTTTTAGGAAACATGTCTATTAACTTTCATGAATTTTGAATTTTATATCATGTCTACATGAAATTGTTGTTTTTATTAAACCCTACATATTTGAATATTACTGTTCGCTAATTTTAAACCTTAATTGGTGATTTAGTATCGAAAATATGCTATTACTGCAAGCTTTAAACTATTCCTATGCTTAGCTTACACTATGAATATCAAGTGTTTGTTAAAATGTCTAGATGAAAGGATGTTGAACAATGACTAATTAATATGTCCCTAAAGCTTTAGTATGTTTTAAATATTATGGTTTCCATATCATGTTCATGTAAATTCAAACTAAAACCCTCATCCTATGATTTGGTCATGTGATTGTTCGATATTTTCATATTTATAAAGTATCCCCATGTTAAAGTCTTAGTCCCCATGTTCTTGATGAAATGCTTAAGTGAATAATTGTGAACAATGATTTCCTTACATGGTTTCATAGCTTTCAAGTGGTCCTATTGTTATTGTTATTGAGTCCTGGGGGTTATGAATACCCAAATACTTAGCTATTTACAGAATTTCAATAGTTACAGAATAGTTCAGATAAACCATAAGCATATTCATCCAGTTAACCCTCATGATCAGTTACTTGCCTTGTAAGATTAGCTTAGTCTAGTAATCAGTGTCAGTTCAGTTGGGAGTAAGATTCAGCACCAAGCGGATCCAGGGATGGGGGATCACCTACCCGTTGAGGGTGTGACCCTTAGTAGCAATCCCTATGTTATAGAACTACATATCCATCATAGGTTTGAGATGTTTTCTTGTTAGTTTAGGGTTGACATAAATCTCATGAGTCTTTCTATTAGTTTAGGGTTGACAAGGTATCTTCCTACTAGTTTAAGGTGGACATAACCATTGTTAGTATCCGTGGTATGGTATTAGCACAATCCACTCTAGGGTCATAGGTTGGACCCCAATTAGCTCAGAGTGAGGTATGTTGGTTAGATGATACCTCCCACAATTTTAGTTTCAGTATTCAGTTAAGATATCAGTTCAGTCTTGCTTGACTATAGCATACAGTTTATCAGTTATTCAGTTATCAGATTTCAGTACCTCAGTTTATAGATTATATTCAGAATAAGTTTTATGCTTGGACATGCATTCTCAGTCTTTAAAGTTTTCATGCATTCTATTAAGTACGTCATGTTGTTCATCTAGTCAGTTATTACTCATGCATCTGAGACCATACATATCAACCTACCTCATTTAGCATACTAGTACATTCAAACCTATGATGTATCATATGATAGGTTTGGATGCTCAGTTCCTAAATTACGCATAGACTTTCTAGACTATTAGCCGCAATAGTGGTGAGTCCTCATATTTTGAGGACATGATTTATTTAGCTCAGATTACTTTATCAGTTTTAGCATTTTTTATTCAATTGAACTTAGTTGGAGGTTTATCCCATCAGCTCCATGGTCTATCAGTAGAGGCTTTTCAGATAAGTACAGATAGTTTGTCAATTTTCAATTTTCAGTTGTCATTGTTAGATATTTTATCATCATTATATGTTTTATTTTACAGACTTTATTAGATTTATGACTTAAAACCTTATGGCATTCCTCAGTTAAATTTCGCATATGACCTTTTAGTATCAGTTATATTCTGTGCCTATAGTAGGTACCAGCTAATGTGTTAGCCTTTGGTTCCTCAGGATTGTAAGCATTGTGTTACGCCTAGGGTGTACTCACAGGGTGTTACAAACTTTGTATCAGAACCTAAGGTTTTAAATTTTCCTTAGAAGTCTGAAATTCGCGTCAAGTAAAGTCTTGTGCATGGGTGTGAAGTGCGCGACATTTATAGACAAGAGGCTACGGGGCATTTAAGAAAATTGTCCCTTCATTCAATATTCATGTAGTGTGACTGGGCATAATGATCATGTTAAACTATCTGTCTAATCTATTCACTCTCCCATACAAATAGAAAAAGAAACGTAAACTAGCCAGCTCCTCCACTCATTCAGGAAAATCCCCTGAATAAGTATGCTTTTCATGTAAAATTAAGAGATGCATTCACTACTCTAGCTCACTTTGTAATAGCTCAGAATGTTCAGCTAACCACTGTTCCGGCCAACCCAGTGGCTAATACTATTATAGGTAGGATTCGGGACTTCACCCGAATGAATCCTCATCTATTTTCAAGATCCAAATCTATTGAGGATCAGCAGGAATTCCTTGATATGATTCAAAAGGTGACTAGCATTATTGGTGTGATTTTTAGTGAGAATGCTGAGTCGGCTACTTACCAGTTATAGAATGTAGCTCATAATTGGTTCAAGTAGTGGAAAGGGGATAGAGGCACAGATGTAAGGCCTGTAGAATGGAAGGAGTTTATTACAACATTCTTAGATAGATTCTTCTTATTAGATCTGTGTCAAGATAAGGTTTTAAGAGTTTATCAACTTGAAATAGGGCAATATGAGTGTCAAAGAGTATTCCTTCAAATTTACTCAGTTTGCTAGGTATGCTCCTCATGTGGTGTCTAATAATAGGTATAAGATGAGCAAGTTTGTGTTTGGGGTATTTGATAGTGTGGTCAAGGAGTATAGGACTACAATGTTGATTAAAGAGATAGACTTGTCTAGGCTTATGGTCTATGCTCAGTAGATCGAGGAGGAGAAGGCTAAAGAGAAGGAGAGAGAGAATAAGAGAGACAGAACAGGTAGCTTTAGTTTTGCTCAGCAAGGGTCAAAGGGTGGTAACCATTCTCGGTTTAGTCAGAAGTTTTTAGTCCCAGCTCTATCTTTAGCTAGTATGCCAGTACCAATATTCAAAAATAACAGTCAGGGTAGGGCACCAGGCTCTAAAACCCAAGGTAGTATAAGCAGTGGTTATACCCATCCGCTTTGTGGAGAATATGGTAGAAATCACCTAGGTGTGTGTAGAGCCGGCAATGATGTGTATTTTGGATATAGCGAGTCAGGCCACCAAGTTTGAGAATGTCCTATGGCTGGTCCAAAAAGTAGGCACAATCATGATTCAGTTCCATTCAATTGCTCAAATCAGTAGTGCGCCATTTCCTGTGCAACCCATAGTCAGCGTCAGAATAGACTTTATGCAATTCAGTCCCGACATGATCAAGAAAGTTCTCCAGATTTAGTTACGGGTATGTTATAGGGCTTTCATATTGTTGTGTATGTTTTAATAGACCACGAAGCTTCACTTTCTCTTGTACCCCCTCCCCCCGTATAGTTGTCAACTTTGGTGTCAGTCCCAAAATATTAGCGCAGCCCTTCTCAGTGTCTACCCTAGAGGGTAAATCTATCCTAGCCAGATGGGTATACAAAAATTTCCCGATTATAGTATCCCAATAAGTCACTTTAGTTGATTTCAGAAATAGAGTCGTTCAGTTTTAGTTTCTGAATGAACAGGTCATTAAATAGAGGGGTAGTACCTCAGTACTTAGAAGTCAGATGTATCTTTAGATTCTTTTCCAAAATCCTATACTAGCATATGATCTAAAATTAAGGGTGTGAAACCTAGAGTTTAGCAACAGTAGTAGAGTTGGGTTAGTGTTATCTGAATTTGAGCAGAACATATTTCATGGAGGTAATTAGATAAAAGGTGAATTAGTAGGCTTGACACAGTGTATTCAAGAATTTAGGCCTGCTGATTCAAAATATATGTTGTTATGTGATGATTATTGGGGCTATAGAAAGTTAAGAGTGTATCTCAGAAAGAAGCATCAACAGTAGGTTTTACACTTTTCGTGCAGTCCTTCAGGGTGAGTTATCGTCTATGGGTATTATTATTGCAGATTATAGAATAAAGTGGTGGCAGTTAAGTTTAGAGTTTTTTAAGTGGTTCACAGACTTAGAATGATGGCTTTAATCTAAGGGGAGATGATAGAATAAGTAAACAAGTCAGTCTGTTAGATTTTAGTAGTGATGCCAGTGTATTGTAGAACATCAGTAGGGGAGGAAGGTGACCAATCTATTCTCATCTCAGTGCAGAGTTTTGTACTTCCATTATCATGATATCTACTCATGCCTTATATGTCAGCTCCATTATCATGGTTCACGTTCTTGCACGTTATATGGAATCATGTGTGCTTCCAATTTTTAGTATAATGAGTTCTAGTTTGTTAAACAATGCGAATCATATTCCATGAAACATATGAACTCCAAACCCTGGTCATGTTGCTCATGACTCATGTATGTTCAGTTCTAGTACTAATGATACACACATAATGATCAGTGAAATTCAAATTTATATTGGGCATATCCCCAGATTAGTCCTCTTTAATAAATATAGTTCATTTCATACATCGTGTTTTAAATTCTAGATAATCAGTTATTATTTAGTATGTGACTCGTGCACCATCTCAGTCTTCCCTCAGTATTTCAACCAAGTCAGTACTTTTCTAGAGACATAATGTCCCAAGGGGGAGATATACTATAATCCCTTAAGCTTTCATGTCCTAAATGTTTCATCTTCTTTTTATGTAACAAAATCCAGCTTTAAGTAATGGATACTCATAGGTTGACCCTTTCGTCTCTATTTCAGCTTTATAACCATTCTCATGTCATTGCCTGTATTTAAAAAATTAGTTCAATTCATGTATCATGTTTTGGACCTAGTTATGTTCTCATGTTCCCATTCGTGCATGTTTAGTATATGATCTCAGATTCTTTAGTACAGTACTCTTAGTCTAATAGTCTCATTCAAGGATGAATGTTCCAAAAGGGGAGATGTTGTAATACACTGAAAATCAAGACCAATATTAGAACCATGATTCAAGTTTATGATAAACAAATTATAGTGCTTTGCCAGTTTTATGAGTGAGTTTGCCATATATTAAGGCCTCAAATAACTCCTACCTATTAGACGAATCAAAATATCCCTTATCGATTGAGTTTTTGATAAGAATGTTGACTTAGTCAAATTTAAAAGATCATATCATTTTCTCTACTCAGAATTTTCCAGATTAAGATCCACTAATAGATAAATAAATGAATTATCTTTCTAGTGATACCAATTTCGTCTTAATCTGATACACAGGTGAGAAGTTATGGCCTTTTAGTGTGAGGCAGTAGCTTACCGCGATCATGCCGTGTCACGGTGATTTCTCAATTCACGTTAGTCCTTTTCTAGTGAAGCACTGTGATAGCACAGTATTGAACCAAGGTACAATTATGCACTCATACATTTTCCAGTGACGCAACGCGATAGCATCGCGTTGCACAAAAGTATAATTTATCAGTTGTCTTTGAACTACACTTATAATACAAATCCAGTGACTAGCCGTGATAGCACCGCGTCGCAGTGATGGTCAAAATCAAGATTTTTAGTGATGAAAATTAAATTTCTCTTAGGGGAAGTTTGGTCTTTTTCCAATAACCCCAATCCGTGAAAAACACGAGATTAAAGCCCCAATAGCCTATTAGGTCATTATTTTGTTCAATTTCTCCCAAATCAAAAGTAGTATCTCTCAAAGACCAAACCCTAGCATCAAAGATTCAATCTCAAGTCCAAGCAAACCACCAAAGAACCTCCAAGATTCATCAAGAAAGGAATGTTAGATGTTCATCCATGGGTCCCTTTCACTTATGGAGTCCAAGAATCTATTTTTAAGTTTTAAAAGTATGATCTTTGCATGTTTTAGGAATTATGTCCATGAACTTTCATAAATTTTGAATTTTATATCATGTCTACATGAAATTGTTGTTGTTATTAAATCCTACACGTTTTAATGATGTTGTTCGTTGGTTTAAAACCTTAATTGGTAATTTAGTATCAAAATTATGCTATTACTACAAGCTTTAAACTATTACCATGCTTAGCTTACACTTGAATATCAAGTATTTGATAAAATGCCTAGATGAAAGGATGTTGAACAATGACTACTTAATATGTCCCTAAAGCTTTAGTACGTTTTAAATATTATGGTTTCCATATCATGTTCATGCGAATTCAAAATAAAACCCTCAACTTATGATTTGGTCATGTGATTGTGCAATCTTTTTATATTTATAAGGTATCCCCATGTAAAGTCCTAGTCCCCATGTGCTTGATGAAATGATTAAGTGAATAATTGTGAACAATGACTTCCTTCCATAGTTTCACAGATTTCAAGTGGTCCTATTGTTATTGCTATCGAGTCTTGGGGGTTATTAATACCCGAATACTTAGCTATTTATAGAATTTCAGTAGTTACAAAATAGTTCAAATAAACCATGAGCATATTCAGCTAGTTAACCCTTATGATTAGTCACTTTCCTAGTAAGATTAGCTCAGTCCACTAATCAGTGATAGTTCAATTGGGAGTAGGATTCAGCACCGAGTGAACTAAGGGATGGGGGATCACCTTCCAGTTGAGGATGTGACCCTTAGTAGCAATCCTTGAGTTACTGAACTACATAGCTAGCGTAGGTTTGATATGTTTTCATGTTATTTTAGGGTTGATACACATATCATGAGTTTTCCTATTAGTTTAGGGTTGACAAGGTGTCTTTATACTAGTTTAGGGTAGACACAACCAATGTTAGTACCCATGGCACGGTATTAGCACCCTTCCATCTGGGGTTATAGGTTGGACCCCAATTAGCAAGAGCGGGGCATGTCCGTTAGATGATACTTCCCACAATTTAAGTTTTAATACTCAGTTCAAAATTCAGTTCAGCTTTGCCTGACCATAGCATAAAGTTTATCAGTTATTCAGTTACTAGATTTCAGTACTTAAGTTTACAGATTATATTCAGAACATATTTTATGCTTGGTCATGCATTTTAGTTCTTACAATTTTTATGCATTCAATTCAGTATTTTATGTTATTCATCCAGTCAGTTATTACTCATACACATGAAACCATGCATATCATCCTACCACATTTAGCCCACCAGTATATTCAAAGTATTGATGCATACTCGTTTCTTACGCTATGATATATCATATCATAGGTTCGAACACTCAGTTCCCAGATTGTGCATAGACTTTCTAGACTATTAGCTTTAACTGTGGTGAGTTCTCATATTTTGAGGACATAATTTATTTATCTTAGATTACTTTATCAGTTTCGGCATTTTCTATTCAGTCGGAGTTAGTTGGGGGTTTGTCCCATCAGCTCCACAGTCAGTCAATTTTTAATTTTTATTTGTCATTGTCAGACATTTTATCAGCATTATAAGTTTTATTTTATATACTTTATTAGATTTATGACTTAAAACCTTATGGAATTCCTCAGTTAAATTTTGCATATGACCTTTTGGTATCAGTTATATTCTGTGCTCACAGCAGGTACCAGCTCATAGGTTAGCTTATGGTCCATCGATATTGTAAGCATTGTCTGATGCCCAGGGTATACTCTTGGGGCGTTACAAAAATCATACACACGGTCACCAAGCCCAATCTTATATTGGCAAATTTGAGTTTTTAATTTTAGTCCCCCTGGGACCTCCACCTTCCACGGCTTTGCTACACCTTCCACCATTATTTTCCAATTAAAACCAATTTTCAAATGACAAAACTATTTTCTATTTATTAACCAAGATCATTAATAGTGGTATCATCATACCAATCCTTACTTCCAAGTATCATCCATAGCCAAATATTTATAGGTTTAAGGAGACCTTCAAGAGCCCTTCTATTTACCATATTAAAACCACTTGAGGGATTCCATGTACCCCACAAGCATAACCATTAGATATTTACCTTTACAAGCTATTTAAATGATTAATAATTCCTTTACCAAGTTTAGTAACATCCAAGAGTTCCATTATAGTAGTCAACGCAATTAACATATCTTTATAAACATTTTGTCAAACACATTGGGGGAATATTATGACCAAACCAATTCCAACTACCATTAAACTATTACCATGAAATCCAATTATCCAAAATCACCATTAATGCATATAAAAACATTATTAAAACCATAACAAACCATTTAATATCTAAAACCCCAAATCATATTTGAAAACAAAAATCATACAATCAATGAATCATGAAAACATTAACAAAACCATGCCTTTAGATAAAATTAACAATGAGGGAAGAGAACATGCCTTAAAACAAGATGATAATGGAAGCAAATCACCAATAAAGTCCCTAAATCAATCCTCTATTTGAAACCCTAGCTTCCCTTTCCCAAAAGTTTTTGAGGGAATTTTATAATGTTTGGAAGAGTTTCTAAGTGTTAATGAATGGAATAATAGGGTAAATAACCTCCCAAGTAAGTTAGAAGTCATGGTTCCTTATTAGGATAAGTGGGGAAATATCCAGAATACCCCCACTTAAGTTGCACCAAAATTCTGTCACAGGGATACGACTAACCGACATAAATCATACCCTTCAATACGAGTGGTACCCTTCACTCATATCTTAGACTTAACCCTTATTCCTATGTGTATAAACTCAAAACCAATAATTTCTATTTAAATACAAGTTCTATGATCATTTACCTAGTGTGTAAAGTGATTTTGAGGTGAATAATTTTCGTAGGAAATACTTAATGTGAGGTTGAGTTAAGAACTTCTGTTATCGACCAAATTTTGGTATTCGATCCTATTATGGTAAACATTGAACTTTTATAATTTCTTGAATATGAAATTTTGGAACTTAAGAGCCATCAAATTAAATATAATTGATTCCTCTTTCCAACACCGCTGATTTAGCCTTAATCTGATACCCAAGCAAAAAGTTATGAGAATTTTTTTGAGAATCCAATGAGGGTGCATGATAAGGGCGTGGACGCCCTTTATGCTCCATGATAAGAGAGTGGCATACCCTTTGGGATCTGCGATAGCATGTCACGCCCTGTATGCTCTGTGTTAATGGCATGGCACGCCCCTATTCTAGAGATGCTAAAACTCGTATTTATCTTCAGTTTTTTTAAGGAAAATTAGTCATTTACATCCTAAATCATCCTATAACTAATACTAATGTGATTTCATCATCTCATAACCCCAAATACACAATTCCTCTCCTCCTAAATTCTCAAGAATACGAAATAAGGGTTCTTCTCCAAAAATTCAACTTCCAAGGCTTCAAATTCAAGTTTCTTTTCAATGTTTTTGCACCAATTTCATCTTCAAGGGCATGGGAAATGAATTCAAGTGTTCATATTGATTTCAAGATATGGTTCAAGTTTCAAAGTTAAGGATTCAATCTTTTCTCCAAATTTCTTTCGTAAAAAGGCATGTATCTCTTCCCTAAATTAATTTTATGTAAAATTATGTATTTAAATTATTATCCATGTGGTTTAATTTATGAATTTTTTAATGTATCTTGAGGGGTTTGGAATGGTTATTGCATGAAATAAATTCCAGTGGTTTTGAATTGATTGTTCTGATATATTTTCATGAATTTGAACTTTTTAAATGCATGGGTGTGGGAATTGGAATGGGGAACATAAATATACCCAATTTTTAGGGTTTGATTGTTTAGAATTGTCTTTAACCACCACCCAACTTGTGAAATTCGTTTAAACATTGCTTTATACATAAATTATTTTACTTTTGAAGCTTTGCATTGCATAAAAGGTTAATGGAACATAAATTGGTTTTGAAAGGCCTTGGTGGCCATGGATTGGTTTTAAATTGGAACTTTAGAGTCAGTTTGGATAATTGGTTTTGGTATGGCATAATGGAAATTCCTTTCAATCTTAACTTTATTTAGTATGATGATACCAATGGTAAATTCCTAATTAAAAGACTCCATAGTTAATGGACGGGAATATATGTTAATAGTTTTAATATGTACTTGACGGGAGCTGTGTAGCTCATCGTGAAAGGTAGAGATCCTAGGGGGACCGATATTGGAAACCACGTTTGTCGGTGTGGGGGTCTTTATGATCATATTTTTGAGTCATACTTGATATATATTTTTGGGAAGGCTAGTTTACTTGGTGGCTATATCTTTAACTTGGTTTTTCTGTGTTTTGTGCGGCTAACATACATTGGGCCCTTTCTGGTAAGGAGAGTCGGACCCATATAGCCCATGGGTCTTTTTAGGATGGTACGATCTCACAGACGAGGGTACTGGTTTTAAATCTCATGCTTAAACCATGTTCCCTATCCTGGAATCTTATATATGTATATATGAATGTGTGCATTATGGTTTTGAGCTACTTTGGACATGACATTGTTTTATTAATTTTCCTGAGTTACATGTCAGAGCTTATCCCATTGACCATCCTAGAACTCTACATTATTTCATGATATAGGTTTCAAAGACACTTCTTTTACCCGTGTGTTGCGTTATGTGGATTAGCACGTCTGTCGAGTTACTTTTAAGTGGTGAGCATCCATTCTCTGGAAGGCCTATCATTTCATAGTTTGTTTTTCTTATGATTTAGACTATTTCCTTGGGTTTCTTTTTGACTATAGTCGGGGGCATGTCCCCACTTAGGTTGATATTCGGTTGTTAGAGACTTTTGTGGATACTTGTGGGTTGGTTGGTCATTGTTTTGACTCTTAGATTAGTAGAGTTATCCATTCTTATTTTATTACTATATTAATTATCTGTTGCATTTATCTTTATCGTTACCTCGTACTCATTAGGTTATGATATGGGGGTGGTGTCTAGTCCATGTTGGACGTAAGATAACCATCACGGTCAGGCCCTGGTTCAGGTTATGACATGCTATCTTTCTCTATAGACTATCTTTAAAATTTCATTTTTGAGATAGCGTTTCTCTTGTATTTTGGACATCTTATGTATTTACTTTAGATTCGAGTTGTATTAGATATGTTCTTACATTATTGACCCTAGGTTTTGGAAATATATGGTATTTTGGTTTATTTCTTTCTGCATTTGTGACATTGTAGGGTTCGTCTTCATTCTAGAAGCGTTACCTTGGGCTTATTCTTATTTATTTCCCCCTTGTGTATCAATTTGGGTGAAAGGCTTACTTGTCATGGTTTACCCCGAAAAGTGCCACATGACCCTTATTTCTGGGTCATGACACTGAAGTTGATCGAATAAATCATTAATTATGGGGATGGGGTACTTATTCTTAATGGTGACCTTGTTTAACTATTTGTAATCTATACATATTCTAAGACTATCATCCTTCTTCCCCGCGAATAGAACTGGATCACATCACGGGAAAAATTAGGCCTGGTATCTAAGAGGTCCTTAAGCTTTTCTTTCAGCTCTTTAAGCTCGGTTGTATCCATATTGTAGGGAGGAATGGAGATAGGTTGGGAATCAGGAAGGAGATCAATCTCAAACTCTATTTCTCTATCGGGATGTACCTCGGGTAGACCCTCCGGAAAGACCTTTGGAAACTCATTGACTACATGGACTAACTAAATGGTTGGGGATTTAGAATTATTATCTTTAACTCGAACTAGATGGTAGATACACCCTTTTGATATTATCTTTCAAGGTATAAGATAAGATATGAAACAACCTTTGGGAGATACTGAACTACCATCCTACTTAAGGATTGACTCATTAGGAAACCAAAACTTCACCACTTGGGTGTGACAATTGATTGATGAATAGCATGAATGGAGCCAATCCATGCCCAGAATAACATCAAAATCTATCATCTCTAGCTCTATTAAATCTACTAAAGTAACCTCATGGAGTAATGTAATAAGACACTTTCAGTATACTCATCTAGAGATAACTGACTCACCTACTGGGAGGCATGACTAAACTAATGAAGTAGTGGGTTAAGCCTAAGGGTGAACATCTGTGTTGCCTATCTTTGTGGATAGGAAGTCTCTCGAATTGTAGTCCATCTTTCAACATTGAATTCTTTTCTATCGGCCAAACACTCACCCTAATAATTTATACCATATTTCTTGCAGGGTGGATAACCAGATCCCTAACAATGCTACCATGGGATTTAGAAGTTGGTGCTCTGCCCCACTACTCTTGGTTAGTTCTAGGTGCAGGGGCACTAGCTGAGGACGGTGTCGACGCTGATGAATGGCCTTGAAACTGAGAATGATTTTTCTCACCTAATCTCTGCTGACTATACTCAAACTGATCGATCCTGGCCCTCTTATTATCCGTTTCCTTTTTCTTCAGTCTCTCAGCCTTAATCTTATGAGCATCAGTCATCAAATGGACAGTATCTATATCCACAATCAACACAGATGTTTTACACTTCTTGACTACTAAATCAGACACATCAGTGATAAACTTATTCATATGAGCTCTAGAATCTGGCAATAACTTTGATATAAACTTATCTAGATGAGTGAACCTGAAGCAACACTCCTTCAATGAAATAGAGCCCTGCCTTATGTTCATAAACTTCTCTGCCCTATCTAACCAGGACCGAAGACCACCCCCAATACCTAATCGTAATTACCCTACATCGTATGCTGGATGAATTGTGAACATATAACAAGATAAAACCAATATATATTAAAAACATTTAATGAGTTTGCCCATCCGACTGTAGGTGGAAAGCAGCAGTTAGACTCATCTTGGTCCCCAAACCTTTCTGAAAAATTGCCAAAAGCGAGATAAAAATTGCATACCACAATCAGAGATGATGGAAATAGGTACCCCATGCAGCTTCACAATCTCTTGGAGGTACAACCTCGAATAGTCCTCTACTAGAAAATTTGTCTGCACTGGCAAGAAGTGAGCAAACTTTTTCATCCTATCCACGATGACCAAAACCGAATCAAATTTATTCCGAGACCGAGAAAGACTGGTAAAAAAATCTATGTTGATCACTTCGCACTTCCATACAGGAAACTCAATTTCTTGATACAATCCTCCAGACCTTATGTGCTCGACTTTCACTTTTTGGCACACCATGCACTTAGCCACAAAACTAGCCATATCCATCTTCATATTGTTCCACCAACACATTTCCTTAAGGTTATGATATAATTTTATTGAACCGGGATAAATAACATAACATGACTCATGCGCCTCAGCCAAGATCCTCTCACGCAAACTATCTATGTTGGAAACTCATAACCTTTCTTGGTACCGCAATGTAGCATCACCACTAATCTCGAAAGCCATCACCTTCTACACACCTACGTCACTCTTGATCCTTATCAAAACAGGATCTAACACTTCTCCTTGATTTCAACACTAAAATATGACTGTGCCACCTCTTGCACAAATATGCCACCCTCCTCAGAGTACAAGAGACGAACTCTAATGTTAGCCAAATAGTGAATATACTTCACCAACTCCCTCTTCTCCTTATCCACATGAGATATACTCCCCATGGATAATCTGCTAAGAGCATCAGCAACCAGGTTTGCTTTACTTGGGTTGTAGTGAGGATTCATGTCATAATCCTTGAGTAGCTGAAGCCATATCCTTTGTCTGAGGTTCAGCTCTTTGAGTAAACGTATATTGTAGGCTCTTATGATCAGAATAGGTATCCATATAAACCACGCTAGATTTTCAATGCGAATACCACATCTAACAATTCCAAGTCATGAGTTGGATAATTCTTCTCATGCACCTTCAACTATCTAGAGGCATAATTTATCACTTTGTCATTCTGCATCAAAATAAACCCAAGCCCCACTCGAGACACATCACTATAGACTACAAACCCATCAGTGCCTTTTGACAAAGTCAAAATAGGAGCCAAAGTTAGCTTATCCTTTAGCTTTTCAAAACTACCCTCACATGCATCAGACCACAAGAACTTCACCTTCTTCAAAGTTAACTTAATCAGCGGGCAGCTATAGAAGAGAAACTTTCAACAAACCTTCTGTAGTAGCCAGCTAAACCCAAGAAGATTTGGATTTCGATTGGAATTGTGGGTCTTGGCCACTTCTTAACCACAACAACTTTCTACGAATCCACCATGATCCCTTTGCTAGAAATGACATGACCCAGAAAAGTGACAGCGTTAAACTAAATTCATATTTTGAAAATTTGGCATACAACTGTTGATCATTCAAGGTCTGCAACACAATGTAGAGCTGGTTTGAATAATCCACCTCGCTCTTAGAATACACCAGAATATCATCTAAGAATAAATGACAAACAAATCCAAAAACTGCCGAAAGACCCTATTTATTAAATCCATGAATGTTGTTGGGGCATTACTCAATCTAAAAGACATAACCAGGAACTCAAAATGCCCATACCACATATAGAAAGAAGTCTTAGGAATATCCACCTCCCTAATCTTTAATTGATGATATCCGAATCGAAGATCAATTTTGGAGAAAAATATAGCACCCTACAACTGGTCAAATAAATCATTTATCCTTGAAAGAGGGTACTTATTCTTTAGAATCACCGTGTTCAACTATCAGTAATCAATACACATCCAAAGGGAACCATCCTTCTTATGCGCGAACAACACCGGTGCACCCTATAGAGACACACTAGGATAGATGAAACCTTTGCCTAAAAGATCCTTTAGTTGTTCCTTTACCTCCTTTAACTCGGCTAGAGCCATTCTATATGAGGGAATAAAAATTGGACAAGTTTCCCGAACAAGATAAATCCCAAACTCAATCTTCCTATTAGGAGGAACACCAGGAAGGTCATCGGGGAAAACCCCAGGGAATTCATTTACCACCAGGATAGAATATAAAAAAGTACCCTCCGAGTTTAAATCTTTAACCTAGACCAGATGATAGAGGCACCCCTTAGTGATTAATCTCCTAGCTCTAAGATATGATACGAACTATCCCTTAGGATCTAGGGAACCACCCTCTCACTCAATAACTGGCTCATAGGGAATTTAAAGATTACTTGATGGGTCCGAAAGTCTAGGGATGCATAGCACGAGTGTAACCAATCCATCCCTAATATGACATCAAAATCAACCATGTCAAACATAAATAAATCCATCAAGGTCTCTAGACCACCCACAGATACCACACATTCCCTATAGTCTCTTCTAGAAACTACAAAATTACCTACCGGTGTAGAAATAGAAAAAGGGTCAGGAATACTCTTAGGACCAAAAAAAATGCATGCCACAAATATGGTCACATAAGAGAGAGTGGACCCCAGATCAAGTAAACAGTACACACCACGGGAAAAGAGTTTTAACATACTAGACATGACATCATGCGATGCCTTAGGCTCTTGGTGGGTAGTAAGAGCATAGAGACAATTCTGACCAGTGTCGAAGCCAGATACTGCATGCTTTAGTGCCAGAGCTTAACAAGATGCAACAGGAATCTTGTTTACCCCAGAGAAAACCTTGGCTACTAGACAGTTTCTAATCTTGTGCCCTGGTTGACCACAGCTGAAGCACTTGTCCTTTTCATCATCACAGTAACCCTGATGCAATCTACCATAAAATTTAAAGGGGGGATATGATGGAGTTAACTGGGCCCCTAGCCTGAGATTGGGCACCCTATGCCCTAAAGTTATCTCTACCATACAAACACATATCACCCAATGGCTTTAGGTAGGGGGCACTACTCATCGAATAAGACCCTGAATTGACCTACTTTTTCTTGGGCAACTTTCTACCATCCTTACCACTTTGTTGTTGGCCACCACCCTGCTCAGAAAATCTAAACTTCTTGCTCTGTCTCTTCCCTATCACAGTCTTCTTCTTCTTCTTCTTCTTCTTCTTCTTCTCTACCAGCTGCATGTACGTAACCAACCTCTAGATATCCATGTCCTTGTTTAATAAGGAAGCCTTACTCTCCAAAATTAACTCTTGGGATAACTCATAATCAAACTTCCTCATCCTATCCCTCATTCTAGAAACTAACTATGGAGCATATCGCGATAACAGATGAAACTGCAAGGTGTATTCCTTAACTGACATTTTGCCTTGCTCAGGTTAACAAACTCTTCCATCTATTATTCCCTCATCTCCTATGGAAAGAAGTGGTCCAGGAAAGCATTAGAAAAATCCTCCTATAGGGATGACTTATCATCGTCACCCCTGGACTAATCCCACTCCTCGTACCACTAATATGCCAAATCATTCAGCTGGTAGACGACAAACTCCACACCCTTCACATTAGTGCAATGCATGACACGGAAGATCTTTTTTATCTCGTCCAAAAAACCTTGAGGATCCTCCTCAACCTTAATACTAGTAAAGGTCGAAAGGTTCATCATCATGAATTGGCCAACCCTTATGGCCTCAGAAGATGGAGTAATATAAGCACCACACTCAGCCTAAGACACTATCAACTGAGCCAACATATGGATACACTAACAAAACTCTTTATTCAACACATCCGCCTGCAGAGCTCGTAAAGGATTTGAGGGAACCAATGGAACTCCAAGAGGACAATCAGGAATTGGACCCCTAGACCGGGTCTGGACCCCATAAGCTGAGTGTGTCCCATTACCGTTGTCCCAATTGGGATAAAGAAGTTTCCATGAGCTTCAGATCATCGAGGAGGCATGATTTAAAAAGTGAACAAATTAGAATTAGAGAAAAATTCAGGACCTTAGACTATATAGCTCGAAAATAGAATACAAGAAAGAGAAATATTTCTAAATACCTCGTAGTCTCTCCCTTATGAGTGTGTGCACTACACACCTTCAAAAGAGACTCTATTTGACATGGCTTTACGGACTCCTAATTGACCATGAACCTAGGGCTCTGATACTAATCTGAAATGACCCAAACCACAGCCTAGTCATGTAGGGCATCTCAAGTCCAACTCAGACTGAAGACCGCTCTTAATACCCAACCATAATCTCCCTTGGCCCTACATCAGATGAATTCTGAACATATACAAGATAAAACTAATATAAATTAAAAATATTTAATGAAGCCCATAACCATACCAACCAAATATCTATTTAATTATCCTACCGGTTTCAACCCCAATACTAATACTAATACCACGGCTGACACCAATATAGACGCCGCCCATTCCCATACACTACTAAAAAAATAGGAAAATCAACCACATGTGGTTGATGTTCCTACATTTTTTACCGCAAAACTAACCAAAATGCGTGGTCGATAAAAGCATGGTAGCTTTTTTAAAATCGACCACGTGTGGTTGATTTTTTTGAAAATATATTTATAGTTTTAAAATTCATTATTATTTTTTATATATGTAAAAAAAGATTTTAAAAGTAAAAAAATTGAAAAAAACAACGACCACAAGTGGTCGGATTTATTTTAAAATTAATTAATTAAATTTAATAAAATCAACCACAAGTGGTCAGTTTTGTTTTAAAACTGATTAATTAATTTTTATAAAAAACCGACCACTCATGGTTGGTTGTATTTTAAAATTCATTAACTAATTTTTAATTAATTTTTTTATTTGTGAAAACTCGACCACTTGTGGTAAATTTTTCTTGAAATTTTTTTTAAAAAAATAGAAAACAACTAGTCAAACAAATGAAACAACCAACATACAATACAACAACAACATACCAAGTGTATTCCCACACAACTAACATACAATACAAGTCTAAAAACATACAAAATTGTAAAAACTATAAAAAAAATATCCAAATCCAAACTACAACACATACAAAAGTGTAAAAACTACTACAAAATGTCCAAATCCAAACTACAACACATTCAAAACTAAATAAACTACCACTCATCTTCATCATCATCGTTTTTGTCTTCCACATTCTCAGTTGCACATGTAGAATCTGATTCCTCATCTGTGCTGATATCATCGAATGGGCCTGGACCTTTTGCAGCCCGAACTGTATCACCAGGACATGGAGAAAGAATCCTTGCAGATTCAATAAAAGAGTTGAACTGCTCTTGTAGCCTCCTGATTTGTGATGTTCTTTCCTCCTCATTCTTCTGTGTCCTCTCTCTCTGTGTAGCAAGCTCTTCAGTGAGTTTAGAAATCATAATTTTTAGTGATTTAGTAGTTTCTCTATCAACTGATGATTTATAGGATGTAGGGCCGGACGAAGACCTAACATTCTTGCCATAATAAATTATGTAGTATTCGTAGAAATGGCCTCTAACTGCAGGACCCACAGTTTCTTGCGATAACTCCTCCTCTACATGTTCAGGTATTGGGTCACCCTGACTTTCAAGAGGCTGAGTACTATGATATTCACTAACGAGCAGCCTATATTTGTCCTATATTCAAAGTAAAGTTAAAATTAATTGTAAAAAAATATTAAAGTACTTGTACTTGAATAATATCAACTTTGAGAAAAAAAATTCATAAATTCAAAATTTGATTCTTACATGGGAAGCTTTTGCACAAGGCTCAACCCAAATATCTTCATCAGTTGGATTTTTTTCTTCTTCATATGCGTTTCCTCGAATAGCTCATCGTGTGTTATCTTCCTACCCTTTTGTTTTTTCTGCATATGAAAAAATTATTAATCTTTAAATTATTAAAATTTAAATTGAAACAAATAATTAAAATTGCAAAAGTTACATACCATTTTTTCCTCCACAGCAATTATACTAACTGCACTGCAGTATGTAGAGAACCATCATTAGATAATGCCAGGCTTTCTTTCCTTTGTCTATCAACAATTGCTATTCTTCGCTATTCCAATAGAAAATATATTATTGCTATATGGGTTTAAGTATGAACCCTAATCGTACCATATTGGTTCTGGCATAATCCAATAGATCGTTAAATCTGGATCTAGCTCTTCTATAAAGACTCCTCTTTATAGCACATTCATTCGCTTCATCCCACCAGTAATATTTCTACATAAAAAACAAAAATATAATATTCAATATTTTGTTCTAACAATGTGTTAAGTAGTCGATAAGTTAAATCCTTACCTGAAATTCTTTAAATATCTTTTCTCTGTCATTTTCTGGAACCTTTTGCCAACTGGCGCAGTCGCCATTGAAGTGCCGACAAATGCATTTACTCACAATTTTTCTAACTCCAGCATCCGGCTAAAACCTACAACACAAGATCAAACAGTAATTTTATAGAGTATAATACTATAGTAAATGAAAAATAAATAATGTTATTATATTTAGAAATCTTACCCTATTCCATATGGAATAAGATAACAGCTCTGATAATTATCTTTATCTTTGGGTTGCGGAGCAAGTGCTAATGGATGCATTGGAGTGGACGGATCTAAAGCACCGGATGAAGTGCCTCATAGATGAAGATCCGACAACCTAATAGATCCACCAGAAACACTCTGAGAATATGGGTGACTGCTATAGGAGGGTACTGATGATGGTAGATGCCCAAATGTACTAGCGGTCATTCGATAGTACTATGATGGTGGTGCACGGTGATAGAAGCAGAATAAGTCAGTGTGGACCCATGAAGTGGCCCAACATGCATAGGAGCAGGAACCAAATACTGCAATGACCTAGAGTATGAGGGTCATGCTGGCACGTCATAAAACTAACCTTAAGATATATGAATACCTGTCGGTCTTCTATAAGGCGGAGGTTGTTTTTTCTTTTTTGTTTTTGTAGAATTAATTTTTCCATACCTTTGTCACCTCTACCTGACATCTAAATTGTGTAAAGTTAACAAGTAGTTAGTTCTCTCAAAATGAATATATAAGAAAATATTCCAAGTAACTAATTTCAAGTTACTAATTCACATTTCAAATCGCTCCAACAACACGAGATAGACAAGAATATTTCTATTACTATATAATTATAGAAAGGTGAAAACAACAATCCCACATGGTATATTACATATCAATCTTAAACAAGAAATATAAAGGTAAATATACAGTACAAAGCATAAAGACATCAAGACATAATAACTACAACCTACACAAACTAATCCTCCTCTCCTGAAGATTCTCCACTAAACCATTAACCTTCTTCAAAAGTTTCCTCATCTCTTACCCATTCAATCTCTTCTTCTGTAATATTAACTTCTTTAAATATATTTTTTGAGTGATTCAAACTATCCACTAAGCCAATGTCCACTAGCTAGTGATTAATCTGCATTTCATTTTGATACACAGTCTCCAACATATTCTCAACGTCCACCTGTCCTATTGGCTTTGTTTTGATTACAGCCCACCAATCAGACTTGTCACTGCTCAACAGATAAGGTGCATAATACACTTGTTTAGCATTTTGCTCTAGAATGAATGGGTCATAAATAGGATATGACATATTGTGTTTCACTTCAATGATGTTATGCTCCTTATGTACTCTTGTGCCTTTTGTGCTTGGATCAAACCACTTACATCGAAAGAGGACAATTTTTTTATTAGGAAACCTTCATACTCCAGTTCTAAGATCTCGTGTATGATGCTAAAGTAATCAACATTATTATCAACCTTAACCCAAACGCCAATAGTATTTGTTTTCCTTGTTCTGGAGTGTTCTTCGGTGGAAAATTTAAAACCATTTAATGTGTAATTGTACATTGTATGAGCTTTAACTGGTCCCAAAGAAATATCTCTCAAGAACTGATCGTATGCGGCTGCATTTGGTCACTGGTGTACCTAAAAATATTATACATATATATATATATATATATATGTTAGTTGAGGAATGTGTAAATATTTAAAATTTATAGAAATATTAATACACTTACGAACCTCATATGTAAACCATGTTGCAAAGGATACATACACTTGATTTTTGTGGAATTGAGTCTTAAATAAACTAAAGATCAAACATGTGAAACACAATTAGTTTCCTTAAGAGAATGAGTAAATAAATAAGATATGTTGAATTTTTAATCTCCTTACTTCAAAAAGGGCTCAACTTTTGGGCAATTCAGCAAGACATACAAAGTTACTTATTTGTTCTCCGTGGGAGTGAGCCGGAAAAATATGGTCTTTTTACCCTTACAACTAGATTGATTGAAAATTGATATCGATTTCAAATGAGGCTCGTTCTTATCGTACTGATGATGATTCAGTCTATTTCTTGAACAAGCAACTTTATCATGAAAGTAGTATGAATAAAATTGAGAGGTTTCTCTTGCAAGATCCTCGACTATTAAGCCTTCCACCCTATGTTTGTTTTTGGGACCCTTTTTAATTTTCCAATTTCCCTGCACAATCTTAAGATTGGATGTTTACTATATTAAAAAAAATATGTATGAATTTAAATATGTTTCAATTGCTTACCATTCGAATGGATACATCCACCTAGTTTGAACTGGACCGCTTAGCTGAGCTTCGTGCATAAGGTGAATGAGAAGATATTCCATCGCATCGAAGAACACTGGCGGAAAAATCTTTCCCAAATTGTTGGTGATAACAATAATATTACTATTCATTCGCGCCAGATTTTCTTCTTTTAATGTGGTGGGACATAAGTCTTTGAAGAACAAACGAATCTCTGCTATTGGTTTCCATATGTTTTCAGGTAAACCAATAAAACCAATTGGAAGTAATTGTTCCATGAAAACATGACAATCATAGCTTTTCATTCCATGCAAGATTCTTTATGTCATATCAAACCTCTTTCCCAAATTTGAGGCTTATCCATCGGGCATCTTTAAACTTTGGACCTACTCACATATTTGATGTTTTTGGTCCAACTTGAATGTAACACTAGACTTGGTCTTACGAACACTGCCATTGGGCCCCTCCTGTAAGTATAATTCTCTGCGCTTGTAATATTCTGGTAAGTCAAGTTTGGCCTTAGGATTATCTTTTGTCTTGCCGGTGACATCCATAACTGTGTTGAACAAGTTGTTAAAATAATTCTTCTCAGTATGCATGACATCAACATTATATCTAAGTAAATTATCTTGCCAATATTCGAACTCCCAAAATATACTTTGCTTAGTCCAGTTATGCGAAACGCCATATCCATCAAGCCTATATAATGGTTCCTTGCTAACTTTACGCAAATCCTGAACTATCTCCTAGATGTCATGACCAGACAGCCTTGGAAGTGGACCATCATGTGCCCTTCTATTCCTTCTGAATGCATTCTTGAGTCTTCTAAATTTTTGATGAGGTGGAAAGAAACAACGATGACAATCAAACCATGAATTTTTCTACCATGTCTCATGTGAAAGATTTTATTTTTTCCTTGCAGTATGGACAAGTCAACTTTCCAGTTGTTATCCACGTAGACAACATTTCATAAACAGGAAAATCATTAATAGACCACATTAAATATGCATGGAGATTGAAATTCTGTTTAAGTGAGATTTTCAAAGTTTTAACCCCCTCGTGCTATAAAATTTGAAATTCATCGATCAAAGGTTGTAGGTAGATATCTACTCCGCTTTTTGGATTATGCGGGCCAAGAACAACACAATTCAGAAATATATAGGGACTAGTCATCAATATTTTAGGAGAAAAATTATACAGGGCAATAAATACAAGCCAACATGAATATGGTATAGAACCAACTTAAAAAGGAGAGAAGCCATCCGCACATAACCCCAAACGAATATTTCATGGCTCAGCTGCAAATTCTGGATAAGTTGCATCAAAATGCTTCCAAGCCTCTCCATCAGATGGATGACACATAACACCAGTAAGCCTTCAATTTTTACTATGTCATCTCATATGAGGAGCTGAGTTGTTTGAAGCATACAACCTCTTCAACCTTGGTATTAGAGGTAAAGAATGCATCGCCATAATAGAAATTTTATTTCCACTACAACCACGCTTATATCGAGGATGCTGAAAAAACTTACAGGATTTTAGGTTAGCTTCTTCCTTAAAGTATAACATGCAACCATTTTTACAATAATCAATTCTAACTAAGGAGAGACCTAACTTTGACACCAATATTTTTGCCTTATAGAAAGAATCAGGAACCTCTAAGTTGGGGTCAACTAAATCATTAATAAGGTCTATCATTAAGTCCATTCCTCCTTCAGCAATATTCTCATCAGATTTAACAGTTAATAATCTAATAGCAACAAACAAACGAGAGTGCGAACACCCGTCAAACAAAGGATGACTAGCAGCATGCAGTTGTTCATAAAAATAGCCTACTTCTCTGTTGGGAACATCTTCAAAATTTTCCTTAAAGTCGCCCCTGTGTTGCATCCCAAAAGCATCGTGCACTATTTCTATCATCTTAGTATCTTTATATTCATTATACCCTACAAACCTACTACTTTCTCCAACAACAAAGTTATTTTGCTCAACATCACTATCAATAGTACGCAATCTTAAATAGTCCTCATGAAACCCCCTTCAATAAAGATGTTCCTTCATAACTTCCTCTTTTAAAAGATTTGTACCATCACATCTAACATAAGGACAACGAATGACCCAAAAACATGATCAAACATCAAGTGTCTTAGCATGTTCAACAAATCATTTGACACCTTTAACATATTCCTCCCTAAGACCCATTCAATTATCATTATTTTGTTGATATATCCATCTATAATTAGGTTCCATCTACACAATCAATAAGATTCAACTAATTAGTTCAAGTCACAAAAAGTTCACATTTCAAGTACCTAAATTCAAAATGAAAAAGTACCTACATATAATCAATTTCAAAAACTCACCTTTCACCTACATACACTTAATCATTTTCAAGTGACTAAGTCACCTCACAAGTCACCAAACTAAATTACATTCAACAAAAAAATTCACCTTTCACCTACTTACACTTAATTATTTTCAAGTGACTAAGTCACCTCACAAGTCACCAAACTAAATCACATTCAAAAGAAAAATTCACCTTTCACCTACTTACACTTAATCATTTTCAAGTGACTAAGTCACCTCACAAGTCACCAAACTAAACCACATTCAAAACAAAAACTCATATTTCAACTACTTACACTTAATCAATTTCAACTCACTAAGTCACCATTCAAGTCACTAAACTAAACCATATTCAAAATAAAAATTTACCTTTCACCTACTTACACTTAATCATATCCAAGTGACTAAGTCACCTCATAAGTCACCAAACTAAACCACATTCAAAACCAAAATTAACATTTCAACTACTTACACTTAATCAATTTTAACTCACTAAATCATCACCCAATTCACCAAACTAAACCACATTCAAAATAAAAATTTACCTATCACCTACTTACACTTAATCATTTTCAAGTGACTAAGTCACCTTACAAGTCACCAAACTAAATCATATTAAAAAAAAATGACATTTCAACTACTTAGACTTAATCAATTTCAACTCACTAATTCATCACTCAAGTCACAAAACTAAACCACATTCAAAACAAAAATTTACCTTTCACCTACTTACACTTAATCATTTTCAAGTGACTAAGTCACCTCACAAGTCACCAAACTAAATCACATTAAAAACAAAAATTCACCTTTCACATACTTACACTTAACTAATTTCAACTCACTAACTCATCACCCAAGTATATATATATATATATATATATATATATATATATATATATATAACTAATTTTAACTTACTAAGTCATCACCCAAGTCACCAAACTAAACCACATATAAAACAAAAATTTACCTTGTACCCACTTACACTTAATCATTTCCAAGTGACTAACTCACCTCATAAGTCACCAAACTAAATCACATTCAAAATAAAAATTAACATTTCAACTGCTTACACTTAATCAATTTCAACTCACTAAGTCATTAGCCAAGTCACCAAACTAAAACACATTCAAACCAAAAATTTACATTTTACCTTCTTACACTTAATCATTTCCAAGTGACTAAGTCACCTCACAAGTCAACAAACTAAACTACATTCAAAACAAAAATTTACATTTCAACTACTTGCACTTAATCAATTTCGGCTCACTAAGTCATCACCCAAGTCACCAAACTAAACCACATTCAAAAATAAAATTTACCTTTCACCTACTTACACTTAACCATTTTCAAGTGACTAAGTCACCTCATAAGTCACCAAACTAAACCACATCCAAAAAAAAAATTCACATTTCAACTACTTACAGTTAATCAATTTAAACACACTAAGTCATCACCCAAGTCACCAAACTAAACCACATTAAAAACAAAAATTTACATTTCACCTTCTTACACTTAATCATTTCCAGGTGACTAAGTCACCTAACAAGTCAACAAACTAAACCACATTCAAAACAAAAATTCACATTTCAACTACTTACACTTAATCAATTTCAACTCAATAAGTCAACACCCAAGTCATCAAACTAAACCACATTCAAAATAAATATTTACCTTTCACCTACTCACACTTAATTATTTTCAAGTGACTAAGTCACCTCACAAGCCATCAAACTAAACTACATTTAAAACAAAAATTCATATTTCAACTACTTACACTTAATCAATTTCAACTCACTAAGTCATCACCCAAGTCATCAAACTAAACCACATTCAAAATAAAATTCACCTTTCACCTACTTACACTTAATAATTTTAAGTGACTAAGTCACCTCCCAAATTACAAAGCATAGAAAAATTCACAGTAAAAAGTTCTCATTTCAAGTACCTACGTTTCTACAAAATTCAAAATAGAGAGAAATAAACTTACCTTCGCCTGGCCTAAATTAAAGAGAAAGAGATAAGCGGTTACCAGAAAAATAGCAAAGCAATCCTTTTCCCAAATTCGGATTTTGTCAAACAGTAACATTAAATTCCAAAAAATCCATTAGACAACTAGTAATCAATGGCAACTAGTAATCGAAATGGCAACTAATTTTATCAACAATGGCAAAGAAATCAATGGCAACTAATTGGTCAATAATGGAAAATAAATCTCCTTTTTACAAATCACTATACACTCTTTTTATTTATTTGCTTAGCTAATAAATCAAAAATAGTGATTTCCATATCAATTTCCAAAAAAAAAAATATTTTTACAAATTCTAAAAATAGTAAACTTTGCTTTCATTTCTGAATCTTCTTTGCTTTGTTTTTCATCTTCTTTTTTACTTATATACTCACCTGCTTCAAACCCTAAACCTAAATTCACATTTCAACAATTTCCATTATTTTTTTTGTTATATTTAGAAAAAAATATATTCAAAAAGTTCAGTGGGTTACTATTTTAGTAAGGGGAATTTTGAAAAAAAAGTTTTCTTGATTTAGTATATTGGAAAAAAAGAATCTTGATTTGGAGAAAATTAATGGAAATTATTAATTTTCTTTTGTTGAATTAAAGATCTTGAAACTACCCATTTTTAGTTAAAGATTTTTAAACTCATTAATGTCAAGAAATCATTTTTTTCACCATTAATATGAATGGAAAAGGAAAGAATGGAGAAGGATTTGGGTATTGTACTTGGGCAGCGGCGAAAGCAGTCGGCGGCGGTAGTGGCAGTCGGCGGCGGGATGGATTGGAAAGTGTGTATTCTGTGTGTGTTTGTTGAGTTTTTGTGTGTGTAGATTGGTTGTTTGTGTGTGTGTATGTGTGTGTTTCAATTGGGGTTTTAATGTGTGTGTTGTGTTAAATCCGGTCAGGTTGGGTCGGGTCGGGTAGTGTGGGGGTGGGGTCGGGTAGGAGTTATTTTATAAAATAATTTTTTTAATTGATTTCTTAAAAACCGGCCACATGTGGTTGGTCTTCTGGAAATTTTTTTGAAAACCGACCACATGTGGTTGGTTTTTACAAAATTGTTGATAAATAAATTAAAGTTTAATAAACTACAATTAATAAATTAAAATTAATTTTTAACAAATTAATTTTTTAATAAATTCTGTAATATTTATAACAATTACACTAGTAGTATATTTCCTCATTCGTATAATAATATCAATGAATTTTGCCAATTACGATAAATTTTTAGTTAATTAACTTTTAATTATGATATATATATATATATGTATATAGTAATACAACGTGTTAATCAAATAAATTATCGATTACTTGTCTACGTTAGTACAACTTCAACAACATACCGCATCTACATTGACACAAAATAGTATATCTATTTCCTCAATAGTATGATATCAATATATTATTCAAAATATTTTGATATATAGATTCAGTTATCGAGCTTTCGATTACTACATACATCACTACACGAGACATACGTATATATACATATATTTAATTTTCTATCAGCTTTCAAATACATACTATAAACATCACAGACGATTTTAATACCCCATAATTATATACGATGTATTTCACATATACTCAAATACAAAATTTTTAAGCGAAAAACTCAACTTCACCACCAAAATTTGACAGTCATTCAAAATTCAAAATTCAAAGCAAATGGTAAGTATATGCTAGTTTCAGGATTCAAAAAAAAAAAAAAAAAAAAAAAAAACCCCCCCCCCCCCCCCCACAAACATATATACCTTGTAATACTTGTCTTACGTTATAACAACTTCAACAACATACGCGTGTCTACATTGACACAAAATAGTATATCTATTTCCTCAATAATATAATTAATATATATATATATATATATATATCAATGTATTATTTAAAATAGTTTGATATATAGATTCAGTTATCTAAATTTCGATTACTACATACGGCACTACATGAGATATACGTATATATACATATATTCAATTGTCTATCAGCTTTCAAATATGTACTATAAACATCACATACATAATTTTACTATTCCATAATTATATACAATGTATTTCACAAATACTGATCAGATGAATTATCGATTAGTTTATCTTATGTCATTAATATACCTTCACTATATAATATGTATATACTATATATATAACTATACAAACACATGCATATACACACTATCAACTATATCAAGTTCTAACTACGTACTATATACATCACATACGTACCCGAGTATATTATCCAATAATATAATGCGATGTATATCATATACATACTTTAATGAGTGATCGATTAATTTGATTCGCTTACATTAATATAACTGCAACGTACAGTATATATTATTACTTCTGCCGTTTCAAATCAAGGTATTCAATATATTTGGATAGATTCTACTAGGTTTTGACTACATCCTTCATCATTCGATCACTACATCATATATATATATATATATATATATATATATATGAACTCTTGAATGCGTACTATATATATAACATCCACAAGTATATTACCTTATAATAGAACACATTCATTGTATTCTGATGAATTATTGGTTATATATTAAATTATGATGACTGCAATAGTAGCATAATATCATTATCCCTACGGTATGATATATATCTACACATATTCATTATACAAAGATTATGCATGTTTAATGTAATTTAACATATATACAAAGGAAAATATTTATTTTATATATTAAAAAATTATTAAAAGATAAATATTATGTTTAACGTAATTTATTTATTTTATTTTATATATTTTTTTGTGAAATTTTTTAACAAAATCTAAGATTGATTGATGTTGTTTATTATTATATAGGTTATTGACTACATGTGATCAGTGTAGTTTCAAAAAATAATATATTAGATTATATATATAATTAATTTTTAATAAAAACCAACCACAAGTGGTCGGTTTCCTAAAAATCAATTACTTTTTTTTATTTTTTAATTCTAAAACTGACCACAAGTGGTCGATTTTCTAAAATAATTTTTTTATTTCAATTAAAAACCGACCACAAGCGGTCAATTTTTTTAAAATTATTTTCTTTTTATTTTTATTAAAAACCTACCACAAGAGGTTAGTTTTTTAAAATTATTTTCTTTTCTTATTTTAATTAAAAATCGACCACAAGTGGTTGGTTTTTAAAAATTATTTTATTTTTATTTTAATTAAAACTGACCAATTGTGGTCGGTTTATTAAAAATATTTTATTTTTTTAAATTAAATACCAACCACAAATGGTTAGTCTTATTTAAAAAATATAATTAAAAGTATTTTTAAAAACCAACCACAAGTGGTCGTTTTTCAAAAATATTTTTTAGATATTTTTTTATATAAAACCGACCACAAGTGGTCGGTTTTTCTATTTTTTATTTTTAAAATAAATAATAATTAATATAAAAATTATTGAAATGATTATTTTGAAATTTTAAACTATAAAAGCGACCACTTGTGGTTGCTTTTTCAAAAAAAAAAAACGATCACATTAAAGAAATAATAATCAATATAAAAATTATTGAAATGATTGTTTTGAAATTTTAAAATATAAGTGGTTGCTTTTTTGAAAAAAAAAAACCGACCACATGTGGTTGGTTTTTACCGACCACAACCTGTGGTCAGTTTTTTATGGTCGAAAATCTATATTTTTTTAGTAGTGATTTTAGTCCGACAAAGCCTCTAACCGAAATCAAAGAACATCCGACTAGAAAATGCCCCCGACCATAGCCAAAACCAAAATCCAAGAAATAACAAAAATAAGAGAAGTCCATAGAATGAAATGGAGTCATCCAAAAGATAGAAGCTCACTACTTCAGGCTGATTCAAAATTATCCCCGAAGTCTAAGTCATTGACCAGAAGGAATGGTGGTATAGTCGGTTCCTGCATTGCGTAGAGATACAGTGCCCGAAAATGGTTAGTAGGGTGAATTCTAGCATTTACTGACCAGAAGGAATGGTGGTATAGCCGGTTCCTGCATTGCGTAGAGATACAGTGCCCGAAGATGGTTAGTGGAGTGAATTCTAGCATGTACTCAGTAATAAGGATAAAATAATGTCATTATTCAAAACCAAGTCAAATAACCATATGCAATAACCAAGTCAAATAATCATACGTAATCACATATATAAACATACATCGTGCCGGTAAAGGGAATCGGGTTTAGCATGCAATTAAAATCTTTACTTAGGTTGTGTAGCTCTATCGTCCTATATGTCCACCCACATGCTATAATGGTTTAGCTCTCTCTGTTGAAAGTGCCCCGGTGTATGTTAGCCGCACGAACGGAGAATAAAACCTAGGATGACTAGTACATCCCCTAAAACATAAAGTGTGACATAATGAACACAGTCACCAAGACCACCCTCACATCAGTAAACGTTAGTTTCCAATGGTGATCCCCCTGGGACCACCTTCCATGGCTTTTCTACTTAACCCCCTTTAAGACCAATTAAACCCTTTTTTCACATAACCAAACCATTTACTAATAAGTCTTTTTATTAGGCATTAACCATTGGTATCTTCATACAAAAAATAGATCTTGCAAGTCTATACTTTTATGCCATACCAAAATCGTTAAACCAAGTTGACTCACAAGTTTCCAATTAAACCAAGATCATGGCCTCCAAGGACTTTCCAAAACATTTAAAACCAACCAAACCAATTTAACTTCCATTACCTTTTTATGCAATGAAAAGATTTCAAGAATATTCAAACTATGTGACAAAATCATTCTCATTGGCATTTTAACAAACAGGTTGAGGGCACATATGTTTCAAAACCATAACCAAGCAATTTGGGGGATTACAACGTAACCTTAAAGCCATTTACCATTACCATGCATTTCACAATATCAAAATCATATTAAAAGAATAAAAGAAACATCATTTAACCATTAGAAACATTGTTCAACCATAAACATAAAAAAAATCCCAACCAGTAAGTCAGAATCATAACAATAACATAAAAACCAAATAGTAAAACACATGTCTTTTGTTAAGAGAATCACTCTTGAAAGCCCCCAATTGATTGCCTTGAAGAAACCTTAGTCTCTTTTTTGAATAGAGATTATGAGAGATTTTTAAGAGTGTTTGATTGAGAATAATAAGTTAATAAAGCCCCAAAAGGTGTTTCATGTCTTCGTATCCAAAGAAGTTAAAAGGAGAAATGTCCAGAATACCCCCAACTTAAAACTAAAAAATTACTACAGGTGGGTAAAAGTTGACCCCCAGTTGTCACCACAAAATACAAGTTGTACCATTCAGTTGTTACTAGAACAAAAGGTTGGACACCACACACTGTCCACTTTACGAATCATGACCAGACCATACAATTCGTGTGGTTCAGTCGTACCCAAGACAGAATTCAAAGGGATTAACAGTGAAAACATATGACCTCCTACCATGACTCATAACCTATCCTCACCTCTTTTAGTGAGCCACTTATACTCAAAGCCAAGTCAAGTCGCTAAGCTTCTGATTAAATAAAGGATCGACCTAACGACTTATCACCAAACCAAATGATCCATACTACCCAGTCATTACCATAAAAGAAACTCAACCACTATTCACTAGTCTACTAACGACTAAGGTCCAATGACTCTTACCCACACTATATGACTTATATGGTAAGTCGTTACAAGGGCAGCGAGCTCAAAGCTCAGAAAATTTCCAAGGTGAAAAACCCAGGGTGTTTCACTCATCTCTCTAGGAAAGAACCTATACAGAAAACCTATCTAAAATAAATCCCAACTCAAAGGAGTTTCATTCTCACCACTACCTTCTTGCCATATAGTAACCCAGTTATAAGCAATATCCTTCAATTGATAAGAAGCTAATTCCACTCTTTCCTCTTTGGTAACATGCATAATTGGGTAATATTCTTTACCCCATCAATGAAAAATTAAGGATCCTCATTCACCTTCAACCCAAAGAACTCAGGTGGTTTCATTCTCATAAAATCCCAAAACTCTTGCTGTGCTAAGTTACCATCCTGCTGAAGTGGAACAATTATTAGCTAATTTCCCAAAGTATTTTCACTCACATCCTGAGCCAACAATTAGAAAGTAGACTGAAACTCAGTATGACAGACATTTCCATTTAGAAGGTCTGCAGGTGAGGGTGGGACTGGATGATCCCTATTTCTTCATGTGTAAGCTCTGCAAAGAGGTATTCTCTGTTACATAAAAATATGAATTAGAGCAGATAGAGATAACCTCAAATCACAATGTAGATAATAAAAGAAGAGATGGTTCCTAATATGTTTTGTAGCCTCTTTTGCTCATAAGTGTGGCACACTTCACACCCATGAACAAGACTCTATGTAATGTGGCTTGTCAAACTCCTTAGAACTCTTTAAAATATTAGGTACTGATATCAAGTTTGTAACTCCCCAAAGATACCCCCTAGACATCACTCAACGCTTAAGACTACGAATAACCCTAAGTTAACCTATGATATCTACTTAACACTAAAATCTAATAAATGTAAATTTAAAATATTAGCAGAAACTAAAGAGACTTATAACTAAGTTTAAATAGATGAATAATCTCAACCAAAATATTGTAACTTAATAACTTTCAAATCTATGAAAAACTGAAAGAAACATATAGTCTGACTAGTTTTGACAAGACTTTAACTAAAACCAAAGAGCCACTGGGACCGACCCCAGTTGACCTAAATTGAAAACTGAATAACTAAAAGAACTACTATAAACATCTGGAACCTCATAAATTTTTTACCTCGAACTATGAGGATTCAATAACTATTTGAATGTAGGAAGTAATGCCCACAGTTAATTGTTCTGTTAGGGACAAACACTAGAACCTATATGAAATAATATAACCACACAGACATATATATGGTCTATGCACCTGTAATATGAAAAGAATGTGGGGTGAATTCAATAACTAAAACTGAAGCTGAACATACTTACAAATCATGTATGCTAAGTGTAAAGGGACTCACTATAATACCCCGCATTTCCTTAGCATAATCTAAGTCCCTATACATGAGTATCCAAATATAAATTTTTGAAAATCTCATTATTTTACATTTTAGAGCCTATTATTCTGTAGTAAATTGAATTATCTTTCCAACAATATAAAATTCACCTAAATCCGATAACCAGGTAAGAAGTTATGGCAATTTTATGTTTCAGTAGTTAAGCACCGTTATTTTAACCCTTAGCGCGTTGCGGAGCCAGCATAAATGACAATTGTCAATTTCCAGTGAAACTCCACCAAACCACTGTGTCATGACATCAACCAAAATCCCAATCATTCTTTTCTAGTTTCCTGTCGGTATAATGGCACGTAGCGCCAAGGGTGAATTTTAGAATCAAAAAGCGTAATACCCGTGCCTTTTTCCAAGCTAGAAATCATCTCAGGGATACTAGGACTTACTTTGAAATTCAAACCTATCTTTGTACACATGGTATTTTTAATATTTTCACTTTCTATTATATGGGAAATTAAGTTAGCTTTCCAACGGTACCAATTTTGTCCAAATCCTACATCAGATGAGGAAGTTATGGACGTTTTACTTGGAACTGTCGGAAACGCCCAAGTATGAAGGCCAAGTTGATGGAGACCGCCACATAAGTTAAGGATCACCACTTTGACAGTCACAGCCAAGCCAGTTGAGCCATGTACTGTAAGGACTAACGGACGAGTTGATGGACCATCAAAGTTATAATGGACCATTATCCAGGCCGTCAACTCTTATCCAGTGAACCCTATTTTTGGCCCACGTCTGACGGGCTAAGTGACAAACCATCAAGTGTTTAATAGACCATCAGTAGGACCATCACATGCCACGTTCAGTTTATTTCCAGGTCATTTTAACAGGGGTATTTTGGTCACTTACCACTCGCCTGTATACCCAGATGAGTTTGAATTCAGCCATTTTACTCATTATTATTCGACAAACAAAAACTAGGGTTTCTCTCTTAATTTAATCCCCAAGAACAAGACCCAATCCTCTTAAAAATTTAGAGGATTTCAAACCCTTCAAGTTCAAAAATGTCAAGAACCCTGAGTCAGGTATGCATAGTGTTCATCTACGAATTCCTTTCATCCGTGGAGTTCAAGAATCAATCTTTAAATACCAAATCATAAATGTTTTGTGGTTATATGATTGTATTCATGTTGGTGGTTGTTGTTTGTTCTATAGAGTAGTAATTTGATGAATTTTCATGAAGGTTATGATCATGTAGTTAAAACCAATGAATTTGGGTAGTTTAATTTGGCGAAATTCATAAACACACCTATGCCTTAAAGAATGCATGCAAGGTGTTTGATAAAATGCTTAGAATGCTAGAAATTTCATATTTACATGGTCTTATATTATCTACATGACAAGTCCCTGTTAATTATATAATTCAATATGAATTCCATGTCATTGTTTTGTTGCTATTGTTGTGGTATGAAGCATTTATGATAATGAAGAGATACAATATGTACATGATATATATCCCATGCATTCCCTACCATGCACAATATGTTGAAAACTACATGTGGTATATTATCCCCTACTTATGATATTATGAATTGTGAACTCAAATCTTGTGATCAAGTCATGTCATGTGTGTCGGTTTCCTTCCATCGATTCCTAGGGGTAGTCGTACCCAAAAAATATAGTTGTGCGCCTAGAGCCAAGTCACGTTATCCCGATAATCTCATTCAAGCCGTGATTTATAAAAATCAGTCATGTGACTCAGGAAACCTCCAAAATCTCATGAACTCAATAAAATTTTAGATAGTAGTGCTATTCCATCAGTCAATAGAATTCAGTTACTTAGTCCATGTACAGTCAGTTAAATCATGTTCAGTCTCTTCAGATGGCAGTAGAAGTTATCATCGAGTGAACCCAAGGATGGGAACTCACCTGCCAATTTTGGGTGTGATTCTTAGCAATCATCCTTGTGTTCCAGAACTACGTAGCCAGCGTAGGTTGAGACATCTTAACTTATCAGACTAGGGTTGATGAGGTGGCCACTACCAGAAATTAGGTCTATGGTGACCGTTGCAAAATCATTGCAATAGATCAAAAAACCGTTGCCATAGACCTATCGCAACGGTTTGGCAAGCGTCCCATAGGTGGTCATTGCGATAGGTCTATGGCAATGGTTTCCGCAACGGTTGTCTAAACCGTCACCATAGCTACACCTATGGCGACGGTTTACGGAAACCATCGCTATAGATGGGCCTATTGCAATGGTTATTTTTGGACTTATTGAGACGCCTATTTTTATCTATTGCAACGGTTAATAACAATCACAATAGACTCTATTGCGACCGTTACTAACCATTGCTGCAACATCTATTGCGATGCTTTTTTTAATTCTATTGCAACGCTTTTTGACTACCTATTACAACTATTTCATTACGTATTACAACGCTTATTTTCATCTATTGCAATGGTTACAAACCATTGCGATAGCATCTATTGCGACGCTTTTGTTATTCTGTTGCAACACTTTTTGAGTACCTATTGCAATAGTTTATTAATCTATTGCAACAATGATTACCACATGTTATTAAATTGAAATGATTTATATAAATAGTCGTATTAATGTAAATTTTTATTTACATACATAATAAATTATAACACAATATATATACACATTACAAAACAAAATCATTCATTAATAAGTTTTTACATACTAGCAAGTTCAAGTCGCAATAAGTTTCAAAAAATTCAAGACAAAACTATTGATATTAGAGTATTTATCCACAACCCAAAAATCTTCTCAAGTAAGGTCAATGTCTTCATCATTTTCATCTTCTCTTTCTTCATTTTGGAAACCTATAAAATCAGAACAAATAATATAAATTAACACTTAAATGCCAACATAAAATTGACTATTCCACAACAAAATAAGCACATAAACCATGTATAAGTTAGCTAGTGAAGAGGCAAATCCTCTCGACTGTCTAGCTCATTGAAACAGTAAACTCCCCAAAGTGGTAGGCTTGTGATCTTTTATTCTAGTGTATCTGAATTTACTCTTCCACCAAAAATTGTAGCACACTCTTTTCTGTAACTACATGTTTATTGAGCTTTTGCAGCTTCTAAGTTGGACCGCGTTATTGATATTCAAATTGTCTAACTTGATTTTTTGTTTCAGGCAGAAGAGAGTATCCTGCCACCAAGAAAGCAGCAAGTAAGCCTCTATGTACCTTATACACCTAGAACTAAATCAGTGTAGACAAGGCAAGCCCTTTTAAATCCACCTAGAACTGAATCAGCACAGATGAAAAAGGCTCTTTTAAATCCACCTAGAACTGAATCAACAAAGAGAAGGAAGCCTATATCTCCCTTATCGTCGTTGTTCTCATCAAATGCAAGCATGATTAACATTTAGAATCAGAACCTAAAGAGTAGGGAAGTCCAGGAAACACTTCATTTGAACAAAATTCCAGCGATGACTCCAACCATTGAACAAAATTCCAGTGATTTTTTCTTCTGGATCACAAATAATGAGAATATCTTCAGTAGTATGAGAGATGTGAGTTTGATAAGTTACTTTAATGTCCATTTCCACATTGAACCGCTTAATCCAAACTAATTGGAGAAATACTTCAAATTTTAAAGTTCAAACATCCAAAGTTTACTAGGAAAAAACAAATTGTAAAATATAACAAAATTGTAACTTCTATTTTTTATAAGAAGATAGATGCAATATCAAATATATACACATGAGAATCTTGGATATCCACTAAATAGATCAATTTGAATAAAATATATACACATGTTGAGCTAACGAGGATGAAAAAACTAACAATCAAATAAGATACATTTGATTGTTGTAGCAGTTATCCCTATGCCGGGCAACCCACCTGCTTGAAACTAATAGATCGAAAGCATTTACTTGTTATATAAATCTTGCAGGAGAAGTCCTATTTCTATTGCTGCAGTAGTTATCTACATACTTACTCAGCAAAAATATATCTTTCTTTGCTTTTTGGATAACAAGTTTGCTTTAGGAAATATACGCTTCTGCTGCTATGTATTTCTTTCCACTTGTCTTTTATTTTCCATTTTTTTGTTAAATACTTACTCTGTTCAATTTGTTATCTATTTGAGGTTTATTTTATTTTTTTTTGCATTAAGTTACAACATACTTAAGCAGGAGAAGGCTAGGAATGTTACTTCACTGGAGATTAGTGGATGTTTTCATAAGAAAATACCTATTCTTCATAATGTACAAGATCTAGTCGATGCTAAGCTAAATTTCTTTAGGATGACAAATGATAATGAAAATTGTGAAAGTGATTTTAGGACTGACCAGAAGATGTTAAGAGATCTCTTTGTATCACTCCAGCATGTTGAGAAACTCTCCATTGGGTCATGGTGTCTGCAGGTTTGACCTAAACCTCTCTATAGTTCATCTAGTCATTAAAAATTAAAGGTTCTTAATTTATTTATTTCCCTGTGTGTTTACACTTCTCTCATTGATGGTATAAAAATTATTTACACAATCGTATCACTTAATTATAGGAAAATCTATAGGATAAAATTTTAATTTATATATAAGTTGGTAAAAACAGCGATCGATGAGCCCATTAGAACAAGCTAAATTACAATCATACTATTAAAAATATGTACACTTCATTTGTTATAGCTTAAATCTCATGCAATAGTCCTACCATTTTTATAAAAAAAAGATTGTTGCACAATGAGAAATGTAGAATCCCCTTTTTCTCTCATTTCTTCCGCTACTTCACCTCATTCCTTGATTCCTCCATACACACATAATTCATAAACAATTCCAGAAAAAGAACCAAGAAACTAAAAGATGGTGAACTTGGTAGCAGCCTAAGTTTCTCCGACTCTCCAAAAATATTGTCGTACCCATATCAGATCCTTCAAAATACACTAGTTTTGGAGAATCCGACACGCACCCATCGACATTTTTGAAGAGTCCAAGCAACATAGGTAGCAGCACAAAAGCCATTGTTACATGGCCTAATGAAACTGGCTGGAATAAGACCTCATAGTATACAAATAGAACCAGGAACCATTATGAGCTTTTGGGTTCCTTCTGAAACCATAATACAAAAAAACAAAGAAAACCAAGAAAACCACAACCACTACTCCTTTCTCCAACAATAAATATGTCATTTCCCCTGAATCCACAACCAAACCTGACCCAAACAAACCCGTAGTCGTACTAATCCACGACTTTGCTGGTGAGGGAATCGTCACATGGCAATTTAAAATAGGTGCATTAACTAAAAAATACTCCATTTATGTACCTGAGTTACTTTTCTTCAGGGGTTCAATAACTTATTTTTCAAGCAGAGTGTTTGGGAAAAGGTTTAAGGAAACTGGGAGTCGAGAAGTGCATAGTGGTTGCATTCAGTTATGGAGGAATGGTGGCATTTAAGATGGCAGAAATGTTTTTGGATTTACTGGAAGCACTAGTTGTATCTAGTTCCATTTTGGCAATGAATAATTCGATTAGTACTACGACGATTAATGGATTGGGGCTTTCATCTACTTCAGAGTTGTTGCTGCCTACGCGCTTTGAAGGTTCAGTAGAGGCATCATTATATACAACAGTCTGGCACGAAGGAGGGAACTAGTATTATCAGGGAGTAACAAAGCATAAAAAATGCCAAGAGTTGTGGATAAACTTGATATTGACTTCTTAATTGTGATTTTTCTCAACAAGTTTTCATAAGCTTTAAAAAAAATTAATCCTAAAAGAGAAGATTATTAAAATTTAAATAATAGAAGGAAGGTTTAAAAGAAGAGAACTATACAAGAAGGAATAAAGACATTTTAAAACTTCAATATAAAGGTTTTCTTTTACAGAAAAAAGCATCATAAAGCCTTCTTCAACCGCAATGTATTCAAAAATTCTTTTATCATTTGAAATCACTCTATTCATTTCAAAACAATTTTTCTTTTTTGAACAATTTTTCAAAACAGTCTATTCTGATCTCTGTCCATCTTTATTATTTTTGTAAACATGTGACAACCACCCTTGACTGTGTTTCAAAAGAAAAAAAAATTGCATACCCGGTTAGGATGTCATAAGTAGCGTCTAGGGAGGATAGAATGTATATACCTTACCCCTTCCTTTTAGGTAGAGAGGTGGTTTCCAGTAGACCAGTGACCTTCTCTATTTTGTAAAAAATTAACCAAATGACAAGACTCCACATTCATTTTACCAACAACACAGATTGTAGTCTAGAACAAATTACATCAATTCACATTCAACCATGTAATGCAAATAGTATAGAGATACAAGCCTCAAAAACTCCGTGAAACTAATGAGCCGAGTAGTTGTACAAGAAAAGAGTCAATACAGGTGTAATTTGCCTAACGGAGTCACTGTAACGTGGTGGCAAGCCTGAAATATAATCGTAGTAGTAGACATTAGACAAAAGCACAAATCTTGAAAGAACTAAGAGTGTAAAATTTCACTCATCCAATGTATTAAATAGAAGTATAAATCCCAAAACTCAGGTTGATTATATGTCTTTTGCATTAATTCTTATCTATTCACACAACTCAGCCAAAATGAATATTTTTGAGCAACATACAAGAAAAACCTTTTTTACATTACCTACCGTACCAATGCCGATAACAATGCTTTTCGTTGTTAACATAGTTTCATATAGCCACATAAAACAGAGAAGTCGAAGCAATATCAAGCATAGTCAGTTACAAAAGACTCAACTTTATCACTAATATCAAACATTTAACAAAAAAGAATCAAAGCTACAGTAAAATCCCCAAAAATCAGTAACATCTACAGCAAAATTCCCAAAATCAGTAACATCTACAGCAAAATCCCCAAAAATAGTAACATTCACAGCAAAATCCCCAAAATCAGTAACATCCACAGTAAAATCCCCAAAATAGTAACATCTACAAAAAAATCCCTAAAAATTAGTAACATCTACAACAAAATCCCAACTATCTGTAACATCTAATTCGACCAACTACCACAAGCTCTTTTGAAAGAAGAAAAAGGAATAGGTGAGTACTTACTGATATAATAAGGGTCATTTAGTTACAGCTACAGCAAAATCCCCAAAAATCGCACAGAATTATGGAAAAATCTTCAAAATTCGTCGGCATAATCTCCCATAGAGTTACGCAAATCCCCTTCCAAAGAACCTTCAGTGATTAGGGCAATCCTTTAACGATTAGGGCAAAATAAATTGACAAATTATTAGGAGAAATTCCAGCTTAGTTTGGCCCAATAAAGAAGCTGAAATTGTTATTTCTTTTCTAGAACCATTACATGATGAACTTACTATTTTAAAGAACCATCTCAAATTATTGTATCAAAGGGTATTGATCTATCGATTTAAAAAGTGTTTTGGCGAAGAAGTGTGATTTAAAGAAGAAGAAGTGTTAGGAGAAGAAGTGTGATAACGATTTAGAGAAAAATTTAGTGATTTAGGGATTTAGAAGTCGGTTTAAGCTTAAGTTTTGGGGAAAACATTTTGTTAAAATGTTTTTGTTTTGGAGACTTAAGAAAATATTTTGTGAAGATGGAGGGGAAAAAATAAGTGTTGCTATATCTTATTTTATATATCTATTGCAATGCTTAATGTCAAATTCGATGGTTATAGTGTTAAATTAGAGCTAATAGAATAATTATTTATGGCAACGCTTGGAAGCGTTGTAATAGACCACCTATTGTAATTCTTTGTTAACCGTCGCCAAAAATTTCGTTGCCATAGAGGTAATTTCCAGTAGTGGCTTAACCTATCAGTTTAGGGTTCCTATCATTCTCATTTGAGGGTCACTCACAACTGTCCTTACTAGTGGCGAGGTATTGACACCCCTCCAGCCGGGGCAAAGATTGGACCCCAACTTAGCTCTATGCATTATTGAGGCATGTCGGTTAAATAACTACCTCCCAAAGTTTCAGGCTCAGTCTCAATAAAAGAACTTAGATAGTTCTTCAGATATCAGTATACCAAGACTGCCAGATACAGTCAAATTCAGTAATAGTATGGAACTCAAATAGTTCCATCAGACCCAGGACTGTCAGACACAGTGTCCCATGTTGACAGAACCATAGTTTTAGTCATATCATAAATCAGTAAATCATGTATTAGCGTACAGATCCACTATTATGTATTTACGTATCCAGTTATTATGTATGTATGTTTGTAATCTCACATTCATATTAGTCAGTCAGTTAGCATTGCTCATGTATTTCAACCCTTTTATTTTAGCCTACCTCACTCATATACTCAGTACTCCAGTTGTACTGACGCATTTGCGCTATGGTTCTTTCTTTTAATGTTACACCATAGGTTCAGAGATAAGAGTTCTAGACCAGTAGTAGCATTCGCAATCCAGTATACAAAGCTGCAGTGAATCCTCTTCATTCGAGGATGATATGATTCGATTCATTTATTATTTTAGTTAGTTTTCAGTTTATAGAGTTAGTTGGAGACATGTTCCTTCAGTTCCTTATTCATTCAGTACTTTGAGGCTTTTAGATACAGTTCAGATTTAGTTCAGTTTTGATTCAGACTTTAGTTATCTTGGGTATTTTTCAACTATA
The DNA here is from genome assembly GCF_002878395.1 of Capsicum annuum. NCBI lineage: Eukaryota > Viridiplantae > Streptophyta > Magnoliopsida > Solanales > Solanaceae > Capsicum > Capsicum annuum. The sequence continues at coordinate 57,748,102 of NC_061121.1, read as the reverse complement.
TAGATGTTATAATTATTTTAGTTGAACCTTATCGTCTATTGTTTATGTTTTCCATATATTACATGTATGTTATGCAGTGTACAGGTACAGATATCAGTCATGGGTTAGCTTGTGGTCCCGCGGGGTCATGAGCATCGTGTAGCATTTCAGTTCAAAAAATTAGGGTGTTACAAAAGGGCACCTCGATTCCTATGCATCGCACCAATCCCTCAGTTCTCAGTTGTCAGTTTCCAGTGATATGACAAGATAGCACTGCGTCGCGCTAAGTTCCTATTTCAGGAAAATTCGACGAAAAATTAATATTTTATTCAGGGATAAAACAGTCCTTTCTCTATTATTTTAGTCCGCCCAGGTATGATACTTAAGCCCTAAAAATGTTTTTAAATCATCCTTTTATTAATTTCCCCAAATCAAAAGGCATTCTTTCCCAATCAAGAACCCTAGCTCTCAAATTCAAGGTCAATCCTCAAGAATTCACCAAGAACTTCAAGAAATCCATCAATTAAGGTATGTTAGATGTTCATCCATGGATCCCTTTCATCCATGAAGTCCAAGAAACCCTTTTAAATTATAAAATTATGATCTTTTCAAGTTATTATATTTTAATTTATGATTTCACCCATGAATCTCCATAAACTATGACTCTATATCATGTTACCATGAAATAATTGCAATTATTTAATCCTCCATGTTTTTAATGTTGTTATTTATTGAACAAAACCACGATTTAATTCTATTATGTCGGATTCATGCTATTTCTATGTGTTTTAGAAAAATCCTATGATTGTTTTGAACCATGAACTACAAGTGTTTAATAAAATGCCTACAAGAGTTATTGATTTAAATAAAACCAACCATGTTTTGTCCTTTAATATTTAGTGTCATTTTACTATTGTTGTTTTTGAGTCTTGGGGTATTGAATACCCAAAAACCATAGCTGTTTATTTAGTCTAGTCTCAGTACATTATAGAATAGTCTTCAGAGTATATTATGAGCATTATATGAATAGTCAGATATCAGTCATTAAACTCAAAACAGTCTAGTATCTCAGTGTCTTTCAGTTGGGAGTAGTATTTAGCACCGAGAAAGTGAAGGGATGGCGACTTCTCCGTTAGATAGGCAGAGTTTTTAGTAGAACTCCCTATACTCCAGAACTACGTAGAAACCATAGAAATTGAGTAGTCACTCATCATATTAGGATTGACTATCTCACAGGAGTCACCCATCAGTTCAGACTTGACACCCTTAGTGTAAGACCCCGTAAAGTTCCCTTATAGTCTAAGCCTTTAGAATTTGGCAAGTGAAGCCTTATTCCATCTCTAAAAGATTTAGAAATGACTCCTATAGTTCTTAGTGTTTAAAACATATAGATTTTTCCTTATTTTGATTTTTTATCATATGGGAAATTGAATTAACTTTCCAACGATACCAATTTCATCCAAATTCGGTATCGGGGTGAGAAGTTATGGCCATTTTACCGAGAGTTGTCAGAATCATCCAGGTGTGATGGGCAGGTTGAAGGACCATCGAGCTTGTGATGGACCATTACACAAGTCGTTCCAACCAAGGAAATTAACCCATTCACTAGCCAAATGCGAAGGTCGAGCTAACAGACCGCCGAGCTAGCAACGGACCATCGACCAAGACGTCACTACTAAGGCAACGATCCCCTATTCTGGTCCAAGTGTGATGGTCAGACTGATGGATCGTCGAGCCAGCGATGGACTATCTAGCCAGCGACGTATCATCACACGAGCCTTCGCTAATCCCGTTCAGCATTTTTAAGCCATTTTAAAAAAGGGCTTTTTGGTTTTTTTCCATCTTTTTTAACACCTAGATATATCAAAATGAAGCATAAAACTTCATATTCTTTCATAGCATCAAAAACTAGGGTTTCTCCCTCAAGAGAAGACCCAATTCCTTCTCCAAGATTTTACCATAGTTCTTGCAAATTGATTTAAGAATCAAGGTCCCCAAGTCAAAAGCTTTAAGAACCCTCACTCAAGAGTATGAAAAAGAGTCTCAAGCAAGCTTATTCATCTACAAGTCATAATCTAAGATATGGGGGGTTTGAACAAGGGTAACCCTTTTACCCTTGTGCCCAAAGGCTTATTTTAAATTTCAAAATTTCTACAGCTAATAAGATTTTCCATGAAATTAAGTTAGGGTTCATACCCACATTTATTATTTGTAAGATTGTGAGATTTCCCATGGATTAAAAGTTGAATTACATGATTTTATTTATATTTCCATGCCTTTTGATGAAATTTACAGATTTTAAGATACTTGATGAGTAATTGCATTACCAAGCATAAATTTTAAGATATCTAACTTGAGATTACTGTTTGGGTCAATACACCTACCTTTAAAGATTGTTGTTCAAGATTGTTTGGGTCATAAGTACCCCTTAGCTAAGCTATTTTCAGATTTTAGTTAAAGATTTGACCTTTTGGGTCTAAGATAAGATAGGGATCCACATTAATTATGGATTAAAGTCAAGAGAAGTATATTTGGTATTTATTATAGACCCTTGAATAATTTTAAGGTGGATTTCCTAAAAGTTCTGAGCTTAAGTATGGGAGTAGTATTTAGCACCGAGTTAGGTATGATCCCAAGGTCTCATGCCCCAGAACTATGTGACCCATAGGTTTCTGATTTACCCCAAGTGGGTTAAGATAGTGATCGATCACCAAAGTTAAGGTTCTATCCTGATGGCAAGGGTAGAGCAGCTCTCAACAACATGGGCAAGATGTTGGACTCCATGTGGCTCACATGGTTTATGTCGATTAGAAGAAACTCCCAAGTCTCCCAAGTCCCAAAGTTCTATAATCTCTAAATTTTAAAGAAGACCCTTATTCTCCATAAGATTACAAGTGTTGAAAGCTATTGTTTTAAGATTCCACTTGCTTATAAGTTTTGAGAATAAGATGGAGAACACAAATTTTAGAACTAAGTGTAATGACTCACTTGATTTGTACTATATGCTTTATTATACATGATTTATGAGATTCAGATTTTAGTTTTACTCAAGATATGTGAGTTATTCATATTAGCATGCATGTTTTATAAAGAATGATAACATTGTTTACTTAAATGCATACACCCCCATATACTCAGTACATCCTTAAAGTACTGATCCACATATATGTTTATGTGTTATATTGTCTCATAATGTAGGTTCAGGTGCTTAGTCCCAGCAGTGATAGTGATCTCCTAGCGTCTTATTTATATCCTTATCCTTGGTGAGTCCTCATAGTTCGAGGACCTAAATTTGTAACTTTTCCATTTTCATAGTGTTTTGGGTTTTACTTTCAGATCATTGTGAGTCAGTTGGGGGTCTATCACAATGTCTCTCTAGTTTGAGTAGTAGAGGCTTTGTCAGACTAGACTATCAGTTGAAATTGTGTTCCAGACTATTAGTATTTTTGCTATTCAGACATTATTTCCAAATATTTTGGATTATAGTTGACACAATAAAGTATTATTGTTTACCTTATTTATCCTAAAGAGAGTATTAGAAGTAGTAATAGGCTCAAAGGGTTAGCTTAGGGCTACTTGTAACCTTAAGTACCATGTGACATCTCGGGATAGGATTTCAGGGCGTTATACTTAGTCCTTTGGTGATTATATCAGTTTAGTAGATCTACATAGCCATTGTTAGTTCCAGTGTCACAGTATTAACACCCTTCCAACTGGATTATAGGTTGGACCCTGATTAGCTCAAATTAGGAAATGTCGGTTAGATGATACCTCCTACAGTCTCAGAAATAGTCTTATTTATAGTCCCAGCTCAGTTATTCAGTCTTAGTGTTGTTTGACCAAAGCAAGCAGATTTTAGCTTACAAATTTTACTCATTTCATATTATATTCTTAGTCCTGCATCCTCAGTATTTATACATTTTTATGCATTTTCAGTATATACAGATTCCATACTCTTTATTCAGTACTCCATGCTTTACATGCATATCCAGTTAATTATTATTATTCCTATTCATAAGACCATGCATATCAGCCTACCTCACTTAGCATACCAGTATATTCAAAGTACTAATTGCATACCTTTCTTTTGCGCTATAATGTATCTATCATAGGTGTTGACGCTTAGTTCCTAGATCTCACTTAGTCCCTCAGATCATCAGTAGTACATAGCAGTGGTGAGTCCTTATTATCCAAGGACAGATTATATTACTTTATGTATTTATCTCAGTAGTTAGTAGAGTTAGTTGGGGCCTGTCCTATCAACTCATAGTATTTAGTTTAGAGTTTTTTCAGACACTCTAGTTAGCTATTCAGATTATTCAAATTTTAATATTATGCTAGATTCATAATTCAGTAGTCATTTTATTATTAAAACCTTATGGAAATTCAATTATTCCTTCGCATTCATGATTATATTTTTCAACGCTCATAGCAGGTACCAGCTCATGGGTTAGTGTAATACCCCGAATTTTCTTAAGTTGAGTTCTATCTTTAAGAAGAGTAAGGGCTAACTTCCCAAGTGAGAAATATTTTAAACCATGTAGAATTTCCCTAATATCAACTTTTTGTCATGTAGAGAAATGAATTATCTTTCCAATGATACCAATTTCATCCAAATCCAATATCGAGGTGAGAAGTTATAGCCATTTTACTGAGAGTTGTTAGAACTGCCCAGGTGTGACGGACAGGTTAAAGGACCGTCGAGTTTGTAATGGACCGTTGCCCAGACCATCGTAACCAAGGCAGTGACTCCCTATTCTGGCTCATGTGTGATGGCCAAGATGACGGACCGTCAAAATAGTGATGGATCGTTGCTAGGACTGTCACAACTAAGGCTATATGGCCTTTTTTTTACCAACGTGCAATGGATGATCTAACGAACCATCACTCCGACGTCGCAAATCTCGTTCAATATTTTAAAGTCATTTTTAAAAGGATCTTTTGGGTCTTTTCCCTTTTAATACCCTGATATATTCAAAATGAAGCAGATAGCCTCATTATCTCCCAAAACATCCAAGAGCTAGGGTTTCTCCCTCAAAAGAAAATCTAAAACCCTTCTCCAAGAAATTCAAGAACTCACCATAGATTCTACAAATTGAGTTGATATTCAAGTTCCCCAAGTAAAAGGCTTCAAGAACCCTCTCTCAAGAGTAAGAAGAAGAGTCTCAAGCAAGTTTGTTCATCTAAGTCACAATCTAAGGTATGTGGGGTTTTGAACAAGGGTAATCCTTTCACCCTTGTGCCCAAAGACTTACTTTAAACTATAAGTTTTCTGTCATTTATGAGATTTTACATGAAATTGAATTAGGTTTTTTCACCCATTATTATTGGTTGCAAGCTTTTGATATTTCCTATGAATTGAAAGTCAAATAGCATGATTTTACATGTTTTCTTAAGAAATTGAAGCTGGGTTTATACCCTATGTTGTTATTCCTTGAGAATTTAATGGTTTCAATGCCCTGGAAATTGAAGTATATGAGTATGTTGAGATTTTGAGATATATTGCTGAAAATTCTAGATTTCTATATTATTTATGAGTCCATATGATATCTAATATGCATTTTGATGAGTCTTAACTTGAGATTTGACTATGGGTCATTAAGCCCTACTTGAGATTTGCAAGTTCATAAACTTTTGTGCTATAAGCACTCATGATTTGAGTACTTTGAGATTATTGAGAAAGTTTTGACCTTAATGGTCATAGTAGCTTTGAAATCCACTTTATTACATGAGATTACAGATTTTATAGTTGGATTCTTTATGAACCACGAGATTATTTTTAAAGTAGATTTCCATGAGATGAGCGTAGATAACTAAAAGGAGTAGTATTTAGCACCGATTTGGGTAAGTTACTATGGTTTCATACCTCAGAACTACATGCCATCATACGATTGAGATTTACGGGCCCATGGCCAAGATAAGTGATCACTGAGTTGAGGTTATACTCCCTGACAAGATTATGTCGCCTCTCCCCAACGTAAGGTTTCTTTCTTAGGAGGACAAGACATTGGAATCCATGTAGCTCGCATGGTTTATGTCGGTTAAGAGAACCTCCCTAAAGTATTTTCCCTTGAGATAGAATATTTTCCCTAAAGCTTTGAGATAAGTGATTTTTTACTAATAGTAAGATTTTCAAAATAATTTCTTGAAGTAAAATTTTTCCAAGAAGAAAGTAGTTTTCTCTACTAGTAAGAGTTATAGAATTCTGAGTTCCAAAAGTCTTGAGTTTAAAAGAATTCTAAGTTCTTGAGCATTAAAGAAGTTTTACTCTCCATGAGATATATGCATGAGTTTGAAAGTATTGTTTAAAACTTTATTTATCCTTCAAGTAATGAGAATAAGAGAAGAGTTCAAATTTTAAAGCAAAAGTATAATGACTCTTGAGATTTGTGTTACATGCTTCATTCTACATGATTTATGAGTTATTATATTAGACTTATTCAAGCTATGTGAGTCATTCATATTTGCATGCATGATTTGAATAAAGAGCATGGATATTATTTTATGTACATACATACACCCCCATATACTCAATATATTCCTAAGTGTTGATCCACATATATGTCTATGTGCTATATTGTCTTATAATGTAGGTTCAGGTTCTCAGTCCCAGCCTCGTCAGTGATTTTTGAGTACCTTTGCCTACATCTCTACAATGGTAAGTCCTCATGGTTCGAGGACCTATCTTCAGACATTTCAGCATTTTTAGTAGATATATTATTGCTTTCGGTTTAGTTTTAATCAGTTGGGGACCTATCCGAATGGCTCTCTAGTAGACTTAAGTAGTAGAGGCTTTGTCATACTAGTTATCAGATTGTTAGTATGTTGAGATTTCCAGTTTTGTGGTTGTTTGGACTGAGTATTTTCTTCGTATTTCCTATCATTTGATATAACAGTACCAGTGTTTTTTTTATTTCATCTCAAATTGAGTTATTATATGTAGTAATAGGCTCAAAGGGTTAGCTTAGGGCTACTTGTAGTCTTAAGCATTGTGTGACATTTTGGAAGGAGATTTTGGGACGTTATAGTTATCTTATGGTCCCTCAAGACCGTAAGCACCATGTAATGACTAGGGGGTAGTCTCGGGTCATCACAAACTTGGTATTTGAGCCAAAGATTTTAAAGTGTCCTAGGAAGTCTAAAAGTCACATCAAGTAGAGTTTTGTGCATAGGTGTGTAATGTGTCATACTTATGTTCGAGAGGCTACAAGGAGTTTAGGAAAAAATTTTCCTTCTTTCAATATTCATGTCATGCGAGTAAGCATGAGCTCAAGTTAAATTCTCTATCTAATCTACTTCTTTCTTCCATTTATAGAACATGCCTCCCAAGAAGAACAGGAACTCAGTCAGCCCCTTAGCCCGTCTAGGTAGATCCTTTGGACGAGCATGTCTCTCATGCAAAATTTAGAATTGCGTTCACTACTCTAGCCAATTTTGTAGAAGCACAAAATGAATGGACAGCTGTTGTTTCAGCCAACCCAGTGGCCAATACTGCTGCAACTAGAATTCAGGATTTCACCCAAATAAATCCTCCTTCTTTCATAGGATCCAAGTCTGAAGAGGATCCACAGGAATTCTTAGATATAGTTCAGAAGGTAGCGGATTCTATGGGGGTTGACGTCTAGTCAGAGTGCCGAGTTGGCTGCATATCAATTGCAGGATATAGCCCATACTTAGTTTAAGCAATGGAAGGGTAATAGGGGTGTAGATCAGGGCCTATAGAATAAGAAGAGTTTGCCGCATCTTTCTTAGACAGATTCTTCCCATTGGAGTTGAGAGAGGCCAAAGTGTTATAGTTCATTAATTTGAGACAACATAGCATGAGTGTGAGGGAGTATTCCCTTAAGTTTAATCAATTAGCTAGGTATGCTCCTAATGTGGTAGCTGATAATAGGTCTAAGATGAGTAAGTTTGTCTCTGGCGTATCTGATAGTATGGTCAAGGAGTGAAGGACCGCAATGATGATTAGTGAGATGGGCTTGTGTAGGTTGATGGTTCATGCTCTACAAATTGAGGAGCAAAATATTAAAGAGAGAGAGAGAGGAAATAAAAGAGCTAGGATGGGTAGTTTTAATTTTAATTAGCCAAAGTCTGAAAGTGGTAACCATCCTCAGTTTCATCAGAGGTCTTCATCCCCAGTACCCTCTTCATCCAATGCTCCAGTACCCAAATTAAAAAATGATAATAAGGATAAGGAACCATGCTCTAAGTCCCAGGTCAGTGTTAGCAGTGTTCGTACCAATCCTTTATGTTAGAAATATGGCAGACACCATCTAGGTAATTGTAGAGTGGGTAGTGATATGTGCTTCAGGTGTGGCATATCAAGACACCGGATTTAGGAGTGTTGGGTTATTGCTTAGAAGGGTAGGGATGTGCGTCAATAGGGCCAGTCCTATTAGTCATCAATTTCATTCGGTGACCCGAATCAACAGGGTACCACTTCTAGTGCTACCAGTGGTCAGCATCCAAAAATATTATATGTTCTTGAGTCCTGCCAAGATCAGGAAAATTCTCCTGACGTTGTTACTGGTACGTTGCAGGTCTTTCTCTTAAATGTTTATGCTTTACTTGACCCCAGAGCTTCTTTCTTTTGTAACTCCATATATAGCCATCAACTTCAGAGTCAGTCCTAAAATACTAGAAGAACCCTTTTCAGTGTCTACCCTAGTAGGCATTTCCATTATAGCCAAACAGATATACATGAACTATCAGGTCACAATATCTCATAAAGTCACCCCAGTTGATCTCGTAGAGTTAGAGATAGTGGATTTTGATATCATTCTCAGTATACATTGGATTCACTCATGCTATGCCTCAGTTGACTGTAGAAATAAATAGTTCATTTCCACTTTCCAAATAAACCAGTCGTTGAATGGAGGGGTAGTACCATAGCTCTTAGGGATCAATTGATCTCATACCTTAGAGCCAGAAAGATGATATCGAAGGGGTATATTTACCATCTTGTTTGAGTTAAATACTCTAACTTAGAAACTTCAACTCTTGAATCAATTCCAGTAGTAAATAATTTCTCAGATGTGTTCCCTGAAGATCTCCCTGGAGTTCCTCCTGAAAGAGAAATCGCTTTAGAAATAGACCTTCTCCTAGATACTCGCCTATATCTATTCCGCCATACAGAATAGCTCCAACTAAACTCAAAAAACTAAAAGAACATTTGAAGGATCTCTTAGATAAGGGATTCATCAGACCCAACGTCTCTCCGTGAGGCGTACCTATTCTATTCGTGCATAAGAAAGATGGTTCTCTCAGAATGTGCATAGACTACCATTCGTTGAACAAAGTCACAGTCAAGAATAAATATCCACTTTCTAGAATCAATTACTTGTTTGACCAAATTCAGGGTGCTAACTATTTTTCCAAGATAAACCTCTATCAGGCTATCATCAACTTAGGGTCAAGGAATGTGACATTCCGTAAATAGCTTTCCGAACTCAGTATGGTCACTTCAAATTTCTAGTCATGTCATTTGGTCTTACAAATGCCCCAAAAGCCTTCATGGACTTGATGAACCGAGTGTTCAAGCAGTACTTGGACATGTTCATCATAGTCCACATTGATGACATTCTTGTTTACTCCCGTAGCAAAAACAATCATGCAGACCATTTCAGAATAGTATTGCAAACTCTTAGAGCCCATCAATTGTTTTCTAAATTCATTAAGTGTGAATTATGGATGAGACCAGTACCTTTTCTTAGCCATATTAATTTTGGTGATAGCATTAGAGTCGATCCTAAAAAGATCAAGGCAGTGAGAAACTATCCTAGACCCATCTCTACATTAGATATCAGGAGTTTCTTGGGTTTAGCTGGCTATTACCGTCAGTTTGTTGAAGGGTTTTCTTGTATTACGTCCCCCATGTACAGATTGACTTAAAAGAAAGTTAAGTTTCAGTGGTCAGATTCATGTGAGAATGTTTTTCAGGAGTTGAAGACTCGACTCACCTCAGCCCCAGACTTGACTCTACTAGATGGTTCAGATGGTTTTATTGTGTCATATGATACATCCAGAGTAGGTTTGGGTTGTGTGCTTATGCAAAGAGGTAAGTTCATAGTCTGTGCCTCTATATAGCTTATACCCTATGAGAAGAATTATTAGTAGCTGTAGTGTTTGCCTTACAGATTTGGAGGCATTACTTGTATGGGGTGCATGTAAATATGTTCACAAATCACAAAATCCTTCAGTATGTGTTCTCTCAAAAAGATTTGAATCTGCGTCAGAAGGTGGTTAGAGTTATTAAGGATTATGACATGAGTGTTCTGTATCATCCGGGCAAGGCCAATGTAGTAGTTGATGCTCTCAGTAATTGTCTATGGGTAGTGTTGCTTATGTTGAGGATGGTAAGAAAAAGTTAGCTTAGGAAGTTCATAAGCTTGCCCAACTAGGTGTCCACTTAGTGGACTCAGCAGAGGGTAGTGTATGGGTGTAGAGTATCCCGGAATAATCTCTAGTTTTTGAGGTGAAGGAAAAGCAGGATAGAGATCCTAGTCTAGTTAAGTTAAAGAAATCAATCAGAGATCAAAAAGTGGAGGTTTTCTCCCAAGGGGGAGATGGTGTTTTGGGTTATTAGGGTAGATTGTGTGTGCCTGGTGTAGATGATTTGAGGCAATTAATTCTTGTAGAAGCGCATGGTGTGCATTACTCTATTCATACAGGGGCCACTAAGATGTGCCGCAGTTTGTGGGAGATCTATTGGTAGAGTGGGATAAAGATGGATATCGTAGAGTTTGTAGCTAAATCCTCTACATGCCACCATGTTAAGGTTGAGCATCATAAGCCTAGTAGGTCCATGTAGGAGTTCAGTATTCCCATGTGGAAATGGGAGGAAGTGAACATGAACTTTGTGATAAGTTTTCCGCATACCCGTCATCAGCATGATTCTATTTGGGTTATGGTAGACAAGATGACCAAATCAAATTATTTCTTACCAGTTCCTACCGCTTATTCAACCGAGGACTATACGAAACTCTGTCTTAGAGAGTTGGTTAGGTTGCACGGTGTTCCCTTATCAAACATTTTAGACAGAGGTACCCAATTTACCTCTTATTTTTGGAAAGTACTCCAAAAGGGTCTTGGTACCCAAGTTCATCTCAGTACCACTTTCCACCCTCAGATAGATGACCAAGCAGAAAGTACTATTCAAACTCTTAAGGATATGTTGAGAGCATGCGCAGTTGATTTTAAAGGTAGTTGGGATGACTATTTGCCTTTGATTGAATTCGCATACAATAACAATTATCATTCCAGTATCTGTATGGATCCATTTGAGGCTCTCTATGGTAGAAGATATAGATCCCCAATTGGTTGGTTTGTAGTAGGTGAGGCCACAATAGTAGGGCTTGACTTGGTGTTTGATGGGTTAGAGAAGGTTCAGTTGATTAGAGAAAGGCTTAGGGCTACCCAGAGCCAACAAAAATTGTATGCAGACATGAGGAGAAAGGATCTCAAATTTGAGGTCGGTGACTTCGTGTACTTAAAAATCTCTCCCATGAAAGAAGTGAAGAGATTCGGCAAGAAAGGGAAACTCAGTCCCCAATATATCGTCCCTTTAGAATTCTCAGTCATTTCAGAAAGGTAGATTGGGTTTCCTTCATATTTAGCCTCAGTACACCGAGTGTTCCATGTCTCATTATTGAAAAAGTGTATTGGTGATCCAGCTGTAGTTGTTCCCTTAGAAAGTGAAGATATTAAGAACAGACTTTCCTTTGAGAAAGTTCCAATCGAAATTCTTGATCAAGTTCATAGACTAAGGAACAAGGAAGTTCAACTAGTCAAAGTTCTTTAGCAAAATTAGTCCGTTGAGGGAGCCACTTGGGAAGCAGAGGCAGATACGCGGACCAAGTACCCTCATATTTTCTCCATGAAACCGAATTAAGTATAAGGTACCAAATCTTCTTAAGATTTTTCTCTATTATGCTCAGTGTTAGTTGCACATCATGTTCATGTCAGTCATGCATTCATGAAATAGTTTAGTTATGTATTCCATGCATTAGATATGCGTGTTCAGTGTGTAATCTTAGTTCATCAGTTTTTCCTAAGCTTAACCAGTCTCGTTAGAGGACGAAAGATCCTAAGGGGGAGATATTGTTATACCCCACATTTCCTTAGCGTAATCTAAGTCTCTATACATTAGTATTCATATATAAAATGTTATAAAAACTTATTATTTACCAGTTTAGATCCTATCATTGTGAAGGAAATTGAATTAGCTTTCCAACGATATAAAACTCGCCTAAATCTGATAGCCGGGTAAGAAGTTATGGCAATTTTAAATTTTAGTCATTAAGAACAGTCATTTTAACCATTAGCGCATCACGGTGCCAGTATAAATGATGATTTTCAATTTCAAGTGCAACTCCGTCAAACCACAGCATCGCGCCATAAGCCAAAATCAAAATCGTCCTTTTCCAGTGTCCTGTCGCGATAATTGAATTTAAGAATCAAAAGGGCACCCCGATTCCTATGCGTCGCACCAAGTCATTCGTTCCCAGTTGTTAGTGTTTAGTGACATGGAGCGATAGCACCGCGTCGCGCCAGGTGCCCATTTTGAGAAAATTTGACAAAAAATTAATATTTCATTTAGGGATAAAACAGTCCTTCCCCTATTATTTTAGTCTGCCTAGGTGTGATACTTAAGCCCTAAAAATGTTTTTAAAGTCATTCTTTAATTAATTTCTCCAAATTAAAAGGCATTCTCTCCTAATCAGCAACCCTAGCTCTCAAATTCAAGGTCAATCCTCAAGAATTCACCAAGAACTTCAAGAAATCCATCGATTAAGGTATGTTAGATGTTCATCCATGTATCCCTTTCATCCATGGACTCCAAGCAACCCTATTAAATTATAAAATTGTGATCTTTTCAAGTCATTATGTTTTAAATTATGATTTCAACCATGAATCTCCATAAACTATGACTCTATATCATGTTACCATGAAATTATTGTTATCATTTAATCCTCCATGTTTTTAATGTTGTTATTTATTGAACAAGACCATGATTTAATTCTATTATGTCTGATTTATGCTATTTCTATGTGTTTTAGAACATTCCTATGATTGATTTGAACCATGAACTACAAGTGTTTGATAAAATGCCAACAAGAGTGATTGATTTAAATAAAAGCCTCCATGTTTTGTCCTTCAAGCTTTAGTGTCATTTTACTATTATTATTTTTGAGTCCTAGGGGTATTGAATATCCAAAAACCATAGCTCTTTATTTCGTCTAGTCTCAGTACAGTACAGAATAGTCTTCAGAGTATATTATGAGCATTATTAGAATACTCAGATATCAGTCATTAAACTTAAAACAGTCTAGTATCTCAGTGTCTTTCAGTTGAGAGTAGGATTTAACACCGAGCGAGTGCAGGGATGGCGGCTTCCCGGCCAAATAGGCAGAGATGTTAGTAGCAGTCCCTATACTCTAGAGCTACGTAGTTAGCATAGGATATGAGTAGTCACCTATCAGATTAGGCTTAACTATCTTGCAAGGGTCGCTTGACACCCTTAGTCCTTTGGACATTATATCAGTTTACTAGATCCACATAGCCATTGTTAGTACCCGTGGCACGATATTAACACCTTTCTAACTGGGTTTATGGGTTAGACCCCGATTAACTCAAATTGGGGAATGTTGGTTAGATGATACCTCCCACAGTCTCAGATGTAGTCTTAGTTACAGTCCCAGCTCAGTTATTCAGTTTTAGTGTTGTTTGACCAAAGTATAGAGATTTCAGTTTATAGATTTTACTCATTTTATGTTATAAGATTGGTCATGCATCCTCTGTATTTATAGATTTTCATACATTTTCAGTAGCTACAGATTCTATGCTCTTTATTTAGTACTTCATGCTTTACGTGCATATCCAGTTAATTATTATTATTCCTATTCATTAGACGATGCATATCAGCCTACCTCATTTAGCATACCAGTACATTCAAAGTACTGATCACATACCTTTCTTTTGCACTATGATGTATCATATCATAGGTTTTGATGCTCATTTCCCATATCGCACTTAGTCCCTCAGATCATCAGCAGTACAGTAGCAGTGGTGAGTCCTCATCATCCAAGGACAGATTATATTACTCCATGTCTTTATCTCAGTAGTTAGGAGAGTTAGTTGGGGCCTGTCCTATCAACTCACAGTATTCAGTTTAGAGGTTTTTTAGACACTATAGTCACCTATTCAGATTATTTAGATTTCAGTAATATGCTAGATTCATAATTCAGTAGTCGTTTCATTATTAAAACCTTATGGCAATTTAGCTATTCTTCCGCATTCATGATTATATTATTCAGTGCTCACAGTAGGTACCAACTCATGGGTTTGCTCATGGTTCCTTGGGACCATATGCACGGTGTAACGACCAGGAGTAATCTCGGGTCGTCACACTCACCTTGATCATAAGTAAGACTAAAAGATGAAATATCATAAAGAATAACTCAAAACAATATATGGACAACAATTGTGAGTAATTACCCTTAGTTTCAAAAATACCCTTTTCTGTGGGAGATTCTCTTAACCGACATAAACCATATGAGCAACATGAAGTCCGATGACTCAAACCTAGATCGAAAGGGAACGAGGACTTAAACCCTCCTTGCAACTGCCCAATATACTTTACCACGGTATAAAGGCTAATTGTGGTGATTACCTAAGAATGTCCGATTGGATTATCCGAATAATATAAATGACACGCCCGTTTGGACAAGCTGAAATAATTTATGGTGGCACATATTTTCTGAGAAATAGGACGCGCTAAACCCACATTCCACTCTCGGTGCTAGATACTACTCCCAAAACTCATATTATTATTTGTACTTTATCTATTAAGTTCACCTTAAGAATAGGCATATGAATTGATAAGTCTGAAAACACAATATGCTTCTATTTCTATCTCAAAATTTTGATTTCTTATGTGAACTACATAGATCATCTGAAATCTCATATCAAAACTGAAACTGTGATTATAATGTAATGCTTTTGAAACTCTAGTGGGTAAACTTAAACTTCTTGTAAACTAAATACTCAATGCTCAAATGATAATATTTTATCAACTCATCGACACTTCATATCAAGTTGTCATAATTGGATGCTTGAAATCACTTTAGTAGATGAACTTAAATAAGGATGAAAACATACAATAAACAGTGTGCAACTCATGAAAAATCATCATAAACTCAAGCATAAGAAAAATTTGTATGAACCCTAGTTATAATAATCTCAAATTCATGATAAAACCTTAACTTTTGGGCATAAGAATGAAAGGTTATCCTTGTTCAAACCCCACATCCCAGGACTTAGAGAATTTCTAGAGGAAAACTCTTATTGGAAACTAAAAAGCTTGATCTTTGGTGAAAAACTCCTCCTTTGTGTTTTGAGCATTTAGAAGGAGAGAAGATGATATAATCTAGGTTATGGAGGTGAGAACTATGATTCATATGATTTGGAAGTCATTTAATAGGTAAAATATCAACAATCCCTTGACATGCCTAAAGTGGCATTTCTTCACCCTTGGCATAACACGCCCTTATCGTGCAACTCCAAAGGCGTGGCATGCCCTTATTATGGCATGCCTAAAGTGTGGCATGTTCTTATCATTGACCTTCACTTATTTTTGCATAAGGGTCTGCCCCTCCTCTTGGCACGCCCTTAACAAAGAACTTTACTATTTTTAGGTCTAAAAATAGCTTGAAATACATTCCAAAAATTCTAAAATACCTCCTTATTATCCTATTATCATTACATATCTTAATTCAACTCATAAATCATCATAAAACATGGAGAAGGTATCAAAATAAAATTGTAGAAATTTTGGGGTCTAACATCTTGTTTCACCAATAACTTGTGGGAACATTTCAAGTACTGAAACATTCCACATTAAGCAATGAGGTAGATAAAATCCATACAACAACGTAAAATCATCTGCATTGACCACACTAGACAACATGCACTAAAAAACCACAATACAAAGTAGTTAACATGCACATATAGCATAAGTTGAATTTAAACTACAATACCATCACCTACACTTTTATGTAGAGACTTAATCATTTCACCTACCCCAATTTTCCATTTTCGATAGACAATTATTATTACCACCCTAGATATTTTGGAAACACTCCCACTATAATGTATTATGACTTGCCTCATAGTTTAACTAATAATCAGCAATTCTATACCTCCCACTGCCCTAAATATAGACCATACAATAGAGAACAAACAATTTATAATACAAGAATGAGATAATACATAAGGTATGTAGAAAACCCATAATTGTATGTTACCCCAACCCTAACCAATTTTAGCCATCCTCACTCCATGCTCGAAGTCCTAGATATGAAATCTCCTATCTATCAACATTACAATTATGCTCTCTAACTCGGATCTATGCTTCAATTAACCTTAGCTTTCCTGGTTGTAAACCATCTGTAGGAACAATAAACAAATTCTAAATCCAACCTTGCCAAGATTGTGGTCACATTAATCATAGAGAATCCATGGGTTTGCACCCATCTGAACCCTTTTATCCTCTTCTTCATGGTTACTTGATATGAGTGGCAATCCAGTTTTGAAGACTCCGACATCATTTATTTCAACCCCATTGGAGAAAGGAAGTAAAATCTACTTAAATAGGTATTTTTTTGTGCCATATCACTATAGCAGAATGAATCCCGCTATAGTGAGATGACATCAACCAAAACCAACGTCTTTAAGTTCCAAAATTCAAATTCACGTGGCCCTACGTAGGTTTTCTATTGAAGTTCGAATAATATTCATACTCTACACCATTATCGGGGTGTTTCTTAGTAACAACAAAGTTGGTCGTTATAGGTCTACCATGATAACCATGAGAACCCCTGCCTGTGAAATACTTACCTTGATATACATGTCCACTTAATGCACCGTGTCGATGGATTTTTTGTAGCACCGCCACCACCATGAGTACCCTGACGAATCGACTCGAGCATCTTGGTATGCTTAACTATACTCTAAAAAGAAGCCCCTGACGCTACCATCTCAGCTATAGCCAACTAATAAAAACCTACTAATCCCTTGAAAATATCTTTATCCTCTTGAACTCAGTAGAGATAAAAGCTATAAAATATCTGGATAATGCATGAAAGTATTCCTCATACTCAGCAATAGCCATGGAGCCCTGATATGCCTCATACTCAGCAATAGCCATGGAGCCCTGATTTAAGTGATCAAACTCATCTCTTATCTTATCCCTCACACTGTAAGGCATTAACCTCTTTAGAATAGCCTTATAGAACTATGTTCATGTCATAATGGATGAACCCAATAGTATGCAACTGATAAGATACAACTACCACTGTCAGGATATTTAAGTCAATTGATAAGTAGCATAAGCAAATCCATGGGACTCAATTAAGGGATCTGAGGTTGTGTAACCTCTGCTAATAGTCAAGCAGAAACTCATAAGAATCCTCTCCAATTGCACTACTAAACTTGGAAAGAGCCTAGCAAATGAATCTCTTAAACCTGTTTTGATCATCAAAAGACATCATAGGGAATGAAGCAATAAGAGAAGTATTGAGCCTAGTAGGTAATGGATCAATATGTCGGGCTACCATAGAATATGGTTGTGCCCCTAAAGTCAAAATACCATAAGTATAAGCCTACTTTAGTGTATGAATACCTCATAAAGTCTAAAGAATACCTAGTACACTCAAAGGAACTCCAAAATGGAGAGTACCATCCAGGTTACTTAATAGGCAAGTTAATAAATCCTATAATACCAGGGTATCAGTTGAACTCTGGTGAACCCAAGATGGTTTCGCAGTCTTTATCTTGTAGTCAAACTTACATAATAAACCTTAGGCTTGGGAGAGGCCTACCTAGTAGATTATCTCACTGGGTTAGCTCTTCGTGCCCATTCTCCACCTTTAGGTTAGCCACAACCCCAGCCTCACCCTTTGATTAGGGTCCCTACAACTGGAACTGGCTAAGCATCCCTAATCTCTTTTAACCTAGTCCTCACTATGTGTGGAAAAGAATAGAATACAAGTTTAGAATATAGGGTATGAATAACTCACAATATAAGGAATCAAATTAGATAAGTGTTTACTAAAGATATCGTATAGCCTC
Source organism: Capsicum annuum (assembly GCF_002878395.1). Taxonomy (NCBI): domain Eukaryota; kingdom Viridiplantae; phylum Streptophyta; class Magnoliopsida; order Solanales; family Solanaceae; genus Capsicum; species Capsicum annuum. The sequence goes on along the minus strand of NC_061121.1, from coordinate 57,729,994 downwards.
TCGATGATAGATACTGACGTCTAAGTATCGATCTGTGAGACTTTACTATACATGCTACTCTTTTACCTATGAGATTGATGAACCTGACGCTCAGATACTAATTTATCTTAACCCTGAAGTTAGGATCATGATGGCACCTACCTTAGCCTAGCCTTAGTAGGTAACCTAAAACCCGCAAGATAGAAAATAATTAAGAAATCTAAAAAAACAATATGTGAGACTCCTAAAATGGAGTCAGACCAAATATGTAAATAAAATAAAACTTTTCGCAAAAGAAAAAAGACCCAAAATATTAGTGTCAGAAGTAAAGAGCGTTAATAACAAGGTTTGAAGCTGAATATACAATTATGTATCTCCGAATAAAAGTAAAGACATGATAAAACTAAGAAGAGGTCTGAAGGCTACCCAAAATTCTAGAGCTTGCGTGTACCTTAGTTACCAACCCTAATAGCATGAATCAGCTATCGAGAGTCATTCTCAAACCAGTATCTACACCAAAAGAGGACAATATGAGTGCGTACAGTCTACTTGTACTCAGTAGGTGTCATTGGCCCACTAAGAAAAGAAGAAAACCAAACAAGTAAAAGATATAGTGAACATATAGTCTGCAAAAAGAAAAGTTTCTAAATAGTACCTCACACTATCTCTACTAACATTCCAACAATATATGATAACTAAACAAAACTAGAAGCTAAATATGTAGTTACACAAGGAAATTTGATACAAAAAAACTAATACATAGAGAAATACAAATAGTGTGATGCAATGTAATATAATGAAATAATGCAATGGTGGTGGAACCGTCGTATACACCTTTAAATACTCAATGCCTTAGTACAGGACCCACAAGGGGTCCGAAACCCATATACTTTCACAATCCCAATCTCATATCTCAATCAACCCGACTAGCACATCCCTCGGTCTAGGAGTTTCCATAAGTGTTTTCTTTTTCTTTCAAAAATTAGTGTTTCTCATGTACTAAACAACCTGATCAACACATCCATTGGTATAAGCATTTTTACAAAATATCCCACTATCCATCAAGAAGATCAATGCTTTGCAGTGGTACTAATCAAATGAATATATAGATAAAATAAGGATATAATGCTTAAAACCAATCAGTATGAAGATAATGGTATAATCAATATAGGTATAGATGAGCTGAGATTCAACTCAAGATGTCTCTAATTCATGTCATCAGCCCTAACTCGGCACTAATAAAATAATTAGTGATGTAAGACATCGGTAATATTATTTTTATAGAAACAAAATCTTATGTAAGGCCTAAAATAGCAAGCCAAGCATCCACTTAAGAGACACAAAAATGAATAAGGCAAGTCAATGTAGAAATAAGACCTATAATATCTTATAAATCCCCTACTCGAGATCACAATAATTATTTTATCCCAAGCTAACAATAATAACAAATAAGCCCTACCACGGGCACATGATAAATAGTCATACATAAGATATGATTGTAATGCCCTGAGTCTGTACCCCGGACACTACACGGTGCTCATAATTTGAAAGGACCACAAGCTAACCCATGATGGGTACCTGCTGTGATAACTAAATAATAATAATAATGAAATATGCAGAAATTAGGTGGTGAACATACCGTAAGGTTCAATACTAAAATAAATCTGATTGCGGTATAGTAATACCAAAACTGATACATCTGTCTGAAAATACTCTAGTCTAAAAAGCCTCTAAATTGTCTGAAATGTAGAGTTGATGGGACAAGTCCCCAACTAACTCCGACTATTGAAATAAACTAAAATTCTGAAATAACAATCATGTCCTTGAACTATGAGGACTTACCACTAACTCTGACTACTAAAGATCTTAACTACTAAGGGTGCTCGGGAGCTTGTGCGTCTGAACCTATGACATAAAACATCATAGTACAAGAGAAAAGTATGCATCAGTACTTTGAATGTACTGGTATGCTAAGTGAGGTAGGCTGAAATGCATGGGTTCATATGCATGAACAATATTTACTGAATGACATGAGTATAACTAGATGAGAGTACATGCATGAATACATAACTGTAACTGAGATCATAATAGCACTGAATACTATGTCTAAATACTGATTAACTGATATTGGATTATATTGATACTAAATTACTGATAACTGAATGACTGTAACTGATAGTCCTGATTTTGTGGAATGATACTGAGTTCTATACTGAGCTGAGTGACTGTGTCTGACAGTCCTAAATCTATAGAACTGAACTAAGTTTTATACTGAAACTGAATCTGAAAATGAGATTGTGGGAGGTAATTATCTAACCGACATGCCCCTTTCTACATAGATTGGATACAACCTATAATCCAAGTTGGAAAGGTGTCACTATCGTCCCACGAGTAAAGACAAGCTGTGAGTTAACCCTCTCTGATAGAAAGCTCTTTCGTCAACCCTCACTGGCAGGATAACTCAAATGAGATACATCAACCCTCATAATATTTGGCAGGAAGATATATCAACCTATACTAGCTATAAAGTTTTGTAATACAGGGATTGCTACAAAGGGTCAAACCCTCTCCTGGCAGGAATGTCCCCATCTCTGGGTTAGCTCAGTATTGAATCTTACTCCCATATGAATAGACACTGAACTGATTTCCTAGTTCATACTAGGCTGACTAGACTATTACTGATTATATTGTCTAACTAAACTAAACTGAGTTCACTGAGTTCCATTGAATGATAGAATACTACTAAATTCAATTATTTGACAAAATTTACTAAGGTCTGAACTGAATACTGAACTGGACTGGACTGATATAGAGTCTACTGTTTTTCCTGAGTCCTATAACTGACTAAGAGTACTTCTAATCATGACATGACTGAGACTATTCTGTATCTGACACTGGCTCTAGGTAAACAGCTAAATTTTTGGGTATTAAATAACCCCAGGAATCGATAGCATAAAAAGTAAAGCATCACATAATCTTGCATAGAATTAAATGCACATTTGTTCATAATGTATCTATAGAGACATTTTATCAAACACTTGCATGGTACAACTTGCACATAATCTAGCATGACATGATTTTTCCCTTATTAGTTCACATGAACAATTCATCAAGCACTTGGTGAGCATAATATATGCACATAATAAGAGGGCATCATGATTAACTTCCAATTTCACAATTTGAAGGGGTTTAACATGGATTCATACATATCTACACACATAATAACAATTTCCACATGAAACGTATAATAAATCATGAAATAGAAATCTAATTCAAAATATAATCATGAACACACTCTAAGTCTAATCATGGAAGTCATAAATTCTAACTAATTAAAGTTTAAAATAGTTTCTTGGACTCCGAGGATGGAAGGAACCCTTGGATAAATACTTCACATACCTTTGTTGGTGAATTCTTAAGGAATAATGGTGGAAACCTTGAGTCTTGGTTCTTGAATGTGATGAACAAGGGTTTGTTTTGATAAATTCTAGAGAGAATGGGTATATTTTTCCTCTTGGATGGCTTAATAATATGTTTTGGGGGCTGATATAAGGTTGGAAAAGACCAATTCATCTTTTTGGACGCGAGTTTAAACGACTGAAAGTTGAACCATCAACGCACAGGCCGATGCACCGAATCATTGGCATCGACATGATGACCAATGCGCTGCATCGAGTCCATACCACTTCACTGAAAATTTCCATTGAAAGCCAAGGAAAATATTGATCGACGTGATGGCCGATGTGCCGCACCGAGATCACATCAATACACTATTTTGGATTCCCAAATACGGTTCAAATGAGATCTAAAAAATCCAAAACTCATCCAGGAACACCTACTGACATTCTTGATCATGAATCAACCTAAAGATTGACATTCTAAGGTTATAGAGGTCGTGAAATAGTGTTTTCAACTTACAAAAACCAAAATAATACTAAGTTTGAATACTTAGCTAGAATTTTCTAAGTCTGGGACCCCTTAGAAAAATTTTAGGGACTGAGTTATAGGATTTTGTGGGGTCTTACATTATCTCCCACTTGGAAACATTTATCCTCGAATGAGACTGACTAAGCTGAGAATACTGATAGACTAGATTTAGACACTGAATATGCACATCTTAAGCATGATTTTATGACTGAAATTATTGGTATACTGAATTATCATACTGAACATGCATATCTAAAACATGAGTACATAGCTGAACATGATTCATGAATGCATGACTAGGGTTATTTATAAGCTGGACTTATACACTGGACATGCATTTCTGATGCATAAGTACATGACTGAATTGATTCGTGAAGGCATTTCTGAGTATGCAACATTAATTTATACCAAGTTGGTAGCTATAGCTGAACATAAGACGAATTAAATTCAAAGGAAAACTATTACCTTGGGCTGAGTCTGAGTTTGCGGAGAAGAGGTAAGGATACTTGGTCCGCATATCTGCTTCTGCTTCCCAAGTAGCTCTCTCAGTGAACTAATCTCGCCAGGGAACTTTGACTAAAGGGACTTTTTTATTCCTCAGTCTACGAATCTGATAATCAAGGATTTTGACTAGGATCTCCTTATAAGAGAGGCTGTTCTAAATATTTATGCCCTCTATAGGGACTACGACTGCTGGGTCACCTATGCATTTCTTAAGCAAGGAGACATGGAACACTAAATTCACTGCATCCATGTCTGAAGGCAACTCAAACTCGTAAGCTACCTTTTCTAAATGGCTGAGAATTTGATAAGGACCGATATATCGAGGACTGAGCTTCCCCTTCTTGCCAAACATCTTCACTCCTTTCATAAGAAAGAATTTCAAGAATACAAAAGCACCAATCTCCAACTAGAGATCATTTACAAAATACGCATGCATGGGAACATGAGAACATAAATAAGCTTGAAACGTGATATAGGAACTAAATATCATGAACGGAACTGTGCCCCTGAATACATGGCTTATGGCTGAGATTAGAACTTATGGGTCCAACTATAAGTACCCACTACTCTAAACTGCATTCATTACGCAAAAAGAAGATGGAAGGTTTAGGTCATAAAATGTTGGGTATTATTGTGCATCTCTCATTTGAGATAGTATGTCCCCTAAAGAATGTTGACTTAGCTAAGATACTGAGGAAAAGCTGAGATGATGCACAAGGAACTTATGAACTGAATCATGACTGCATATCAGGGATTTGAAACTGAGGCATGACACTTGAACTGAGTTGAACTCGCAACCACATGGTTGCTAGATCTTGGAATAGTTACATTTATAAGACTTCAGATAGTGAGACTAGATGGAAAGATGGGAAACTTAACCATATGAACATTATCCACCTAAATACTAATCTGAATTACTGGTTTTGCAGACTAACTTATGCTGACAACTTATATTCGACTGGGGCCTTTCTTTGACACTCTTTTGTATAGAGTTTACTGGCTTTAGGGAGTAGGGAAATCTTTTCATGGTCTGAATAAAAAGTCACCACATGGATGCAATTTTTAATATGGAGCAAGGCCTAAGAAACATTATCTAACATAGAGTTACTAAGCCTTATGCACTAAAACTACTAGCTTGCAATCTTAGCCACGTCCCTTGACTAATCGCTCAACTGGAATTTCTACTTCAACACTGTATGTATTTCACTTGAGGATACTGAAAATATTCATATGGGCACTAAGAACGAAAGCATAAATGTACTAACTTATCTGATTGACTAAGTGGCTGATAGTTGAATACTGGTTGTGTAGAATTGAACTGTACTTAGTCTGGACTGAAACTGCATAGTATTATGTATATGTGATAGGGACTGACTGAGTTACATGATATAACTTAGCATGAATTCTCAAAAATTATAATATTTAAGAAGGTAACACTAAGTGGATAACATGACTCTGAAATAGTTTGTAAATTAAGGAACTAAAATACTGATAACTGTACTCTATGGTCAAGCAAACCTGAAACTAGACTGAGTTACTGATCTGAGATGTAACTAAGACTACAACTGACATTGTACTGGAACTGATTACTGTGTTCTGATAACTCTACATACTGAGATATGATCTAGACTAAATTCTCCCACTATGTTTAAGCCTACTCAAATCTCCAAAATGTATTTAGCCACTTACACAACAACATGAAATTCAAGCCTATCTTTATAATTACAACCTCGTGTAAAACTAGCATGCAAAAATCTTTTCTTAACATGAAATTTTCACTCTTTCCCTTCTAAGCAATTGTTCATCACAACATCAATTTGTAAGGTGAGTCCACTGAAGGGTTAAAACATGAGGACCTGATGTATGCATGAATACTATACCAAACTTGACACTTAACTGAGGTCTAAGGAATAGAATATCAACACCATAAATTTATCAAAATATCTAAACTGAGGATATCCATGAAGAAATCTGACTTTAGCCAAATGCTAGGAGTGTAGCATAGGTCATGGGAACTAAGCATATTGTATAACATGACATGGGCACCTGATTCATGAGCTACATGACCTGAGTCTGGAGTTTTTGTATTAATGGAACATGATACATAACACTGGGTGAACTGGTACTCCTTATATGAGGAACTATAAGCTTGTATGATTGCTAACGTACATGAGTATGGGCTATGATCATAGAGCTGACATGTAATACATGAATGGATATCATGATAACTCATGGTTTTTTAAAGTCTGAAGTACAATTCTGAGATGATCTGTGTTGTCATTCTTGCTATGGAAATAGTCTAGAATGTCATCTATGAAGACTATGATGAACATGTCCAAGTACTGCTTCAACACACGGTTCATCAAGTCCATAAAAATTGTAGGGGCATTAGAAAGGCCAAATGACATGACTAAGAATTTGAAGTGACCATACCGAGTTCTGAAAGTTGTTTTCAGGAAGTCATATTCCCTGACCCTGAGCGGTTGATAGCCCGATCTGAGGTCTATATTGGAGAAGTAACTGGCACCCTAAAGTTGGTCAAACAAGTCATTGATTCTAGGAAGTGGGTACTTGTTCTTGATCGTAACTTTATTTAGTTACCGATAATCAGTATATATTCTGAGAGAACCATCTTTCTTATGCATGAATAAAACTGGTGCGCCCTATGAGGACACACTGGGTTTGATAAATCCCTTATCTAGGAGATCTTTTAACTGTTCTTTTAATTCTCTGAGTTCTACTTGAGCCATTCTATATGGCATAATATATATGGGCTGGGTATCTGGAAGAAGGTATATTCCAAAGTCGATTTCCCTTTTGGGAGTAACTCCAAGAAGATCTTCAAGAAACACATCTAGGAATTCACATGCTACTGACATTGATTCAAGAGTAGGGGTTTCTGAACTAGAGTCCTGGACTCGAATAAGATGGTAAACACATTCCTTAGATATCATCTTTCTCTTCCATAGGTAAGAAATAAGCTGACCCCTAAGTGTTGAATTACTACCCCTTTATCTAGGATGGGTTCATTTGGAAATTGAAATTGGAAAATTCTATTTCTGTAGTCAACTAATACATAGCAGGAATGAAGCCAATCCATACCGAGAATGACATCAAAATCAGTCATCTCTAATTCAACTAAGTCTGCTGAAGTGACTTTCTGAAATATCATAATCGGGAAATTCATGTATACCCGACTAGCTATGATTGATTTAACCACTGGGGTAGAGACTGAGAAAGGCTCTGCTAGAATATCAGGACTGACTCTAAAATCAACTACTATATATGGAGTAACAGAGGACAAAGAAGCTCCTGGATCTACCAAAGCATAGACATGTAAATGGAAAACTTATAAGTTACCAGTGACCACATTAGGAGAACTTTCCTGATCCTGTCGGGACTGAAGAGCATAGATTATATTTGGGCACTGCCCACTGGTGGCACTAGATGCGGCACCCTGCTTATTCGGGTGACCAGACTGAGCTGGGGGCAATTATGTTGACTCTAAGAACCCACCTGAAGACACCGTCTGACCTTGTGGCCTTGCTTGCCACATCCAAAACATACATCACTGCCAGCTCTGTAGATACCCTAGTGGTTTCTTCCATATTTTAGACAAAGGGGATTAGTTTGGCCACTCTTTGGGCTAGACATTCTGGCCCTCTTATTCTTTCTCCTCTTTCTCCTATGCCTCTCCTCCTTACTCTACGGAGAATGAGCTGTAAGCCTAGATAGGATAATAGCCAATTGACTATTCTCAGAAACTACTGACTAAGATAAGGCGATGAAAGTAGCTCTAAATTCATCTTGAGAAATATGCTCATTCAGGGGATCTGCCTGAACGGGCGGAGGGGCTGACTGGTTTTCATTACTTTTTTTGTTAGATTCTCTAGAAAATATGTTCTAGAAGCATAAGGCAGAGATGAATTAGACTAAGAGCTTAACTTAAGCTCATGCTCACCTGCACGACATGAATACTGAAAGAAGGGAAACTTTTCCTAAAACACCTCACATCTTCATGTCCATAAGTGTGGCGCGCTACACCCCCATGCACAAGATTCAAATAGAAGCAGCTTTCAGACTTCCTGGGACTCTATTGAACCTTAGGCTCTGATACCAAGTTTGTAATGCCCCGAGTTTGTACCCCAGACGCTACACGGTGCTCATAATCTCGAAGGACCACAAGATAACCCACGACTAGTACCTACTGTGATAATTGAATAATAATAATAATAATAATATTAAAATATACAGAAATTAGGAAGTGAACATTCCATAATGTTCAAAAATGAAATAAATCTAATTGCGGTATATTAATACAAAAACTGATACATCTGTCTAAAAATACTCTAGTCTAAAAAGCCTCTAAACTATCTGAAATGTGGAGTTGATTGGACAAGTCCCCAACAAATTTTGACTACTAAAATAAAATGAAATACTAATATAATAATCATGTCTTTCAACTATAAGGACTCACCACTAACTCTGACTGCTGAAAATCTAAACTTCTAAGTGTGCTTGGGAGACCATGCGTCTAAACCTGTGATGTAAAACATCATAGCACAAGAGAAAAGTATGCGTTAGGACTTTGAATGTACTGGTATGCTAAGTGAGGTAGGCTAAAATCCATAGGTTCATATGCATGAACAATAATATCTAAATGACATGAGTATAACTGGATGATAGTACATGCATGAATACATAATTGTAATTGAGATCATAATAACACTGAATACTAAGTCTGAATAATGATTAATTAATATCTGAGTATACTGATACTATACTGATAACTGAATGACTATATCTGACAGTCCTGATTCTATGGAACTATACTAAGTTTTGTACTGAGCTGAGTGACTGTGTTTGAAAATCCTGAATTTGTAGAACTTAACTGAGTTCTATACTAAGACTGAATCTAAAACTGATACTGTGGGAGGTAATCATCTAACTGACATGCCCCTTTCAACATAGATTGGAGTCCAACCTCTGAACCCAGTTGGAAGGGTGTCAATACTATGCTACGGGTAAAGTAAAGTTGTGAGTTAACCCTCTCTGATAGGAAGCTCTTTCGTCAACCCTCGCTGGTAGAAAAACTCAAACGAGATGTATCAACCCTTATAATATCTGGCAAGAAGATATCTCAACCTACGTTGGCTACGTAGTTCTGTAATGCAGGGATTGCTACTAAGGGCCAAACTCTCTGCTGGCAAGAATGCCCCTATCCCTTGGTTAACTCGATGTTGAATGCTACTCCCATTTTAATAGACACTGAACTGATTTCCTAGTTCATCTAAGGCTTGACTAGACTGTTACTAATTATACTGTCTAACTGAAATGATCGGAGTACACTGAGTTCTATTTACTGATGGAATACTACTGAATTCTGTTAACTATCTAAATTTACTGAGGTCTGAACTGAAAATTGAATTGGAATAGACTAATATAGAGTCTACTGAGTTTTTCTTGAGTCCTGTAATTGATTAAAAGTACTACTGATCATGACATGACTGAGATTATTCTATAACTGACACTAGTTCTAGGTAAACAGCTAAATTATTGGGTATTAAATACCCCCAGGACTCGATAGCATGAAAAGTAAAGCATCACGTGATCTTGTATAGCATAAAATGCACACTTGTTCATAATGTATCTATAGAGACATTTTATCAAACACTTGCATGGTATAACTTGCACATAAGCTAGCATGACATGATTTATTTTCCTTATTAGTTCACATGAACAATTCATCAAGCACTTGGTGAGCATAATACATGCACATAATATGAGGGTATCATAATTCACTATCCAATTTTACAATTTCAAGGGGTTTAACATAGATTCATATGAATCTACACACATAATAACCAATTCCACATGAAACATATAATAAATCATGAAATAGAAATCTAATTCAAATAATAATCATGAATACACACTAATTTCAACAATGAAAGTCATAAATTTCAACTAATTGAAGTTTAAAAGAGTATCTTGGACTCCAAGGGTGGAAGGAACCCTTGGATGAACTCTTCACATACCTTAGTTGGCAAATTCTTGAAGAATAATGGTGGAAACCTTGAGTCTTAGATCTAGAATGTGATGAACTAGGGTTTGTTCTTGATAAATTCTAGAGAGAATGAGTATCTTTTGCCTCTTAGATGGCTTAATGATATGTTTTATGGGCTGATATAAGGTAGGAAAATACCCATTCACTCCTCTGGACGCGAGTTTAAAAAAGTGAAAGTTTAACCATCGACGCGTAGGCCGATGCACCGCATCACTGGCATCAATGCAAAAACCAACGTGCTGTGTCGAGTCCATGTTGATTCACTAGAAATTGCCATTGAAAGCTAAGGAAACTATTGATCGATGCGATGGACAAAGCATCACACCAAGATCGCGTCAATACATTGTTTTGGATTCCTAAACATGGTTCAAACGAGGTTCAAAAATTCCAAAACTCATCCGGGAACACCTACTAACATTCCTGACCATGAATCAACCTAAATATTGACATTTTAAGGTAATAGAGGTCGTGAAATAGCATTGACAATTTACAAAGGCCAAATAATACTAAGACTGAATACTTAGCTAGAATTTTATAAGCTTGGAACCCTTAGCAAGCTTTTAGGGACAGAGTTAAGCTTAGGATTTTGCAGGGTTTTACAATGACTCCAAAGACTAAAATCCCTATCCTATAGCAAGCTTAACATGTTCCTTAAGTACCCAACCCAATTCGAAGGAAGTTAAGCCATAACATACCTCACTGTACCTAAATCCAAGACTAGAAACCTTTAATATGGAGCTTTATCCCTCTTGAATGGCCTCATCATGAGCTAAATATACAAAAAAACATTATCTATGCATCAAAGGGAAGCTAACTATGCCCATATAAGCTATTTTCAAAATGGGTCCATTATTAGTTCAAAAATTTATAGAAAACCAAAATGGATAAAACTAAAATTTTATTTTAGATTCATGATCCCCAATATTATAAGAATTTATAGATGAAACCTCACACAAAAATAAGTTTAAAATGAGACTCAAATCAAAGAAACCCACTTTAAAGCTTTATTGGCAGAAACTTAAAAACTTTAATCCAAAATCAAGATTTTAAAGCTTGGAATTAAGAGGTTGGAACTTACCCAAGCATGAGTGATGAACAAAACCTTTAAAATTGACCATTCTTGAAGCTTTAGGGTCCATAAATGGAAGAAAATTGAGTAAATGTACTATCTATACTATTTATGAACAGTACCTTAGAATCATGACCAAATTCTCTCAATCCCGAGGTTCTGTGCTGAATTGGCCAGATAATTAGCCATTTTATTTACAGTCAAGCCTTTTCTTTGACAATGGATGATAACCCAGACCATTACATTCGCACCACCCCAATAGCATTTATGATAAATGAGATCTCCAAACAAAACTCAAAGACTTGCGGTCACTACCCTTGCAGTTGCCATGAAGGAACAATTCCTTCTCTACTTTCATAGATAATGGCTCACATTTGTGAAAAAAGACTATGCACCATCAAATCAACTGTGCACTAGTTGTTTTTTTATAAGTTTAAAGTCTCCGAACGGACTCTTAGAATTCATGTGGGACACCACAAAACTAATTATATATGCTATCAAGCTATTCTTGATGATCTAGAAAGAAAACCCTAATTTTGTGGTTGTAGATAGATAATGAATTTCTGAGCTTCGGTCGGATATAACTAGGTATATAAGTGGGTGTTAAAAGACAAAAAGGCCATTTATAAATGGCTTTAAAATAACTAAACGGAACATGAAAAAGTGGGTGCGATGGTCCATCGCTGGGTCGATGGTCCATCGGACTGATCATTGCACTAGGACTAGAATTAGAACTTATTGCCTTGGTACAATGGTGGGGTGCGATGGTCCATTGTTGGATCGACGGTCCGTAGGTCCTGACTGTTGCTTCTAGGCGGAATAGGGCCTCACTAATTCCCTTGTAACGGCATGAGCGGCGGTCCGTGGCTAGTCCAACAATCCATCGGCCTAGGCCATCGATCCAGGGCAGAAGGTAGTCACACTGCCTCACTGCAATGGTCATGGCAAAGGTCTGTCACTAGTCCGACAATCCGTTGGCCTTACTGTCGCACCTGGGCGGTTTTAATACCTTTTGTATTTCGGCCATAACTTTCTCTTTCGTTGTCGGATTGTGATGAAATTTGTATCGATGGAAAGCTTATTCAATTTCCCACGTAACAAAAAGTGAAAATCTAAAAACTACCACGTGTAAAAAAGTGGATTCATCTTTCAAAGAAAGTTTGTAACATTCTTGGGACAATTTTAAGCTAGGAAAAAGTACGGGATATTACAATATCTCCCCCTTGAGAACATTCATCCTCGAATGAGACTAAGTAAGGGGGAAGAATATAAAATGATGTACATACTTAACATGAATGGCTGGAACATGATTTCATGACTGACATGATTGATAACTGAATATATCATACTGAACATGCATATCTAATGAATGTGTAACTGATTCATGAATGCATGACTGAGTGTTCTGATGAACTAAGTTTCTCACAATGAGAATGCATGTTTGATGCATAATTATATAACTGAGATGATACATGAATGCATGACTGAATATGCAATGGTACTTAGTACCAAGTTTATGATGAAAACTGAACATGAAACTGAGTAAGGTTAAAGAGATTATTACCTTGAGCTTGATCTGAGTTGGCGGAGAAGAGGTGAGGATACTTGGTACGTATTTATGCTTCTTATGCCTAAGTATCTCCCTTGATAGACTGATTTTGCCAAAGAACTTTAACTAGAGTGACTTCTTTGTTCCTTAATCTACGAGTCTGATAGTGTAGAATTTTGAATGAAATCTCTTCATAAGAGAGGTTATTCTGAATATCTATGCTCTGAATACGGACTACAACTGTTGGGTCACCTATGTACTTTTTGATAAAGGAAACATTGAAGATTGGTGAAGCGAAGCTAGATCTGAAGGCAATTCGAGCTCATAAGCTACCTTGCCAAAGCGACTAAGAATCTTAAAGGGACCGACATATCGGGGACTGAGCTTTCCCTACTTGCCGAACCTCTTCACTCCCTTCATGGGAGAGATCTTTAGATAGACTTAATCACCAATATTGAGCTCGAGATCCTTTCTATGAACATCTGCATAAGACTTCTATCGGCTCTGAGTAGGCCATAGTCTTTCTCTGATCAACTGGACTTTCTCTAAGGTGTCGAATACCAAGTCATGCCCTATAACTGAGGCGTCACTAACGTCAAACCAACCAATTAGAGATCTACATATCCTACCATAGAGAACTTTGAATGGAGCCATATAAATACTGGAATGATAGATGTTGTTGTATACAAATTCAATCAAAGGCAATTGATCATCCCAACTTTCCTTGACATCAATTTCACACGCACGCAGCATATCTTCTAAAGTCTAAATGGTCCTTTCTGCTTGACCATCTGTCTGAAGATGAAAAGCTATACTGAGATGAACTTGGTTACTAAGACCCTTTTGGAACGCTTTTTAGAAATAAGAGGTGAATTGGGTACCTCTATTTGAGATGATAGATAATGAAACACCGTGCAATCTGACCAACTCTCTGATATAGAGTTTGGCATAATCCTCAGCTGAATAAGAGGTATGAACTGGAAGGAACTGAGCTAATTTGGTCATCCTATATACAATGACCCAAAATTAATCATATTGATGATGAGTTCGAGGAAAACCCATCACAAATTGCATGTTCACTTCTTCCCACTTCCAAGTAGGAATAGTAAACTCCTGCATGGACCCACTAGGCTTCTTATGCTCTATCTTAACCTGCTGACATGTAGAGCACTTATCTATAAACTCTGTGATATCTCTGTTCATCCCACCACAATAGATTTCTCATAAATTGTGGTACATCTTTGTGGCCCATGAATGAATAAAGTAGCACACACCATGTGCTTCTACAAGAATTCGCTGCCTTAAGTCATCTACAGCTGGAACACACAGATGACTTTGACAACGCAGAACACCATCTTTCCCTTGGGAAAAAACCTCTACTTTCTGATCCTTGACTGACTCTTTTAACTTGACAAGTCTAGGATCCCTATACTTTTTTTCTTTCACGTCAGAAACTACAGATGATTTTGAACTACTCTAAACCCATATACCAACCCCCATTGTATCTACTAAGCGAATGCCTTGTCTGGTAAGCTGATGGACTTCTTGGGCTAACTTCTTTTTACTATCCTCGACATGAATAACACTACCCATAGACAATCTACTGAGAGTGCCAGCCACTATGTTGGCCTTACCCGAATGATAAAAGACACTCATGTCATAATTTTTAAAAAGCTCTAACCACCTTCTCTAACAAATATTGAGATCTTTCTGAGAAAAGAGATACTGAAGGCTCTTATGATCGGTGAATACATCTACATGAACACCATATAGATAATGCCTCTAAATCATCAAGTTAAATACTACAGCAGCTAACTCAAGATCATGAGTAGGATAATTCTTCTCATGGGGTTTAAGTTGTCTGGAGGCATAGGCTATGACCTTACCATAATGCATAAGGACATAACCCAAACCTACTCTGGATGCATCATAATACACTATGAACCCATCTGAACCATTGAGAAGAGATAGAACTGGCGCTGAGGTGAGCTGAGCCTTCAACTCTTGAAAACTCTTCTCGCAAGGATCTGACCACTGAAACTTGACTTTCTTCAAAGTCAATCTAGACATAGGGGATGCAATAGAAGAAAATCCCTCAACAAACCATCTATAATAGCCAGCCAAACCCAAGAAACTACTAATATATAATGGAGAGATAGGGCGAGGCCAGTTTCTTACTGCTTTGGTTTTTTGAGTATCTACTCTAATGCCATCACCAGAAATGATATGGCCAAGAAATGCTAATGACCTTAGCCAAAATTCGTACTTACTAAATTTGGTGAATAGCTAATAATTTATGAGGGTCTGAAGTACAATTTAAGATGGTCTACATGATCACGCTCACTGCGGGAATAGACCAAAATATCATCTATGAAAACTATGACGAACATGTCCAAGTACTGCTTAAACACACGATTCATCAAGTCCATAAAAGCTGCTGGGGCATTGGTGAGACCAAAGGACATGACTAGGAATTCAAAATAACCATACCAAGTACGGAAAGCTATTTTCAGAATGTCACATTGTCTGACTCTGAGCTGATGATAGCCGAATCTGAGGTCTATCTTGGAGAAATAGCTAGCATCCAAAAATTAGTCAAACAAGTAATCGATTTTGGGAAGAGGATACTTGTTCTTAACCGTGACATTATTAAGTTGACGGTAGTCTATACATATTTTGAGAGAATGATCTTTCTTGCGCACGAATAATACTGGAGCACCCCACAGGGATACACTGGGTCTGATTAATCCCTTATCTAAGAGATCCTTCAACTGCTCTTTCAATTCTCTAAGTTCTGCTGGTGTCATTCTGTATGGTGGAATAGATATAGGCTGAGTATTTAGAAGAAGATCAATACCAAAGTCTATTTCCCTTTTGGGAGGAATTCCTGGAAAATCTTTAGGAAAAACATCTGAATATTCATTCACGACTGGAACTAATTCAAGACTGGGAGTTTTAGAACTAATGTCCTTAACATGAACAAGATTATCAACACATCCCTTAGATATCATTTTACATGCCCAAAGGTAGGAAATAAGTTGACCTCTGAAAGTGGATACACTACCTTTCCACTCTAGGATGGGTTCATTCAGAAACTGGAACTGGACTATTCTATTTATGCAGTCGACTGTGGCATAGCAGGAATGAAGCTAATCCATACCAAGAATGACATCAAAATCAGTCATCTCTAATTCAACTAAGTCCACTAAAGTGACTTTCTGAGATATCATGATCGGGCAGTTCCTATATATCCACCGAGCTATGATGATTTTACCCATTGGAGTAGAAACAGAAAAAGGCTCTGCTAGAATTTTAGGATTGACTCCGAAGTTTCCTGCTATATAAGGAGTAATAAAATACAAGGAAGCACCTTGATCTAGCAAAGCGTAAACATGCACATGAAAGATCTGTAACATACCAGTAACCACATTAGAAGAATTTTCCTAATCTTGTCGGGACTGGAAAGCATAAAGTCTATTTGGACGTTGCCCACTAGTAGCACTGGAGGTGGCACCCTACTGATTTGGGAGATTAGAACGAGCTAAGGAACAATTCTATTAACCCTGCAAACTTGACTGTGGACAATCTCTAAACCTGTCCCTTGGCTTACCGCACCTGAAACAAGTATCACTGCCAGCTCTACAAGTACCCTGGTGGTTCTTACCATAAGTCTGACAAGGGGGATAGGTGTGGACACTGCTAATACTGCCTTGAGACTTAGAACCTGGTGCTCTATCTCTACTGCTGTCTCTAAATTTTAGCACTGTAGCACTAGATGAAGAAGGAACTGGAACTGAGGACTTAGGACAAAACTAAGAATAGTTTTATCCTTCTGACTTAGACTGAGCAAAGTTGAAACTAGCTGTCCTTACTCTCTTATTCTGCTTCTCCCTCATCTTAATCTTTTACTTCTCTATCTACTTAGCTTGAGTCATAAGCTTGGCTAAAGTCATGTCACTATGCAGCATGGCGAATATGCACTCATTAACCACGCTATCATTCACCCCTGAAATAAATTTACTCATCTTGGCCTTGTTATCTGCAACCACATGAGGGGCATATCTAGCTAATTGAGTAAGCTTAAGATAATACTCTTTCATCATCATGTTGCCCTACCTGAGGTTGATGAATTCTAATACCTTAGCTTCTCTAATCTCTAGGAGAAAGAATCTATCAAGGAAAGAAGAAGCAAACTTCTCCCACTTAAGGACCATGCATCAATGGCCGTCTCTGACTTCCACTGCTTAAACCAAATATGAGCAACATCCTGCAACTGATATGTAGCTAGCTCAGCACTCTCACTAGAAGTAACCCCCATGATGTTTGTAACCTTCTGAACCTGATCTAGGAATTCCTCAGGGTCCTCATCTGACTTAGACCTGAGAAAGGATGGAGAATTCATTTGGGTGAAGTCTCAAATTCTAGCTACAGCTGAATTAGCCATTGGGTTGGCTAGAACGACAGCTGGTTATTCATTTTGAGCAGCAACTGACTAAGCAAGATTAGTGAATGCAGCCCTGAACTCTACATGAGAAATATATTCGTCCAAGGGATCTTCTTGGATAGGCTGGGTTCTTCTTTTGGGAGGCATGTTCTGAAATAAAGAGAAGAAGCGGATTATACAGAGAGATTGACTTGAGATTATGCTCACTGGTATGACATAAATACTGAAAGAAGGAAAACTGTTCCTAAAATATCTTATAGCCTCCTGTACATAAATATGGCATGCAACACACCTCTGTACAAGACTCTACTAGATGCGGCTTTCAGACTTCCTAGGACTCGATTGAACCTGGCTTTGATGCCAAGTTTGGAATGCCCTGAATCTGGTACCCGGAATGCTACACAGTGCTCATGACTTTGAAGGACCACAAGCTAACCCATGACTAATATTTGTACCTGTATACTGCATAACATACTGTATAATGCAAAAACATGAACTGAAAGGCCATAAGGTTCAAAAATATAACATAGGATCTAATAAATCATAACATATGGATAGGGTATGAAATACCTAAAACAATTGAAATAACTAACTGAACATAATAGTCTGGAAAGCCTCTAACTGACCGAACGGTCTGAATAAGGAGTTGCTAGTACATGTCCCCAACTAACTCCAACTAATAAATAAATTAATGAGATAATAAAGTAATGATCATGTCCTCAAAAGATGAGTACTCACTTCTAGCTCTGACTGCTGAGACTGGAATCTACTGAGGCTCTGGAGCTCATGTCTCTGAACCTATGGTATAAGACACCATAGCGCAAATGCGTCAGTACTTTGAATGTACTGGTATGCATGTGAGGAAGGCTGAATGCATGGGGTTCATATACATGAACAATATTGGCTTACTGACTAATACGAACGTGAAAATACATACATGCATACATAGTAACTATATCTGAAATTGTGATAACATGAGTTTACTAATAACTAACATAACTAATGACAGAGTTTTGAAAAATGATTACATGAGTAACTATATCTGATAGTCCTGAATCTGATAGAACTAGCTGAGTTCTGTACTGTATTTGAGTTGAACGTATCTGACAGCCCTGAATTTTGTAGAACTATCTGAGTTCTATTACTGAAACTGATTGACGATATCTGACAGTCCAAATTTTGTAGCATAAAATTGTGGGAAGTATTCATCTAACTGACATGCCCCAAATGATGCATTATAGCTTAATTGGGTCTAATCTGTGCCCTGATTGGAAGGGTATCAATACCACGCCACTGGTAAGGACAACATGTGTTACTCTAATAAAAATGGTGGGAACCCTCAACTAGCAGGTTAATCCACCTCATCTACCCTCAACTAGTAGGTATGATATCTCAACCTACGCTGGCTACGTAGTTCTGGAATGCAAGGATTGCTTCTAAGAATCACACCCTCTACTGGTAGGTGAGCTCCCATCCTTGGGTTCACTCGGTGCTAATTTCTACTCTCATCTAAATAGACACTGAACATGATTAACTTATCTGAACATGGACTAAGTTTACTAGATTCTGTTAACTGACCGAATACTACTGATATCTAACAACTGACTGAGTTTATGAGATTACTGAGGTTACTGAATTACTAAGCTTTCCTGAGTCACATGATTTACTGAGTTCTATGGATCATAGCTTGACTGAGGATATCATGAAAACATAAAACTGGCTCTAGGCATACAGCTAAATTATCGGGTATAAGTACCTCCAGGACTCGATGGAAAGAAACTAACAAAGCATGACTTTCTTGAATACATGACCAACATTGCAATACATAATTCATTTATTGAGACAATTCATCAAACATGTGATATGCATAAGCTTGTACATAAATGGGTATTTCATAAGATCATACTAGTTGGGCATTTTTTTCCTTCACATAGGCATTTAATCAAATACATGGTAGGCATAGTATATGTAGACAACATATTCCACATAAAATTTATCATCCAACATGGATTAGAATTTAATTGGTCACTATCAACATGAACAAAAGCAACCCAACATGAAATTCATAAAGAAATCCATACAATTGAACTTTGAAAAGAGATTTTTGGGCTTCATAGATGAAAGGAGTTCATGAATCAACACTATGCATACCTGGGTTGAGTTTCTTGAAGTTCTTGAACTTGAAGAATTTGAATCACTTAGTTCTTGAAGAAGATTTGGATTTTCTTCTTTGAGATTAATCTTAAAGAGAAAACCCTAATTTTGTTGTGTTAGATGGATAATGAATTTCTAAGGTTTGGTCGGATATAACTAGGTATATAAACGGGTGGTAAAATTCCAAAAAAACCCTTTAGAAATAGCTTTAAAATAACTGAACGGAACATGCAACGGTGGGTGCGACTATCCGTCGCTGGGTCGACGGTTCATTGGACTGACCATTGAATTGGGACCAGAACTAGAACTTACTGCCTTAGTGTGATGGTGGGGTGCAATGGTCCGTCGCTGGGTCGACGGTCCGTCGGTCCTGACCGCCGCTTCTTGGCAGAATAGGGCCTCACTATTTCTCTTGCATCGGCCTGAGTGATGGTCCGTCGCTAGTCTAATGGTCCGTCGGCCTGGGCCGTCGATCCAGGGAAGAAGGTAGTCACATTGCCTCACTTCGATGATCATGGGCGACGTTCCGTTGCTAGTTCGATGGTCCGTCAGCCTCACCGTCGCACCTGCGTGGTTTTACTGCCTTCTGTATTTCGGTCATAACTTTCTCTTTCGATTTCGGATTTTGATAAAGTTCGTATCAATGGAAAGCTTATTCAATTTTCCACATGAAAAAAAGTGAAAATCTAAAAAAATACCATGTGTACAAAAGTGGATTCATATTTTAAAGAAAGCTTCTAACATTCTTGGGATAATTTCAAGCTAGGAAAAAGTACGGAGTATTACACATGGTGAGCCCAATATCACGGGGAAAACATCCGAAGTAAAAGCATTAATTTTGAAGGAATATTTACAATATGTAATTGTTGGTAAATTTTCATATAGGAAACCTGATGTAAAAGAATTAAGATAAAGCATACCGAGATAATGTGGCATTAAAAGTGAGTGTACAATTGGATCTTGGATGCAAGGCATGTATTGATTAGATTGACCAGTTTGGAGGACTATGTACACTTTCTATCGACATCATCTTTTTTATGTCAAGGGTAGGGAGATGTATTGGCTAATGCAAATGTTAACATGGGACCTATTGTTTTAATCAAATGTTAAAATAATGATAGGAGTTGCATGGAATTTTCATTGCCTGATCTACCTCTAAAGGTTTTTGCAAAAAAAACCATTTGGAAAGCCATTAACAGTAGATTTAGCCCTAAAAAATCAAATAAGACCAAGTTGTACTAAGGTAAACATAGAAATAGATTTAGTGGCTAAATTACCACAAAGAGAAGGAAATAATGAAGAAGACGATGTTACAGGGGAGATTAAGTCAAAATTGATTACAATCCAGTATGACTACATGCCCAAATATTGTAAGGAATGTTTCTTACAAGGACATGATGAGACCAACTACTTAACAATTCATCCTAAGATATTGGAACAAAAACATACAAAAGAGCAAAAGCAAGAGGAAAAAAGTGGTTCAGCAGCAAACCAAATGAGAGTTTTGACAAATGGGAAGATAGTTGGGAATAATCAGAATGAAATGGAATGGATTAAAAAAAGAAAGAATAAGTATAAAAAAATGATAAATATGGCCACATAGAAGGAGAGATAAATAGTAGGGATGAGAATCTCTTTGATGCATTAAGAGATGTGGAAGAGAAAGAAGATGTATTAAAAGATGACAGTAAAGGACAGAGTGAAGAAGATAATCAAGGAATTAAGTAAGCGGAATCCACAAAGGAATGGGTCAAAAACAGTTTCCACAAAACTACTCCAGCCAAAAGTGCAATAAGGGATCAAAACCAAAGGCAAGATGATAGCAAGTAGGATATGATGGAAGGAGGAGGAATTAAGCAAACAATAATGAATATTAAGAAATATCAACTACAAAAGCTGGAGAGTTGGTACTTTCTGAAGTGATTAATGAAAAAGTACTCCCTTTAGCAATAAGAGCTGACTCAAATAAAGGTGACAAAGAAGAAATAGTGAAGGATGATATGGACACAGTGGATTTGGAAAAAAATATTAAAAATTTTGCAAGAATAGGAAATTTATCTCCCAAAAATGTATGTATTATGAAAAACCAGCATTGTAAGCAACAAAAGCAGAAGATGGGAGGGGATAAAAAAAGCCACACAAGCATTATCAAGAGTGACAAGGGGTACTACAAATAAAACTAATTAGTGATGAATGCGATAATTTGGAATATCATATTAGTAAATACCCAAAAGGCATTCACTAGATTAGTCAATTTTCACAAGAAATATTAATTTTATATTGTTGGTCGTATGGAACCTTTTCAAGGTACTAGTGAATTAGAAAGGTACAGAAGAAAGTTAGCACTGCAACATGCAATCACTAATTCTAGTGGGAAGATATAGGCATTTAAAGATAAAATGTTTGAAGTTAAATTAATTAAGGATGAGGAGTAGGCCTTAACTTTGCAACTATCTAATCAAGTTCATGATGGGGTGGAATTACTAACTTTGGTGTATGCGAAGTGTACTCAAGAAGAAAGATATCAGACATGGGAATCCTTGAAGAAAATTTCAAGTAATGTATAGGTTCCATGGATGGTTGGTCGAGACTTTAATGTAATAAGCAACAGTGAAGAAAAATGAGGAGATTTACCTGTCACATATGCCAAGGTGACAAATTTTAATCATTGTATAAATATGTGCCGCCTAGAATATATGGGATTTATAGAGAGTAAGTACATTTGGTGGAATGACAGAATAGATGAAGACTGCATTTTAAAATACTTGATAAGATGTTGTGTAATGATAAGATGATGTCAGCCTATCCAGTGATGGAAATAGAGCATTTGGTGAAGCGTGGGTTAGATCATGCACCACTACTGATTAAACTGAGAAGTAGCAACGAAAATATGATCAATCCTTTTAGATTTTTGAATTTTTGCATCAACAAAGAATCATTCAAAAGTATGGTTGAAAAAAAATTTAAAGGATACCCTTTGTGGTATTTTATCATAAGATGGAGAGAGTGAATAAAGAACTTACAAAATGAAGCAAGGAGAACTTTGGAAATGTTTTTCAGGAGATTGATACACTGGAGGACACTATAAAGTCAATAGAGTTACAGTTCAAGGAGAATCCTACAGGGGAAATAGAGAGCAACTATATGGGGGACAGGTAAAACTTAATAGATACTTGAATATAGAGAAAGAATTCTAGAAACAGAAAGTATGAATGGAGTGGTTTGAATATAGAGAAACAATACAAAATTCTTCCATGCAATGGTGTAAGAAAGGAGAAACGGGATAAAGGTTAAAAGAATTCAGAATGATGAAGGTTGCTGGTTAGAAGACCTAGATAAAATAGCAAATGACGAAGTAGAATTTTATAGAAAATATTTCACTAAGAAAACAGATATAGGTAAATTTGAGATGCTTGATGAACTACCAAAACTGATCAATAAGGACCAAAACAGAGAATTGCTATATATGTCAGACAAAGAAGAAGTTAGAAGTGATGTGATGGGATTGAATAGATGTAGTATTGGTGGTCCAGATGGTATGATAGGAATATTTTTCAAGAAGCATGGGAAATAGTTGGTGAGGATATTTATTAGATGGTGAAGTCTTTTCATAATAACCAGAGTTACCAAGGTTTATTACTCATACAGACCTTGTACCTCTCCCTAAAAAGGTAATTGTTAGTACCTTTTCAGATGTTAGACCAATTTCCCTGAGCAATTTTGTTAATAAGATCTCTTAAGAATAATTCATCAGAGAATCAAGAAAGTGTTACCAAGCATAATCTCAGCTGAAAAAGTAGTTTATGTTTAGGGAACAAGTATTGCTGAAAATACTCTTTTGGTACAATAAATAATTACTGAAATAAGGTAGATAGGTAAACCACCTAATCTAGTCATAAATATGGATATGATGAAATCATATGATAGGGTGGAATGGATGTTCTTGGTGAATGGTATTGAGGAAGATTGGGTTTGTAGAACACATGATAGATATGATTTTCAGACTAGTTAGTAATAACTGGTATTTTGTATTGGTAAATGGCCAACCTAGACGCTTCATTAAGTCTTCTAGAGGTGTTAAACAAGGTGATCCCTTGTCACCCACTTTGCTCATCATAGCAACTAAAGTGTCATCAAGAGCTTTGAATAAGCTAATGAGAGGCAGGAAGTTTAAGAGATTTAGGATGCCAAGGGGAAGTCCAATGATCAATCACCTAGCTTTTGCTGATGACATGATTATACTGTCTAAAGCTAAGGCAAGAACCTTATAGATGGTGGCTACTACTCTAGAGCAGTGTAAGAAGGTATCAAGGCAGAAATAAGCAAATAAAAAGTGTTATCTACTTACATCGCAGTGAATCAGCTGGAGAGGTGATTATGGTAGAGGTAGCAATAGGGATATTGAGGAAGAAATTCCCATTCACCTCTTTGGGATGTATTATTTTTTATAGTAGAAAGTAGAAAGGTTACTACCAACAATTAGCACAGAAAATTGGGGCTAAACTACAATCATAGAAAGAAAAATTACTATCTTTTGAGGGTAGACCAGTGCTAATTAAACATGTATTGCAAAGCATAATGATTCACTATTTATCCGTTATGAACCCCCCAATGAATGTTTTGAATAACATTTACAAAATGATTGCTCAGTTCTTTTAGAGTAGCTGCATAGGAGGTAGAGGAAGCACTACTAGAAAAAAGTTCTATGGTGACGGTTCTCATACCATCTTCATAGACACCAAAACTGTTCCCATAGATATATCATGACAGTTAATGCACCTGATACAACTGAAGGCATTACATTATAGAAAATGTGACGTTTCTTTTGACGGCGACAAAAACCATCACTATATCTAGATCTTTAGCGATAGTTACTGTATTGACTTTATAACGATGGTTTTCAAGTTGTTGGGACAGTTCCAAACCATCCCAATATACAGTTATGGGACCGTTATAAATATGATGTTGTGATATTTATTAGTCTATTGAAACAGGTATAAACCGTCCCTATATATATGATGTTGCAATGTTGTAAAATATTCTAGAAATTTTCCCTATAGACCTTATAGAATCGGTTAATACTATGTTAGGACGGCATCCAACCGTCCCTATATAACTTATTGGGATTTTCGTATAAACTATTACGACGGTTTGAATTATTTTCAGATGGCTACTTATATCATATTGGGATGGTTATAATTATGATGTTGCGACAGTTATTAGTCTATTGAGACAGTTATAAACCGTCCCTATATATATGATGTTGGAATGGTGTAAAATATTCTAGAAATTGTCCCTATAGACATTATAGAACCGGTTAATACTATGTTAGGACGGCATCCAACCATCCCTATATAACTTATTGGGATGTTTGTATAAACTATTACGATGGTTTGAATTATGTTCAGATGGCTACTAATATCATATTGGGATGGTTATACATGTTATTTGTGATATCTATAAACCTTCCTAAAATCTTTATAAGATAGTTATATTGTAATCTATTGCAATATTTAAACATGAGCTATAGCAACGATTAATTTTTGGCTATTGGAACAGTTATTTTAGGTTTTTAGGACAATTATTTTACACAATTAGGACATATATTATTAGACTATTCAACAATACTATATTATGCTATTGTAATAATTTTATAAAGCTACCATAACACAAAAAATATACATATATATTAATCATCAAGAGTACTAGTAACTATTAATTCCCAAAATGTTAACCAATAAGAAACCAAATATTTTTTGACCATTCAAAAAAAACAAAACATACACAAGTATTGCATGTTCAAAAGTAAAAGATGTTTGAAACTACTCGGTAAAATTTTCCAACAGCTAGTGTAACATAAATCCTATATGATCAATCTCTTAGGTCAGGTCTAGTTCATCAATTTTGTTCCAGCCATCCTCTATTTCAAGATCACCTAAAACAACAAGAAAAACAAAATTAAAGTTGAGCAACAAATAACATAACAACAACAACAATAACATACCCAGTATATTCCCACTAATTGGGGTCTGTGGAGGGTAAGTGTACGCATTCCATATCACTACCTCAAATATGAGATATAGAGGTTGTTTTCGATAGACCCCCAGCTCAAAATAAAGCAATCTAAGTTCAAAATTCATATCATCAAAAAACATACAATTCAATCATAGAACTTGGTTTAAGAGGGAAATGTAGTATTATCTAAAAACTAGAGATCAAAAACACCACACCTTGCCGCAACAAAAGTTAGAAAAGATCAAGCATACTAACTTCTGAAGCAATAGTTGAGATGAAAAATGAAGATGTTTCATCTCCTTGTTACCCCACACCTTACCCTACCCCCATATTGAGATATTAGGTCTTAGAAAGTGAATGCATGACCAGCTCAACAGCATAAAGCATTCTACAAGATAAACAAAATAAATGCAGCATGTAGGATGTGGCGTAAATATACAATCATAAGTAAGGCATATATTTTGCATTAGGTAGCAAGAACTAATAATAGGATGTCGTGCATATCATGAATGAATAAGATGATTGGCACTAACATCCAAAGTGTTCATGATTTAGAAATTTAGGATGGAAGATACAAACAAAGTTGGAGATAAATACGTAACTAAGATCTAACATCTAACTACACAAGAATTCCTCAACATTCAACTTGCTACGACACTGCCATTTGAAGACCACATCAGGAGTATCTAGGACAAACTGAATAGTAAATTATGACGAACGAGGTAAACTTGAAAGAACATGTTAAATGGCCAAAATAGCATATGAACACATTTAGGAATAAGTTATAGGAGTACACCCAAAAACATGCTAAACAACATCCAAGTTACCAAACAAACAATGAAGGTTATCCACATATGCCTAAGTTTAGAACAACAGTATTAGTTGATGGAATCAGATACAAATCCAAGTCGACCCATCGAACAACAAGAGAAGCTGAGTAGGAAGTAGCCAGAATAACATATGAACACATTTACGAAAAATATGATGCCAAATAATTTTCACTTCTTTACAAGGCACTCTTCACTTACTATAGCTTTTTGAATAGCTATAGATTCATTTTTTCTCAAAACTTATATTATTTTACTTTGTGCTTGTTAATAAAATCTACTTTACTAAATAGAAAGAGGGGGGAGGCTAATAAACAATCCATGATTTAGGCTATTAAGACTTGCGGCTTGAGATATATATAATTTTTATTTTAGATTAGAGTTAACCACAACCAAACAGGATAATAGGTAGTTCCAGTTTACCATTATTAAAATAATTATCATAAGCCATTGAAATGCTAGTAGGAAATAAATACATTTATCTTATAGTGATCTGATTTTATTTTTTTATTTTTATTCAAATAAGAGCATCAATCATTCAGTCTTGGTCCATTGGATAGAAAGATCACTATCCTAATCTCAATTTCTTTTTATCTGTTTCCTATATGAATTCTCATATAATTACACTAGAAAACAAAGAACTCGATACATCAAACTAAGTAAAACAAAAGCTATCGTACCATCAGGCTACAAAAACTTAGTTGCACATACATATCAAATCAATTAACTATGCATGCTTGGTATCGACTATATGAATCACTTATATCCATTTTACTGGTGGGAAGTAGCAAGTACCATGTGAAATTAGATGATTTGCATGCAAGATTGTCCGAACACCATTGTTATTTGTTAATAAAAAAAGGTAATACAGAAAAAACAAAACCTGGCTTTTTTCATGTTGTAACGAAAATTCAATTCTCACAGTGCAATACCAGAGCTAGAGTATAATCAGATGACCAAAAGATTAGTTTCTTAGGCATATCAATCAATTAACTACCCATACTTGGAGTTGACTATAGGAATCATCTATATCCATATTATTCTGCTTTATTTGGGGCAAATTTTGTCCTAAAAAGGAACACACAATATAGCTTTTGACCTATAATATAAACCAATCTAACAGGCATGCCAATCAATCAAATACCCTTACTTGGAGTCAACTATATGATAATCAAAGTACAAGAAACAACATAGTATAATAGAGCATACCGTGCAATAACTACTTATATTTTATGTGTGTTGAAGGAAGTCAAATTGTGCAAATCCATTATATCTAAACTTGTTGTCAAGAAGAACATAAAAGAGCCTATATCTAGTGAAAAAACGCTACCTAAATGCCCAGGTAAAAAAAGAGCCCATATAATACACTGTTACCATAGTAAACAACAATAACAACCACCAAACAAACTAGAGTACAACCAGAATTTCAAACACTACCCTTGACTGTTTTGAATGTTTCTCCCTGTAGCTGCTAGCGTAGAAGTCAATTCTATTGGTGAAGGAATGGATAACGCAACCAGTATCTTAGCATCAATTATTCCTTCATTTTAAAGTTGAGCAATTATATCTACAATAACTTTTTTGTCGAATGGTTCTCTTTTGCTCCTCGATTTGATCCTTCATTTTTTGTATCCTTTCTTAAATTTATTGCATGACATCATTTGGGGCATTAAAGTTGGCCAAAATCTGCTATTTAATCTTTTCAAAGAGTTCTTTGTAAACCCCCTCCAAACAGTCTTAAACATCCTGGATTTTCAGCACCCATGACGGCTGATAATGCATCAACGGGTTGTTCATTTGCACCCTTTTTGTCTTTCAATTTCCTCTATTTGAGCGTAATAATCATATTAAAAAGAACATTCAAGTACTTAAAAATTAAGAACTGATCAATTATGTCAATATAAACTTGAAAAGATAAGTTTCATACAATTTTATTGGTGGTGTCTTCATTAGACGCCTTGTATGTACGATTAGGTTTTCTTGCTCTGGTGGCCACAAACATATCCTTTAGACTCAAAGTTCTCCATTCTCATTGTATTATTAATATGATATTTAATGAATATCAAAAAATATTTAAATGACAAGTTAAAACTATATAATAAACAAGAGAACACACCAATTTGTTACGAACTAAAGAAAAAATCTTCTTCCTAATAGTATGTGGATTCATCAGTTTCTTTCGATTCTAAGTATTGTTTTTGGACATTTTATGAAAAAATGAATCAGTAATGTTAACTATAGTAATAAAGGGCTCCATCTGTAGCACTAATAGTAATATGATCACAAATGGTGAAATACATTTTACCTGGAATTTTTTGGAATTCCAATATAGGAGGAGCTCTATAAATTTACATTCTGGAATACTTTCAAGCCTTTTGGTCAATATAACTTTATCATTTTCAAATGGATCAAAATGATCTTCCTTAAATCATCTCTATGCTTTCTCCAAAATTGTTGAATTCCTTCCAAAACCCAATCTTTTGCAGCATTAGGAATATCATATTTTGTCTACTAGTAGGTTCCATTCAGTTAGAACAACAAAAAAATCCACTTTTAATTAAGGAAATGAAAAGGGTAGAAGTTCCAATAATCCCCTTGTAATTTTACTTGTTAATTCATCGTCAAATTACAAAGAATTTGTAAACCACTAAACGATAGAAATAATGATATGTAACTTCAGACTCAGATCATTAAATAATTGATTTAATCAACTTCCAAAGGTCAACAACAATAACGTATAAAAAATATAGCAGATAAAGCTAGAAAATGCCGCCACCACATTCATAGACTCCAGAACCACTCAACTGAAAATATATCAAATGCATAATGAACCAGTCAACTAAAAATATATGAAATATTCATAACACAAACTTGGGTATAATCCCATAAATCATTTTTAGTATCCATTATGCGTCCAATCAAATATATTGTAATACCCAGTACTTCTACCTAGCTTAAATTCGTCCTGATGATGTCAAAGACATTCTTTAAAGATGAATACACTTTTATATATTTGAAATTTTCAATATTTTCACTTTTTTGTGGGGGAAATTCAATAAGCTTTCCATCAATACCAAATTCGCCAAATCCGACACCAGGGCGAAGAGTCAGAGCCATTTTAGTGAGACAGTGTATCATCTGATCCATCAACGCATCGTAGAGCCATCTTAAATAGAAATTGTCAATTTTTAGTGTTTCTCCATGATAGTGATGTGTCCTCCCAAAGGCCCAGTTCATAGTTGTCCTTTTTCTATTGTTCCAATGTGATACCACTGTGGCGGTGAGATTCCAAGTCATGTCTAAGGTGGCAACGTAATTGTACCGCATTATGCCACCATGCAATTTTTTAGTTGTCACTTTCTAGAGACACGGCACGATAGTGTCACGTCGCGCCAAAGGTCCAGATCAAGAAATTTTCACAAAAATTAAAAGACGCGTCTAGGGTTGAATGGGTCTTTTTCCATGATTTTATTCCACCTAGATGTGGGATTTAATCCCTAAAAATATCCTTATCTACTCATTATTCACTTTTTTCCCAATATCAAAAACATTCTCTCTCAAGAAAAACAAAACCCTAGACCTTGAAAATCATGGTCAATCTCAAGAAATTCATCCAAGAACTCAAAGAACCTTTAAGGTTTCCTTTCTCAGGTATGCATAGTATTTATTCATGGATTTCTTTCATCCATGAAGCCCAAGAATCAAGTTTTAAACTATGAATTATGATATTCATGCTATGGTGTAGTTATGTTCATGTGGTTGTTGCCATTGTATGATTCCCAAGTTGGAATCTTTATATGTTTTTATGAAAATATGTTAGCATGTGAGTTGAAAACCATAAATTTTAGTTGGTTATGATATGTTAATTTGATGATTATGCCATGCCCTAAGTCATGCACCCTAAGTGCTTGACAAAATGCCTAAGAGACTAGAAATTATGCTATATGACTCAATTGTGACTTAAGTGAAGGATTCACGTTTTACTCTTATGTTCAAATGACTCCCATGATATTGATGTGCAATGTGGATGTTTTTTGGAATGCTCATGATATTAGAGTATGAAATTATGACATTGAGTAAATGCATTCCTACCATGTACAAGATTATGATAACCATATACTTCATAAAATCCCCAACTTATTATATTATGGATTGTTGATATTGGTCGTGTATTCAAGAATGTCATGCCTTGTCAGTTTCCTTCTATCGAGTCCTGGGGGTACTTAATGTCAGTTGGTATACCCCTATCTGGGGATGCTTGACACAGTCACTTAATGCTTCTCAGGCATGTCCTCATTCAGTTTGTTTTATATTATTTTAGCGTATTAGGGATAGTGCACAATTTTTAGTTGGGGTTGGGGTATACCATAGTCACCGTGGGTTTTGTTACCATGCTTCTTTTCCTGCCGGCCACGGTATAGTTGTAGAATTGGCATACCTAGGTTAAATTTCGTGTCGTGTTATATTTTGTTTCGTATGGTGTTGTGTTTTTGTGTAATTAGGAAATTTTTAAGTATCTAGGGTAGTTGACATTTTTTTAATTGATTTTTGAGAAAAATGATACCCCTCTAAAATTTTAGAACTGTGTGAATGTAGATATGTGTTAATATTATGGATCTTGTTATGACATTAGGATTAGGGACATGATAATCACTTTCTAATAGTTAATGAATATGATAGGTAGTAGCTTTTAATATTGACTTTGTCCCATCCGTGTTTGAGATGCTACTTAGTTCCCTTTGTGTGTTGAACTCAGAACTTGCCCAATTAGTCTTGTCTAGGTTGTAGGATAGTTGATTAGGAAAGGATCATAAGCCATTTTTTATTTAAGTCCACTTTTATTCAAAATTACCTTCCCTATGTGAAATAGTACACCTTGATCCCTGTTTTAAGTCTTATAGCCTATTTTTCTTGTTGGACCGTTCACCTTTCCTTTTACTTGTTTTGGCTTGTTCTTCCTTGGACATTATGCACCTCAACTCAAAAAAATTGACTAAGTTGTGGGTGGCTATCACAGGGGTGTGTGATGTAAAGTAGATATGTAGAAGGGTAAAATAAAATAAAAAATTTAGTAAGGCTAGGTGTAGTAGAAAAAGAAAAAGAAAAGAAATAGAAAAAAAAGAAAAATTCTGAAAAAAAAAAGTTAAAAGACAGAATAAAAGTCCGCACCCAACCTGAATGTGTAATAAAGATTAATAAGGGAGAAATAAGGGTGGAATAAAAAAATTGTCTAATAAGTGAGACCCAACATTAGTGTAGTACCAAGGAGGCTTAGTCACTTGATATATCTATATGTATCATAGTATCCCCCAAGCCTATATTACAAGCCGAGAAAAGTCCTATAGTGATAATGGCCTGACTATCTGAAAACTAAGGTAAAGAAAATAAGGGCGAGCCTAGTATTTGATACATATTGATTGGAACTTCTCTTCTAAGTGTGAGTGTCTCTTGATTGTCCCTGTATTAACATACATTATTTCATATGAGTGAGTAGGATATCTTCGTTATGAGGGAACATGAGTCATATTGCTAGTTGTCTACGTGTTTGAGTAATGTAAATTGTACATATGTATGGTTTTCTGTTGCTAATGTAGTGCCATACCTTGATCCCATTGTGTCACATTATTGTGCTTCATGATCATCATAGTTGGTTTTGAAAAGTGAGATAGAAGAGGGTGTTGTGATTTGAGCTTAAAGTGTTGATTGAGTGCCTTGAATATCTTAGATACTCCTAATTAAGCATCGTGTTTTGTTTTTTTTGTTGTGTTGGGTTGCCTGAGGACATGCAAATGTTCTAATTTGAGTGTGTTGATGTGCTATATAAATATAGCACTTTCGACGCTTAAAATGAGGAAAATAAGAAAGTTTCTTAGGTTGTCTTATTAGATATGATGCATCTTGGGTATGTTTTGTAGGAAACTAGGTTTTGGATGCAAAGTTTGCAAAAGGATGAAAAATGGAGTTTTTGGCTACTTAATTAATCAATTTTGGGTTTTCGTGACACTTTCTAAATGTTCGTGACCAAAGCATATGATAAAAGTTAAAAAGTTAAAGCTTGGTTGCAATTATTGGAAGCCACGACACTTACCTATGTCTACATGTGAACCACATATAGCACATGTGGTTTGTATAAGACTAAGGTAAGTACTGGAATTAAAGATCCCGAGGGAAAAAGAGTTGAAAATTAACTTTTGGTACTTATCTATATCAATATGTGGACCGCATGTAGCATATGTGGGCCTCATGTGGGTAAGGTAAGTGCTAGATATCCGAATTCCCAAGCGCAGAAGCTGCAGGAAATTTTTCCTGCACATGTAGGTGTCTCTATGTGTCCAACCTCAGTCCATATGTGGCACATGCTCCCAAGGCCAGGCCGCATGTGGACACGCATGTGGCCACCTACCCTTTTTAGTCCTTTTTCATCCAGGTTTTGATTTTAGGGTTCCCTCATGTACTATAAATACCCCTTATGTGCTTTTAGTAGAAGTTACGTACTCTTGATACTTACGAACATATTTTGATTCTGAGATTTGATTTTGATCTTGGAATTCTTTTGTATTGTTTTTGTTTGATTAATTCAGTTAAAGAGTTGGGCTTTTACTTTTGATTATTGTGATTTCATCTTATGCTTTCAATCATGAAGGTTGTGGATTACTTCACAAGCATAAGTGGCTAAAAACAGTTAGCTAGGGTTGTGAAAAGCCTGGCGGATTGACAAAGTAAGGGAGGTGCTATTGTTGTTCTAAATCGATACCCATGCATGCATTGTATTATCTTCACTTTAATAGTTATCTTAGTAGTTGTAAATGTTAGGGTCCCTCCTAGATTATTGCTAGTTACTACAAAAGAAGAGTAGTGACTAGGAAAAGATAAGGACAATAGTAATTTAAAGTTTAACTGTCGATCGACGCTACTAGGTATTATCTAAGTAAGATGGTTAGCTATCATCTAATAACTAGAGACTCAAAAGATAATACTTAACTAGGATTAAGAAAATGGTTAGTAAGGCGATATCCTGAGACTCAAAAGGTAAAGGGCAAAATCTGTCAGCTCATCCAAAAAACTGTTAATGGTACATAACTTATCAAATTTTGCATACAAGGTATCGGGTTAGTTTAATAAAGCATGATAAACCTATGGAGTTGAGAAGATAGGAGAAACACAATCCTAGTGTTCACCTACGACTAATTACAACCAAAGTTGATATTAGCTACTTGTTTGATATTATTACTCAAAAAACCCTATTTACTTTTCCATTTTTGCCCATTGATTTCAACAACTGAGAACCACGATTTCACATATTCCCTTGGGATTTGACCCCAACCTTTGTTGGGTTACTATATTTAACAGTGATCACAAATCTTCAGAGTAAAGGTGAAGCTTGGGTGTTACCATTCTTTCCAACATGTGTGGTAGTATTGATGCTACACTTACTATAACTTTATTTGGGGATATATCCATGGGGCAGGTTAGTTAGAGTTTCAATAGCAGTGATGCTGATCACTCAACATCATATCCTACTATTTATATTCTAGATTGAGTTGTGTCATAGATGTCCCTACTCCTTTCCTAGTGCTCTTTTACCGATT
Organism: Capsicum annuum; assembly: GCF_002878395.1. NCBI lineage: Eukaryota > Viridiplantae > Streptophyta > Magnoliopsida > Solanales > Solanaceae > Capsicum > Capsicum annuum. The sequence continues at coordinate 57,695,870 of NC_061121.1, read as the reverse complement.
TAGTCTAAGTTCTAGGGAGTCACTTATAATTATTTTGTGTATTTACTTTTCATACCTAATGTATTAAAACAAATTTTGAGAAGAATTGAATGAGTAATGGTGTTTTAACCTGATTATACATTGAGATGGTGACTATTAAATTAATTAAGTATTTATCATTTTAACTTTTGAAATTGGTTGATCTATGAGATTATCACAGCTATCCTATCTACGATAAGTACAGGTAGGTGTCTATCACAACTCGTTGGGTTGGCTCATGACAATATATGATGCTAGTTTCAATGATTTATGGATCGTGGATGCTCTAGATATGAATGGAAAGGTAAACTTTCTAGCCCTGATGATCAAACACATAGAGAGGGCCACTGTCCGTAAGACAGTTCCTCATGGACTTACTTATGGATTTCTTTATCCATTGTGTTTGAAAGCTCTAGCGTACCCTTAGTAAAAGGTGCAATAGCTACTAAGAATGATAGGTTCATTATCTTTAACTGGAGGATATTAAGAATTTGGTTTAAAAACTTATTGGAAAGAATAGCTGTAGTCTAATAAATCAGATGCTCTTGGACTTTAAAGTAACACAAAAGAAGATTGCTCTATTGAAAGGAGAAAATGTTGGTTTGAAGGAATGTCTAGCTAGATCTCAAGCTTAAGTGGATGCTCTCAAGACTGAGATATGATCAAGATGTAGAACACTCACCTTGATAACATTTTGCAACTTATTGTTCTCTTCTCTAAACTCAATCCTCTTTCCTTCTCCTATAATCCTTTATATCCTTGATCCTTTATCCTTTTTTTGTTATGGTTCTGATGAAAAAATAATTATATTTTGTAACTAAAATTTGGATAATTTATTTTGGGTCAATAGTTCGGTTAATTTGTGCTTACTTGCTTATATTATTTCTATTCCTATACTTGTGAATTCCTATTGCTACACAGTTGGTGTCTTAATAGCTTTGGGTTGAGTCTTTCTAATTTGTGGTTATGTTTCCTTAATGGAATTGAGTTATGTTACTCCAGTCTTAAGCTATACATTTGTTACTATTATATTTTTAATGATATCAAAAGGGGAAAGAGTTATATATTGAGTACAATGCAGGTTCATGTTGAGTTCAAAGTTCCAGGTTTAGTTGTATGATATAGATACTTGTACTAAAAGGAATTATACAAAAATGGATATAGGTTTTCCATTATCAAAAAGGGAGAAACTGAAGACTCCTTGAGGCTCGAATTTTGATGTAGGCAAATTTTATTTTGGTATAATTCAATATATGATATGTGTACTATCTTTGGTCCAAGTATAATAAGGAAAAGTAGTGAGTCAGTTATTATCTCGTGTAACAAGGAAAGGATTGTTTAGTCAAGTCCTTACTTGATTAGGACAGCCTTGGCTATCTATATAAGATGAAGAGCAACACAATTTTTAGTCACCTATTGCATAACGTAGATAAGACATTATTTTCAAGAAGTAGGAGATCACAACACTCATTCACAAATCATCCAATTGAGACAGAGCACAATTGACATTTTGTTTATATTTGATCTGTTCTGAGTTTGGCTATGATGTTATAGCTCTAGTTTTTATGATAGTTAGTACGTTGGTTTGGAGAAGTCTTTTTGTAAGAAATAGGTTTGGCCTTTTAGAGAGATATTAGTTTGAAATAGTTATAGATGAGTGCTTGGGCTTAAGTGTTTTCGAGTAAGGTTTCAATTATTAAGTTATAATTATAAACCTTGTTGATTATAGTGGACTTTGAGTTGTACTTGTTACTCCTTTAGAGAGGGAGTTTTCCATATAAAATTGTTTGTAAAATTTACACATAACTCTAGTAAAATCTACTAAAGACCTGGTTTCTAAGATTATTAGTTGGTACTAGTTTTCTTCACAACATATATAAGACTGAACACATTATTTTTTGACTAAAGCTATGTATACACATACAAAGAAGATTTATGTTGTGATTCAAGCTAACTCTGTAAGGACCTATGGCTAGAAATGGTAAATACAAATGATCTGGTTGAGATTATTAGGCCAAGTTATTTGAGATCCAGACCAAATTAGCATTTTTTTTAAAAGGAATAGGAGTTGGAAAGAATGGGTTATGCATATTTTGATGTCAAATGTCCACATTTCCTTATCTATTTTCTACGAGTCATGTTGCTCATCTCCTTCTTTGGCTCTTTTATATCTTACTTAACTTCTGTCTATCATATTTCCATTAATATTGGTTTGCTTCTCTGAGTTGTAATTATTAGCTATATTACTATAAATATAATCTAAGTGTTTGGATTGTATATTTTATATATATACAATTTACAATACATATATATACATATAAGAAAACCACACACATTCATTCTTAATTTTTTTATTTTGCTGAAGAGAGATAATTTATTCAAAGTTGCAAAGAGTTCATTACAAATAAGGAACTAGACATGTAGTTCCATTTGATTGAATGTCTTCTGAAAGAGCATGAAAGATAAAAGGGATAGGGGATTCAAATGCTAGGAAAGTTTTTCCCATCCTTTGGTTTTGTTGCTTATCAACAACCATCCTATTACACCTTGCAAACACAGCCATTGCTTCACCACCATATGTATTTCTCTGTAGACATGGGTGATTTGTGGTTCATTCATCTCCCTGATGAGTGACCTACAATCTAATAAAATGTATGAGAAATACTGATTATTTTCTTATAGAATATTGATTAGTACCTGAGAATCTATTTCCAAAATTATCGATAATAGATTCTTTTCTATAACCAATTTCAATCCGTCCAGAAGAGCTATCATTTCCATATGTATAGCAGATTTTTCTTTTTTAAAATGAGTGAATCCTGAAATCCAATGACCAATATGTTTTTGTATGACTCCTCCTAATCCACCATTGTTTATCACCTGGTCAAATACGTCATCTATATTTAATTTATAGTAGCCTTATAGCGGCGGTTTCCTTTTAATAGTTAAGGAGGTTCTTCTTGGGCTACAATGATTTTTGTGAGGACCCAAGTAGTAGTATTCTACAACATTAGATTCAAGCATTTTTAGGGAGATTATAGAGGCTTGGTCATTGAAATTTATAGAGTTTCGATTTCTCCAAATGGTCCAGAAGATGAGGGGAGTGAGAATCGATAAGGGTACAAAGCTATTGTCGGTTAGCTTGACTAGATTGTGTGAAGCACAATAGTTCTTTATATCCCTAGTCAAGTGAGTGGAGGTAGGTTTGAAGTTGAAGTGATCCCAAATTTTTATTGCATTTAGACATGAGAGAAAAGTGTGTTCAATATTTTTAGGAATGTTGGTACAAGAGTAACAAGAGTAAGAGTGGATAATACGTCTTGCGTAAAGGTTGGCAGCAGTAGGGAGTTTATTTATTGTTTGGAACCAGAGAAAATATTTTATTTTGTTAGAAGAATTTACATTCCAAATCCATTTGCAATCAAAGTAAGTGCTTTTATAGAGCGTATTCTGTGATGATTGGAGGAATATTTTATAAGCATCTCTTGAGGAAAAGTTTTCTTTTTGAGTTGTATTAGAGAAGAAGGAGTTAGATCATCTGAAAAAAGTAAATGCGATAAATCGGGGGCTGCTGGAATTATTTTTATGGCATCCCAATTCCCTTGAGTAGTGGCTTGATTAATAATTCTAGATAAAGATTCCATGCAAATAATGAAAAGATAAGGTGATAGAGGGTTCCCTATCTTATGCCTCGCGACAATTGGAAGAATTTAGATGGTTAACCATTTATTAGAATGGAAATACAAGAAGAGGTAACATAGTTCATTATTAAAGTAATTAAATCTTTTGGGAAATTTAGACTAGTAAGCAGTGGTGGATAAAGGACCATTCTATTCTGTCAAAAGCCTTTTCTAGGTCTATTTTTATAATTATTTTACTGATTTTCCCTTTTGTTTTGTTAAAGGAGTGAATTGTTTCTTGACCAATAAATGCGTCATCCGAAGCTCGTCTATTTGGAATAAAGCTACATTGTGTCAGTTTGATAATTTTATCTAAAAAAGGTTGGGTCCTATTTACTAGAATCTTGGGGATTATTCTGTAGATGGTGTTGCATAAACTTATAGATCTGTAATAGGCGACTTTTTTTGGTATATTAGTTTTTGGTATAAGTAGTAGATGAGTTTGATTGATATCCGAGATAATACTTTTTGGAAAAAAAGCATCTATACTTGTTTGAATAATAGAGAAATTAGTGTCATCCCAGAATTTATGGAAGAATATGGGTTGCAAACTGTCAAGGCTGGGAGCTTTCAGGGGTTTAAAAGAGTTAATAGCTCTGTGAATCTCATCAATTATTAGATGGGTATTGAGGATTTGATGATCATCATCTGAGAGACTATTGGCATCTCTCTAAGCCCTCAAAATGGAACATCTAGTTAGCTCAGTGGTGTAAACACTTGTAAAGTGAATTTTAATAGTGTTTTTAATTTCTTTTGGTTGGAATGACCAGTTTTTGACAGAATCAACTAGTCCTAATATTCTATTTCTACATCTTTTTTTATAGTAGAAATATGCAAGAACCTGGTATTTGCATTGCCATCTAGCATCTATTGAATTCTTGATTTCAGTTTCAAAAAATCCTCTTCCTGTTTTAGGATGTTATTAAAATCCTAAAGAAGAGTTGTCTCTAGATCATAGTGGAAATTCGTTTTTCTAGCCGGATCTATTTTTTGGAGGCCATGCATTCCGGCTAAAATTATTCTTTATTTTTAAAGATGTTACCAAAGTTATCCTTATTCCAAGTAGTAGCAACATGTGAGAAACTAATAGCAACATTATGGTAATTGTATTTAGAGTGCTAGCAATTTTTAACAATGTTTTTAAACTCCGGGTGGTGCAACCACATAGTTTCAAATCAAAATTTTGGAATATTGATCTTGTCACTTTTAATAAGATTTAGTAATAGTGGACAGTGATCTAAATGGGCTCTAGGAAAGTGTGTAACCTTAGAGTCTGGAAATAAGTTGAGCTATAACGGGTTACATAAAAATTGATCTAGTCAATCCATATTATACTTGATTGATTTTTGTGCATATTTATCCAAGTAAATTTCGGACCAATAAAACCTAGGTCTATCATATTTAGGTTATTTATGCAGTCCATGAAGTTGGTGATTCTTCTGTTGTCTACCCCATTCCCCCTAAATTTTTCAAAAGTGTTAGTTACTTCATTGAAGTGCCCACCCATTAACCAAGGGACAGTTATTTTAGAAGAAATATCTTTCAAGTTTTTTCATAAAACGTTTTTGTAGTGATAACTATTTCTAGTATATATAATGTAGAGAGTCCATGGAGAAGTATTTGGACTAACCTGTAGACTCGCAAGTATTTTTTGTTCCATAAGGACTAATGGATTCATAATTAATTCATTATTGTTCCAGTAAATTGCTATACCACATGAGTACCCTGAAGTCGGCACATGTATAACATCTATAAATTGTAAGAGCTGCATAAGTGCCTCTTAATCTGATAATCTAGTTTCTGTGAGAGCGAGGATTGTAGGATTGTGAGTAGCGATAATTTCCAGTACATTCCTTCTAAAGCCCGAGTTATTTCCTCCCCTACAGTTCCAGATGATAATCTTCATAGATGATTCTGTCCGAAGTGATAAGGCCCCTCCTGGTGCCAGTGATATCTTGAGGTTTATCACAATTTGGTTCTAAAACAAGGAGAAGTCTCTGCTTTCCCTCTTTGCTGCTACCAACAAGATGGCATACTGAAGCATGTGATTCACTGGGTAAGATTTGATGTTTCCTGAAAACTTTGGAACTTGCGGCTAGATTATCACCGGAACACGTTCTTCTACACTTTGTCTAAAAGTAAACATTAGTAAATCCTCGAGTGTGATCGAAGTCATTACCTAAGTGACATCGTTTGGTATTTTTTCCTTGTGCTTCTGCATTTGGTATTGTATATTATTGTAGAAATTAGACGATTAAAGTTGTGGCAATGGAATATTATTTTCATGTATCTCTGGCACTTCTTGGTCGTGAGTCATTACTTCCCGCGTAAGTGACATGGTTTGCATGTGGGGAGTGGACCAATTTGAATAGTTCATCTATTGGGATGAGTCCCAACTTATGTTTGTATTATTTTCTGGCATTAAGTTCATTTGCATATGTAACACCGTCTCTCCAAGATCTATTAGATGTAGGTCTATTAGATGTTGGTTCTGTATATAGTGGGCGTTCACCAAATTATGGTAATTTTTAATTAATTCTAATAGTGTGATAATAGGAGGGAATAGGTCCATCGATATAGCATTATTGAGTGTCGTTTCGTTCACTGGTGGCGGCATCCAAGTTAATGTCCAATTGTTTTGATATAGGAGGATGTTTTCCTCTAGAGTTGGAAAGGTCTGTGGCTTCCAGTGTTGAGGTTGGTTCCCATTTTGCAAGTTTGGGACATTCGGTGAGTTTCAGTTTTCGTGGTTGTGTTGCATCAGAGGGTTTTAAGAAGAGAAGTGGTGATTATTGATGGGGTTTCAGCGTCTTTGGTCGAGCAAACTTTGCGGTAGATATTGGGGATTCAACATTTGTTTTTATAGATGGTGGATCATTTGTTGTACTAGAAATATTTGAAGATAGGGTTTTAGGGTTGAGAATAGGTTTAGGGTTCATGATAAAAGGAAGTACTTTTTGTAGGATTACCTGAAGAGTTCTTAAATTACTCATTCAAGGAGGAGATGAGTTAACGTACCCTCCCTTCATTGGGTGTATCCATTTTTATAGTTTTGTTGGGGGCGAAAGTTTGTACCAGAATTTGAGGCTTGATCGTACTTGGAGTACTATTGTTTGTTGTTAATGTAGGAGTGTAAGTAGTAGTCTGAGCTTGTGAAATATAAGTAGTAGATGGTATTAAATTATTTGTTGTAAAGCAGAAGTGAATTGTCACTAGGATTGTGGGGTACACTATTTAAATTAGAATTAGGTAATAGAGTAGGGAAATTTGATAGAATTGAAGTCTTATTTGTGGTGCTATTACTATTTATATCTCTTGTTATAGGTTTGAGAGATTGTGTGGTTGGTGTAAGTTGTGGAGATGAGCACATGTTAGAATGAATATTTTGTTTTGCATGAGACGTGGAGGCTATGAATTTCACATCTTAGGGACTCCTTCTGGTCGACGTGGCCATTGCAGTATCCATGCCCCTTTGTTGGGGTGAGTGAGTACACGTAGGAGGTGTGAGATCCTTGCTATTTTCTTTATGATTTTCAATTATTGAAAGATTTTGAGATCTATTAAAATTTCTATTATTCTTGGGATTTTTCCTATCAATATTGGAATTGTAAGGTAACTTATTCTTTTTTTATTTATCATAAGAAACTGTGGTCCAAATAAATTATCACCATTTTTTTCCTTCTTTTTCTATTTTTCTATTTTTTTCTTCTTTTTCAATTATTTATTCTTCTTCTTTTTTTAAAAATTTTCTTGTTTTCATTTTTTTCTTCTGAATCAATTTTTTACACTCATCTTTTATTTTTTTCTTTAATTTTTCCTTCTTTTTTCTTGAGAATATCAGCGTTAGGATTGCCTGAATTCTCGGTACTTTTTTATTTATTCTTTGAACAATAATGAATGTTATGATCTAAATATCCACATAATTGACATAAAGGAATGGTGCTTTCAAACAGAATATTTTGTAAGAGAGACCTAATAAGAACATTCGAAGGAAGTGGCTTCTTGTTTTCATTTTTTTCTTCTGAATCAATTTTTTACACTCATCTTTTATTTTTTTTCTTTAATTTTTCCTTCTTTTTTCTTGAGAATATCAGCGTTAGGATTGCCTGAATTCTCGGTACTTTTTTATTTATTCTTTGAACATTAATGAATGTTATGATCTAAATATCCACATAATTGACATAAAGGAGTGGTGCTTTCAAACAGAATATTTTGTAAGAGAGACCTAATAAGAACATTCGAAGGAAGTGGCTTGTTTAGTGAAGTCAAGATGCACAATCTAGTGTATCTTCTTCTGGAATCATTCCTTGTGTAACTGTCTATTTTTAAAACCATGTCTATAGTGTTGACAATTTTATGTATAATATGTAGATCATAGTATTTAGTAGGAAGTTCAGCTAGACAAATCCAAATAATTGTGTAGTTGGGTGTTTTCGTTGAGGGATTGAACTTTGGTTCCCATTTATAAGTGGAGAGATATTGTGAGCCAATGAACCAAGGTCCATGAAGGAGTACTATTTCATAATTTTGTTTGTGGATAAACTTGATAAGGTAAAAATCCTCTCCTAGGTCGATCAGGTTTAAATCTTTATTGAGATTCCATAACTCTTTTAGCCTAGAACGAAGATAGTTATAGCCTAGACTTTTACCTAAATGTTTCACTATAGCAGATTGTTCCCATGGGGTGTATAATCTTTTTTTGTCCGAAGTCAAAATTGGTATAAAAAAGGATGGTTTGACTTATTTTCTTTCTCGCCGTCTAAGTTAAAGAGATGGAGGTCTTTTTGGATAGAATCTATAGGATTGATGGGATTATCTATTAATATTTTTCCTTTAAAGCTTATAGTACTAGAAGTAGAAAATGAATAAGAAGAGGACATAGGTACCACTTTAGTTTTATTTATGCTTCTTGTCAAAAGGTCTTCTTACTGTGGTTTCAACACCTCATCTATTGTGTCCATTAGAGTTGATGTTTGTTAGTAGTTGTAGTTAATGTTGAATATTGTTTTTCTTCTTTTCTATAGAGAAAGAAGAGGGCTTTCTCTCTCTTTAAGAAAGATAACTTTGTCCATTGAATAATGTCAATTTATTCAACACTCCATTCTGAATTCACTGACTCTATATTTTGAATTCACATATGGTGTTCATGCATGACCAAATATGTGGTTTTGTGAATGGTTGTGGTTTAGTACATAGAAATTATGGAATTATTTGTGTTCCTTGGAACTATGGCATGATGCCATGGAACATCTATGGAAAACTTTTTCCCACATGTATGTTTTGGAAGAAATAATGTAACTTCATAAGTACCGTAACACTTCTACAGCTTGTAGTTTTTTATACACTTAACAAATTAACATCAAACTTAAATGGTAAAGAAAGTGATCTTTGACAGTATTTGTACAATTATTCTACCAATTGAAACAGTAAAATTTATCATAAAATTGAGATTATTTCACTTCTTTTCTTATCAGAGAGGGATATCCGAGACTTATTTATTGAAAAAAGGTGGAATTAAAGGGAGGGAAGAAGAAAGAAGGGGTTTTGAGTTGTAGGTGACAAAAGAGTTTGAAAATGAGGTGTAGGTGACTCAAGTCTTAATAATTGAGTGGAGGCGACAATTACTTTATTATGTATTAAGAAAGTTGAGAAAATTTCAAAATAACACACAAGTTTTAAAATTTATACTTTGATCCAAATGTTAGTTGATATAACGGGAAACGGAAGAAAAAAGTGCATTTCTCTCTCTCTTCTCATCTATTGTTGTTTTCTCTCTCTTTGCAATTTTTGTTGTTCATTGCTGCTGCTGCGTTATTCATCATCTTCTGTTTTATTATCATCATCTTATACTTCATTATCATCTTCATAATCTTCTTGTTGACCATAGTTGTTGTTGTTGTTGTTACCACAACTGCTGCTCTTTGACCGATTTCTTAGGCCATATTTTGTTTCGTACATCACTTTTAACTTTGGCATTTACTTGATAGGAGACGTTGGTAAGTCAAATGATGTTTTTTAGTTGAATTTATCATCTGGGTAACTGCTAGTGTCTTGTTTTTTAAACAATAGCTAGCACGCGAACATGAATGCAACACAAGAGCCATCTGTTTAAACAGATTCATCATCTGTTGCACCAGATAGATATTTTGTTGCAAAATAAAAATCGTATGTTGGATTCATGTTTATGGATCTATAGCGACCGTAACATAAATCGAATAGATGGGTATTCTATTACGACAAATTAATAATATTTCCAACAGACAATTAATCTATTGCAATAGATTAGCAATCTGTTTAAATAGACCCATCATCTGTTGCACTAGATAGATATTCTGTTGCAATAGAAGACTCATATGTTGGATTCATGTTTATGGTTCTATAGTGTCCGTAACATGAATCAAACAGATAGGTTCTATTGCGACAGATTAGTAATCTGTTCCAACTGATAATTAATCTGTTGCACCAGATTATTAATCTGTTCTAACATACAAGTAATCTGTTGTAGTTGAATATTTATCTATTGCAACAGATTATAATTTTGTTGCAGCGGATGAATAATCTATTTTGAACAACATAATACAGCTCCTGTCACAAACCCAACAGAGAACCCGTATGTTGATTCTCTCTATCTATACTAGATTCTCCTTAATCGTAGACATATTTTTTAGAAGAAGAAATAGACAAAATAAAAATTAAATGAGAATTAAAACGTCAAAGTAGATAAAATATAAATTTTTTATTAAACAAGAAAATAAAAATACATAGGTAACAGAAAAAATAATCTAATTATTATTATCATCATCATTATTATTATTATTATTATTGCCAGTTGACCAATCATCAACCGACAGCAGCAGCGCCCTCCTCGTCCTGTGGATCTCCCGCAGCATCCTTACTCTGACCACGATCAATTCCCACTGTAGGTCATGAACCTGCATCTGCAGTTCCGACACGGCGTCTCTTAAAATAGAGACATCCCACACTGGATCAGTCATATCTAGAAAACGTATAAATTGATAAAAACACAAAAACAAAAGTAAAAAAAAGAATCTAAAAGCAATACAACGTATATTTACACAAAAACCAAGAAAAAAACTTACCAGAGATGTGAAAAAGCTATCAAGTCCTTGAAGAGAAAGTAGTTAAAGGTGTAATAAGAAAGACAAGAGCAAGAAATAAATAGAGTGTAGTAGAATGAACGAGTAAGAAGGGAACTATTTATAGAGGATTGAATTTGAATGAGTTAGGCAAAAAGACACGATTGTTCACCTCCATTTATTAAGTACATTCAAACTGGTGACTTTTTGATTACTGTGGAAAGTTATGACTTGATAATTTATGACTTAATTAGTTCTTTTCAGTAGCTATTTTTATTGAGTTGTGCCAACAGATTATATATCTGTTGCATCAGATAACTCATCTGTGACAACAGATATACTTTTTTATTATATAAATTAAAAAAATAGATTCAAAAACAAAAATATCGAAAAGTCACTACTAGTCGCCTATTTAAACATCAATTATTCAAATTTATGTTTAGTCCCTCCTTTTCGTATTAATTAGACTTGGCACACTTATTAAGAAAAATATTTATTAGAGGTATATTTTACCAAATTAGATTTATTAATTATGCTTTGAAAATATATAAATTTGAATATATAAATCGGCAATCTGTTGCATCAAAAAGGCGTGATTGTTCACCTCCATTTATTAATTACATTCAAACTGGTGACTTTTTAATTACTGTGGAAAGTTATGACTTAATTAGTTCTTTTCAGTAACCGATTTTATTGAGTTGTGTCAACAGATTATATATCTGTTGCATCAGATAACCTATCTGTGACAACAGATAATCTATTTGTTGCACATATAAGCTATCTTTTTTAATAATCATCATATCTTTAATCAAAATTTGGTGACTTTTTTATATATAAATTAAAAAAATAGATTTAAAACAAATATGTCGAAAAGTCATGATCAGTTATTAAAATTAAATAATTGTTCTTTATGGTTATAAATTGTGTTATCATTTATTTCCTTATTTTACGAACCATTTTTCATATGAAATAATCGAAAAGTCAAGACTAAAGACTTGACCCTCTCAATAATAATAATAACTCTTTTTTATTGATCGTTTGTTGCAACATATTATCCATCTGTCGAAAAAGATTAACCAACTGTTGCAACATATGGTTCATCTATTGCCACAAACGTCCAATCCCTTCCTCCAACTGTCGACTAATTGAGAATAAGGAATAGATAAAATGAAAATTAAATATTAAAAAAGAATTAAAATTCAAAGTGTACCAAGATTTTTGAAATCCTTAGGTGGATCCGATATAAAAAAGGAAAATACATACACTAAAAGGAAAAACATAACTTATTTATTATTACTACTATTATTATTATAATTATTACTATTACTACTTTCATTGTCTGAAGGATAATTTTCATCTGGCAGTAGCAGAACCCTCCTCAGCCTTACTCTGAAGTCAGCCAAATCCCTCTAAAGTTCATTATAATGCCTTCAAAGTTTTTGAAAGGACTCGATATAAATCTTCTTGTATTAATCTAGATCAACCATATCTGGAAGTGTAGTAATAGAATGAACAAGTAAGGAGGGACCTATTTATAAAGGAAAGGGTTAGTCAAAAAGTCACAATTGTCCATCCCTTAATTAAATAAAACTGGCAACTTTTCGAATATGTAAATTAAAAATGGATCTAAATAAAAATTTTATCTTTATTGTATTTCAGAAAAAAAGAAAATTGCTTTAAAATAAATCTAACAGATGAGTAATCTGTTGCAAAATACATTCTATATTTTAGATAATTGACAAAATATTGAAACTGTTGCAACAGATGCATATATCTGTTTGATTGTTCAAAAAGATAAGTCATATGTTGCAACAGATTGATCATCTATCATAAAAGATGTCTATAACTGTTTGATAATTTTAACAAGTTAGTGATCGAGAGTTAAGACATAGATGGGCTAGGAAGAATAAGGTGCATACAGATGGATGGATCCATTATCATGTGTGGGAGTTAAGTATTACTGATAAGGTCATCGGGACAACACACACAAAGTACAATGTTTTTGTGAATGCAGTTTTTAACCAATTAGGCACTGATCATTCAAACAAGATCCTGCATTGTACAGTTAAGTTTGATGGGTTAGAATTGATAAGGACGAGGGCCCCATGATAATGGTGTCGATACTTTGTTACGAATTACTGATTGTTGTTACTCATGTTTATGTGTGTCAAGTTTTGAGAAGGGATTAATATTTGGTGTCATTGCAGAGATCCAATAGCGATTAGACTTAACTTTAAGTATGCATTGGACTCTTAGAAGGCCTTCAAAGCCTTGCACTGCATCAAACAAGAACGAAAAAATAATAGAAATTACCTTGGCCCAAATTTGTATCGAAGGGTTGTTCGAGAAGATGATTATACGCCAGAAGGAGTCGAAGGAGAATGCCTGCAAGGGATAGAGGAGTTGATGAAAGACTATATTATCTGAAATCTAATTGAAAAGGAGACATAGGGTAGCAAGGAACTTCTAGTGAATCTGGCCGATGAAATTGACTTAAAACATGAGAAATCTAAATCAAGTGCAAATATGAAAGTGTATCCAATAATGTAAATCCGTCTATTGTTTCTCTGAAAGAAAAATAATGCAGATAGACACTTTGCTAAGGAGTTGGGACTAGGAACCATGGTCGAGATGATCACATAGATAAAAAATAGCAGAAGACCAAGAAAGTAGCCTTGCGAGCATCGAGGGTTGAAATACAGTACAATAAATCAAGAAAACTTACGCCAATAATAGTTGTAGTTAAAATAAAGAATCTAAGCAAAGGCTGTAATTTTTGAATTTTAAATTGCAACCCATGCCTTCTTGTTTGTGGTTCTGATTAGGTCTACTGTTATTGACCTGATCTAAATCACAAACAAGATTAAAAAATAGATTGACTATCATTACTTCCTTAGAAATATGGATTAATTGATTGTGTTTTCGTGCCTTAACATACTTTCAACATATCTTGGAGAAGATCAGAGGCTTGTTGTAGTATGTGAATCTCGATAATTTTCAAGCTTGCCTCCAGCTTGCCAATTTGGTATTCAAGTTTGTCATTGCCATCTTTGAAGTTGGTATAGAGTTCCTGGTCTTTTGTGAGCTTGATCAGGAACACTTTCTCCTTCAAAGTTTTGGCATTGTAGAAGGCCTTCAGAATTCTTTCTTCAGAAGCCTTAAATGATACATGGAAGGTCAATATGTTTGTTTTAGGTCAAAATATATTGATGCACAGTAAATCAGTGGTCCCAACAGTTGAATAGCTAACTTTTATCGAGTGTTGCTCAATGCATCTTGCTCAATCAACCTTCAAGGGATTCGATAAATTAATTAGCAAGGAGTTATGTAACATTTGATCTAAACTAATTCCACCAAGCCTATCAAATGTTACATAACTCCAAGCTCGTTACCCTATCAAAAACCTTTTCCCGAGTTAGTGGACAAATCAAACGAGCTTAATCTCTTAGATTTTCTGCTGATTACTCTTCTCCTATATAAAGGACAAGATATCTGCCATGCAAAAGTCTACACTATCACCAGAAATTCACGCCACAGTGAAAGTCTTTAAGGAATTTGATAAATTAACTTTTAAGGAGTTACTAATATCACTAGTAATATCTCAATATCACTTTTATGGCTATCTTGATGTCTCTTGTCTATATATTGGAATGTACATAGCGAGCAATTGTGCTTATTTTGGTTTGTCCATTCCAATATAATTGCAAGAGACATCAAGAAAGTCATAAAAGTGATATTAAGATATTACTAATCATGTTTTCTAAAGACTTTCTCTGTGGAAAGAATTTCTAGCGATGGTGTAGACTTTTGCATGGTGGATATCTTGTCCTCTATAAGGGAGAAGAAAGATCAGTAGAAAGGCTAAGAGATTGAGCTTGTTTGATTTTTCCACTAAATTATGCAAAGGTTTTTGATAGGGTAATGAGCCAGGAGTTACGTAATGTTTGATAGGCTTGGTGGAATCAGTTTAGACCAAACATTATGTAACTCCTTAAAAATTAATATATCAAATTCCTTAAAGGCTGTTTGAGAGAGCTGCATTAAGCATCACTTGATAAAAGTGAGCTATTCATTTATTGGGACCACTGCTTAACTATGCATCAACACATTTTGACCTAAAACAAACATAGCAACCCTCCATGTATCTTTTAAGGCTTCTGAAGAAAGTGTTCTGAAGGCCTTCTACAATGCCAGAACTTTGAAGAAAGTGTTCCTAATCGAGCTTACAAAAGACCAGGAACTCTATACTAACTTTAAAAATGGAAACAACAAGCTTGAATACAAAATTGATACGCTGGCGGCAAGCTTGAAAATTATTGAGATTCACATAGTACAGCAAGCCTCTAATCTTTTCTAAGATATGTTAAAAGCATGCTAAGGATAGAAACACAATCAATTTTATCCATATTGCTAAGGAAGTAATGGTACTCAATCTTTCTTTCAATCTTGTTTGTGGTTCCGATCAGGTCAACAGTAGCGGACCTAATCAAAAACACAAACAAGAAGGCATGGGATGCAACTTAAAATTCAAAAATTGGCCTTTGCTTAGATTCCTTATTTTAACTGCAACTGTTATTGGCGCAAGTTTTCTAGACTTACTGTACATTATCTCAACCCTCGATATTTGTGAGGCTACTTTCTTAGTCTTCTGCTATTTTCTATCTAGGTGATAATTCTAACCACGCTACCTAAACGCAGCTCCCTAGCAAAGAGACTATCTACATTATTTTTTTCAGAGAATCAACAGACGGATTTTTCATTATCGAATACACTTTCATATTTTTACTTGATTTAGATTTTAGATGTTCTAAGTCAGTTTCATCGGCTAGATTCGCTAGAAGTTCCTTTCTACCCTATATTTCCTCTTTAATTAGCTCTCAGTTTATATAGTCTTTCATTAATACCCTATTTTCCCTCGTGGACATTCTCCTACCGCACCTTCTAGCATATAATAATCACCTAGAGCAACCCAACCATATAAATTTAGGCTAGGGCAATAACTATGTTGATTTCCATTCTTGGTTGAAGCAGTGGGAGGCTTTGAAGGCCCTCTCAGAGTCCAATGCACCCTAAAAGTTAGTCCAATCACTATTGAATCTCTTTACAATGACACCAAAACTAGATCCCTTCACAATACTTGACACACAATCATGAGCAACAACCGACATTAAATCTTAACAGTGTATCAGAACCATATTCATGGTCCCTCGGCCTTATCAGTTCAAACCTATCAAACTTAACTGTAAAATTACAGGTATCTTATTTGCATGATCAATGACTAAGTGGTAAAAATAGCATTCACAAAATTAGTGTACCCTATATGTGTTTTCATGATAACATTATCAGTAATACATATCTCCCACATATGAAGTTGTTCCATCTGCAAGCAGCTTATTCCTCTGAACCCATCTTTACTGTAGCCTCTTATGTTGGTTAGGCAAAAGTTGATTAACTTTTAGTTCCTTATATCTACCAAGAAGAGGAAAAAAATTGATGTCAAATAAGAGAAGAACAGGAAGAACATTATCCATCTATTGCAACAGATGTGTAGTCTGTTGCAATAGATGTGTAGTCTATTACAACAGATATAGTCTGTTAAAATATATCAAACCAGCCCTACTAGTGGTTTGATTTATTCCAACAATTGTTTCATCTGTTGCAACATCAACAACAGCATAAACTACAAGGAAACAACAAATAAAAAACATCAACAACGAAGAAACAACATCATTTATTCCAACACCATCAACAACATCATCAACAACAAAGAAGCAATATCCTTTGTTCCAACATCATCAATAACACCACACAACAAGTTTCAACAACACCAACAACATCAATAAAAGCATCAACAATAAATAAATAAATAAAATACATAAAAAAGATACTGCCAATAAGGATTTTAAACTTCTACCAACAGATGACTTTTTCGCATACTGTAATAAAAACTCTCAGTTCGTTTATTCAACACTTAAAAGTTTCTTTAAATTTTTAAAATAAATATAATATGGGTAAATGGTAATTAAATAAAAAATAAATGTAAATAACTTACAGATAAAAAGATGAGAATGAAAGAGCAATAGTGAACTATACCTTACCTGTAATGTCAAAAAAGGATCAAAATAGCAATTTCAGTTGAGGAAAGATATGGATCAGTTTAGATATAAAAGGATCTTTATGAGAAAGAGGATATAAAAGAGAGAGAAAAGGTTGTGATAACCCTCAAGAGGAGAAAAAGAAAAATATGAGAGATGAATACAATAAATTTAGGGCTGAAGAATAGATGAGATAATTCTAGATATAGATGTGGGTTTAAATATTCATTAATTAATATTCATTAATAACTTGAGGGGCCTAAGGAAGACGGATGACATTGAAAAGACAAGATAATATTTTTTACCGCCTTTAGTAGTACTATTTTATCTATCTTTCTTCTTTCGGACAGAAATTTGCTTTAAAATTAAAAGAAAAAAATCAAATAGATATATCATCTGTTGCAACAGAAATAAATATCTGTTTGAAAAATTCCAACAACTTAGTAATTTATAACAACAGAAGCAAATGTCTTTTTGATAATTAAATCAGATGTACCATCTGTTACAACTCAATATCTGTTTGGAAATTTTCAACAACTCAGTCACCTATAACAACAGATACAAATACCTATTTGATAATTAAATAAGATATGTTATTTGTTGCAACAAATATCAATATTTATTTGAAAATTTCCAATAGCTCAGTCATCTGTCACAACAAATGCAAATGTCTATTTGATAATTAAATTAGATATGTCATCTATTTCAATAGATATGAATATCTGTTTGAAAATTTCCAATAGCTTAGTCATTTGTTGCAACAGATTTCATTGCAATTAATTTAAGTAGAACTAGGGATGAGTTCATAGGGTCAACTACAACTTTAATTGAGTCTTTGCAATTGCATGGTATTGGTATTGCATTTATCCTGACTCGAGTAGTTGATCGATCAATCAGGGTTGAAAAGATTCTTATTAACTTAATACTAAGGTAGTACCTAAATTGATTTAGGTAGAACTAGGGATAAATGAGTTCATAGGGTCAACAACAACTTCAATTGAGTCTTTACAATTACATGGTATTGGTATTGCATTCATCTTTACCCAAGTCATCGATCGATCACTCTGAGTTGAAAAGATTCTCGTTAACTTAATGTTAAGATAGTTCCTAAATTGATTTTGGTAGAACTAGGGATGATTTCATAGGGTCAACTACAACATCAATTAAGTCTTTGCTATTGCATGGTGTTGGTATTCCGTTCATCTCGACCTGAGTCATCGATCTATCACTCTGAGTTGAAAAGATTCTCATTAACTTAATGTTAAGCTAGAAACTAAATTGATTTAGGTATAACTAGGGATGAATGAGTCCATAGGGTCAATTACAACTTCAATTGAGTCTTTCCTATTGCATGGTGTTGGTATTGCATTCATCCCAACTCGAGTCATCGATCGATTACTCTAAGTTTAAAAGATTTTCATTAACTTAATGCTAAGCTAGTACCTAAATTGATTTTGGTAGAACTAGGGATGGATGAGTTCATAGGGTCAACTACAACATTAATTGAGTCTTTGTAATTGGATAGTGTTGGTATTGCCTTCATCTCGACCCGAGTCGTCGATTGATCACTCTGAGTTGAAAAGATTCTCATTAACTTAATGTTAAGCTAGTACTTAAATTGATTTAGCAGAAACTAGAGATGAGTTCATAGGGTCAACTACAACTTCAATTGAGTCTTTGCAATTGCATGGTGTTGGTATTCTGTTCATCTCGACCCAAGTCGTTGATCGATCACTCTTAGTTGAAAAGATTCTCATTAATTTAATGTTAAGCTAGTACCTAAATTTATTTTGGTATGACTAGGGATGGATGAGTTCATGGGCTTAACTACAACATCAATTGAGTCTTTGCAATTGTATGGTGTTGGTATTTCGTTCATCTCAACCCGAGTCATCGATCGATCACTCTGAATAGAAAAGATTCTGAATAACTTAATGTTAAGATAGTACCTAAATTTATTTTTTTAGAACTAGGGTTGAATGATTTCATAGGGTCAACTACAACATCAATTAAGTCTTTGTAATTGCATGGTGTTTGTATTGCGTTCATCCCGATCCGAGTTGTCGATCGATCACTCTGAGTTGAAAAGATTCTCCATAACTTAATATTTTAAAACTATATCTCTTAAAATTTTAATAATTAATTAAGATCAATTCGGACCAGATTAACAATTTCAAAATTTGTCATTCTATTCCACAAGTACAAATCAACCCATACAAATCATCCATTTGCGGGAAAAACTTTTCCTCAATTCAAATATCAATTTCTCACTCTTCTCTCTCTTTCTCAATAATACAGACAACAAATACTCAACATATTGCTCAACCCTTCAAAACAGATTGATTTTCTTCCCATTTCTGACCACATAGTTGTTATTTTTGACTTTATTCTTGCTTGTATCCATTGTTTTCTCTGTCTTCACAGGTAACAGAGTTCAAGAAGAGTTCTACATTTGTTCTTTATTCTAAAAATTAGGGATTTTTAGTTAATGATAGATAATAAGACTTTTAGTTGTATTATCTTCGAGAATAGGGTAACAATTTTGAGTTTTGATGCTTAAAATGTAGGAAGCTCCCGAGAAAATCCTAGTTTTTATGGCAGTGGTTTTGTTGACTATCGTGGTAGGGTTAGATGGTGTTTGTGGTGTCGTTGGTGGCTGTTGTTGGTGGTGTCGGTATTTGTAGTTTTAGTGGTGGTGTCGGTGGTCTTGGTGTTAGTATTGGTAGCATTGGTGGTAGTGTTAGCGGTCTTGGTGGAATTAGTAGTGGTCTTAGTGGCATTGGTGGTGGTCTTGGTGGTCCATCTATTGCAACAGGTGGAAGATCTGTTGGGAGATATTAAATAGGTCTTCAAACAAATTCTCCATCTGTTCCAACTGATGGGTTATCCATTGGAGTATTTTTTTGTAATGTGGCATATAATAATTTATTGAAATTTGTCTTACCTTTTTTTAAAAAATTATGCAGACATCAAATGTAATGTATTTTTTGTTTTTCCATTGTTTGTAGTTAAAAGATGTCTCCCAAAAGAAAAGAAACTGAAAGTGGATCAATTTTTGACTACCCAACAAAAAAGGCTAGAGTATAGATAGAATCGCAGGAAATTCCTAAACAATCTTAGGTAGGGAAAAATAAAGTTGAGGAAAATGAGAACTCCTTCTTACCAATGAGGCGTGAATTAATATTAAGATCCCAGCATGATCCTATCTAAACTATTAATATTGATAGGTTTTGAGTTGCGATGTCGATAGATGTCATTACAGAAGTAACTAGTGATCTTGTACTTAAATGTTAGTTGGGGAAAGGTTTTGATGAATTTAGAAGAATTATGAAGAATGAAAACATAGACGGACTTTTTAAGAGGAGTTTCTTTGCATACTTCCTTAAGTTACCTGAGGACCACACTCTCCGTTTCCAAATGAGCATGGTATATGATCTTCTCAAGCATAAGATCAAGTACACAGGGGATGATAAATATTCGAAGGAGGACGAAAAAAAGATAGATGAAATCTAGATCAACTACCGTGGCATACCGGTTTATTTTGGATTGAAAGAGTTTTCCATAGTGATGGGCTTGATATGCGATCGTCTAGAAGAACCTCTCATCAAGGATACACCCCACAAAAGGTCCAACAAATTCAAGAAAACAAAAGGTTGTTGGGCATTGCCGGACATAGTTACAAAGTGGGGGATTTGATAGCAGATCTCGAGGATAAAAACATACCAAAGAATTATAGGGAGAAATTGTGCTTAGTTTGGTTTGTCCATTCCATTTTATTAGCAAGAGACATCAAGAAAGTCATAGAAGATGATTTGTTGGCGCTTGCTAATGATTTTGAGAAATTCAACGACTATCCCTAGGGATATGATAGCTACTACTTGACTGTCTAATATCTACTGACAAAGCTATGCCCAAGAATGATCACATTATACGGCTTTTCTTGGGCTTTCATGGTAAAATTGATCACTATTTTTACTTATCCATTAATTTATATTGAATATAGTTACTATGAATTTTTTTTCTTGCTTCCTGTTTACATTTTTTAGGCTTGGGCATTTGAAGTCATTCCTCCCCTCCGAATGCAGTTCTAGGATTACCCGAATGAGGTTTATCACCCAAGGATCCTTAGGTGGTTGGCTACAAAGTGCAGTAAAAAAATTAAGGAGGCTGATCTCTTTAACCCTCTGGATAATGCAGTACGTCTTCTTTCAACAAAAATAATTTGCCTCAAAGAATATATTAAAATAGATGTGCCATCTGTTGCGACAGGTGGGTCATCTATTGCAACAGATTACCCATCAACTGCAACTGGTGCAATAGATGGATAATTTGTTGCAAAAGATGATCTTCACAATAGATATTTGTTACTCTAGTTCCCTGAACCTGACTCAACAGATTACCCATCTACTACAAATTATGCAATAGATGGGTAATATGATACAATATACTATCAATCTATTATGACATATAGATCAGCTGTTGTGGCAGATAGATCATCTGTTGCATAAGTTGGCTGTGTAAAAATGTAACCCAACTAACTACAAATTATTATTATATGATTTAAATGCTTTCTGTCTTTGTTTTATAGGTTGTGCATCCTTCGATTTTGCCTACTAAGCAGGAGTTGGGGATAACTTCTTTTATTACTCTAGGTCTTTTTGATACAATAGCAGACCCAACGGTGGAGTTAATAAGGAGGGAATTGGCTGGAGCAACAGCCATAAGAAGAATAATTAGACTAGGTCAGCCTAATGTTGAAGCTCTTCATGACCAACCTACTATAACAGATCTGGGTGCTTCTTCTAATGGTGTTGCTGGTAAAGTTATTGATGATGGTGATAGCCATCCTGATGCTGTTTCTTTCACCAATCGTGATTATAAGCATATTGGTGCTCAAGAAAAAATAAATACATTTGAAAACACCCCTTGCACAAGTCCCTCTTCACCCTCATATTCTCATTGCAAATGCAAAGTATGCAAGGATAGAGAGGATAAACTCCTTGAAAAACTAGAGGCTATTGCTAAAGCTATTGAGAAGTTGAAATCGAAGAGGGTATCATACTATCCAAGAATGTGAGGGAGCCATACACTCTTACAGTGGCAGATAGGAGGAAGAGAAGAAACATTAGCTAAAAACTCTCCATTCTAAAAATAGAAAAATTTGCAACTCCTTTCGCTCCAAGAGTTGTTGAAGTTCAGGGGCTGCTGAAGAAGGTAGACATATATGCATCACTTGGTGACGAAGAGAAGAAAGAACTGCAAAAAATTATGAATGACAAGACTAAGGTTCCACAAGAATACACCATGCATTTATTTGTTGCCCAAGACTTCACAAGTATGACAAATATGCGTGAGTGGTACGTGGATAATTTAAGTTTACTTTTGCTAACCTAGCCTTTCTATCTACTCCATAATGAAGAAGCTACACAATAGATATGTAATCTATTGCAACAGTTGGGTATTCTGTTGCAATATAATACACATCTCTTGCATAAGTGGCGTTAGATGGATAATCTATGAACTAATTTAGAGAGCCCTCTACAACAGAATCTTTTCACTGTGTTTTTCTTCTTTACAATTATTGACCTATTTAAAAATTATCTTCTTATACCACAGTATGTTGATGAAATTCTCTATCTCATGAGGGCCAGGCAATTAGCATACCCGAATGCTTATGATGCTGCTGATATGATAATGGACCTCAAATTCTACAATAATTTCAAGAGTAGGTACGATATTATCTATAGGAAAGCTGGTCTCGATGGCCTGGGAATTAATCAGTTAGTTTCTGCATTTAAATAGGATGAAGACATAATTAACTATGCTAGAGGGAAGAGGCCATATCTACATGGCAAGAGCTTAACCAAGGCAAAGAGAATTCTTGCAGTCATGAATGTGGAAGTCAAATATTTTCTCACTGTTGAGATACTACTCGATGAGGGAAAGATTAAGGTTTATGACTGCAACTTACCTATCTTCAAGGAGGCCACTTTTTTAACCCACGTGCAGCCACTCTTGAAGTTGTTCTCCAAGTTATTTTTATGCAGTGTAAACTGATGGATCATTTGCCGGTGAAAGTATTGAAGAAAGAATCATGTGATTTTGAAGGTCGGAAAAAGAACATCCACCATTAAAAAAATAATATCGGTGTCGCGTGTGGGCTGTACTCACTTGCATACATCGAGTGTTTGTTGACTGACACAGAAATAGTCAATATGTGCGACACCATTATGGAAAGGATGCAAGAGGTCTGGGCTTATGGGGTACTAACTAAATGGTTGGACCCCATGTATAAAGATGAATATGTACAAAGACAGAGACAAATACGATAACAATTTTTTATTTCAAGCCACTTTGTTCACTTTACATTGTAGTGGCAATTTTTTATGTGTGACAAAAGTTGAATTTTTATAATGCAACAGATTGTCTATCTGTTGTAATAGATATCATACCTGTTGTGACATATTGATTATCTGTTGTAATAGGTTGGTCATCTGTTGCATTATACAGATATTTCTCTGTATTTCTATTGCAACAGATATATAATTTGTTGCAATATATAATCTATCTGTTGCATCTGATAGGTAATCTATTGAAACAAATCAAAAAAGTAGGAAGATCTATTATAAATTTTCAGCAAATGACCTACATGTTGCAATATATGTCTAAATCTGTTTGATAAGATATGTCATCTGTTGCAGCAGATGTATTATCTATTACGAGATTTGAATCTAGTATTCTATTTCAATTAACAAGTTCAAAACTAAGGATTAAATTATATTCATAGACAGCATAAAATAAATCGAAGCCTTCGAAAATTACATGAAATAACTCAACAAATAAGTGAATGTAAAAAAATTATTATGGATACAAATGATCTACTCTACAAATAAATTAGCAAGTTAACCAAGGAGGATAGGTTATTACATTGACAGATTCAATCTATAAATATCTACTCAATATGGACAAGATGTTCTTCATTTGATGCTACAAAATTCGACTTTGGTCGTCGTGGATCTTTAATGTTGCTTGCATATGGTTTCTGAGCTTTCACTTCTCTATATTTCCATAAAAGAGAAGCATATATTTTGTGGAGTAATCTGGCATCAAATTCATCATTTGGTACTTGTAATCCATTGCTCAAATACTCGGCATCAGTGGTAACAAAAAGATCACAATCCCTACATTTTAAGAAAATAGATAATCCATATCTTGCAGTTCATGTAAGCATTGTGAAATTTATGAAATGAAACTAAATCATGATACTTATACTTACAGGCTACCAATGGTTTGTTGAGCAATTCCTTCAACATATTATATATTAAATGGATTACCCATTTTATCTCGGTATGCTTCAATCGTCAATCAATCAGTACGAACCTTTTGGTCCAAAAAGCCACTCATATCAAGGTAAGTAGACAGTATTTTGGTAGTATTTTGGTCATCTTTTGTATCTCAAACGATGGCTCAAAACGTCTCCTTCAAGATATCGAGTCATAAACTCGGATACGCCTCTTTTTTAGAACGACAACAGCCAATACCCAATGGAATTCATCACCATAATTGATTGAGATGTACACTTCGTTGACCAAATGCCAAGGTAAGCCACCTGGAATGTCAAAACCTTTGATGATGTTGATTAAGCATTTCTCATTTTGGAAAATTTTCGGCTGTCGTTGACAATACCTATCATAGGAATTATTGATGTAAACTTTGTACAAATAATTATCTGTCGTGTATCTATATTGTTCTTGTATTTGCAACTTGGCTTTCTTTTGGAGGTAGTAAAAAATAACATCGATATGTTGCTCATATTATCAAATATTTCGGATTACGTGATGAAAAAATGAATACACAGCTGCAATTAAATAAAGTATTAATTAATAGTAATATGTATAGCATTTAAACCTCATCATTTCAGCAAGTTTAGAGCTGTGACATCAAATAGAACCAATAATTCATTCCGGGATGTGCAACAATAAAGTCGAACATATCAAAACCAAGACTCGATTCGTTCACTTTGTAGTGTTCATTATTTTGTTTTCTACAAGATGATTTATATATGTTAATGTCATGTTTTTACAACAATAATTGTATAAATCAATATCTTTAAAATTGATTTATGTACCTTCCGGCATGATGCTTTAACATCCCATCGGCAATCCATTCTTTGTTAGTTTTTTTTGGAGCCTCGTCCGAGATGTTGAACCCTTCGAATGGGTAATTCTTTCGTTCTCCCAAACTGACAGGCTCCACTTTTTCTTCTTGTTTAAAAGCAGTTGATGAATTATCAACTGTGATATTATGGTCTTCAGCAGTAGCTTCAACTGTGACATCCACCTGGAAAGACAGAATTATCAATATACAAGAGATAGTCTATTTGTTGTAACAGATGAGTCTTATGTTATAATAGATAGATCATCTGTTAGGATAAATTCGAATAGGTAAAATAAAGCGGTATGATAATTTTGAATAGATGACTCATCTGTTGACATATAAGACTCATCTGTATTAAAATAGTATTAAAACCTATTTGATTTGCTGAAACAGACGGACAAATATTGCAACAGATAAGACATCTAATGCAACAGGTTAGACAAAGTTGCAACAAATGTATATATTTGTTTGATAATTTTCAGTAGATGTATCATCTGTTGAAACAGATATTTGCCTGTTTGTTTGTTGGAACAGATGACAGACATTAACCTTCTTCAACTCATGCTGCTCTCCTGTGGCCCTTGTATATTGAACAGCGGTACAAAAAAAGATAGAGGAGTTGAGATTTTTCTTTTTTCGATGCTTGATGATGCCCTGGAAATATCTTTCCTTCTCCTCTTAGTCACCTTGATCTCTAGTGGAGTGTATGGATATGATATCCTCTTTGATTGAATGACACCTCTCTTAGATATCATTTTCCTTACAGAAGCAATTAGTGCATTAATAGTATTAATCACTCCATTATGTTTTACCTTGCAGTCTTGACATTTGCATGTAGAACATTCTCTAGAAGTGGAAAAATCTGTATAACCAGTATGATTATAATCATAGTGGTTTGTTGTTTCAAAAACTGTAAGAGTAGCATCATTATCCCCTACAGCAGCACCACTACCACTACCATCATCAACAATAACATTCCCACCCTGTAAAATTATTTTTCTTATGATAGTTGTTGCTCCAAAAAATTCCATTTTTATTCTATCAACAACCTTAGGGTTCGATAAAGTTTGCACAGACCGTAAAGTAAGAAAAAATGGCATCTTTAACTCTCGATTGGTTGGAACAAGCCACGGATGGACAATCTAAAATAAATCAGTACATATATTAGAATGATGATGAAATTATTTATAATAATCATTAATTAAAATAAAAACTGGATTAGAA
The DNA here is from genome assembly GCF_002878395.1 of Capsicum annuum. Taxonomy (NCBI): domain Eukaryota; kingdom Viridiplantae; phylum Streptophyta; class Magnoliopsida; order Solanales; family Solanaceae; genus Capsicum; species Capsicum annuum. Next base: position 57,669,599 of record NC_061121.1, on the reverse strand, counting down.
TTAGACTTACTGCTTCCTTCGAGGGATTGAAAAGATCAAGAAATTTTATATTTTTATCAGTTTTGGCCCACAACTGATCTTGGGTGTATTTATACGCCTAAGAACCATAACTTACCCATATTTTAGCTAAGTTTGGAAAACAAAGTGCCTAGTTTCTTATGTTTTTACTATACTTCTATATGATTGAGCTAACTGATGTGATTAGTATGATGTCAGGTATTAATGAGATAGATGGAGATATAATGGTACTACGGATTGCGGATGACAAATCACACAAGAGAAAAGTAGCTTGTTAGACCAAATGTGGCGCCTAGAAACTGTCCTAGACTAATTTGTCATTTATAATTAGTTCAGGGACTTAGAAGGAAAATATGAGAGAAAAGATTATTAAAAAGACTTGATGCTGAATTTTTACAATTATTCATTATTTGTATTATTTGGGAGGAGAGTGGCGACTTAGCACAGAAGGGAAAAACACGCAATTTCATCTTCTCCGCCAAGATTGTATTTACTTTTTGGTATGATGAATATTTCTATTGTGATTCTCGTTTTATTCATGAGTAGCTAAGTTTATTAGTTAGGGTAATAGAAGCCTTGTAACATACAATCTACTACTTTGAGTTTTTGAATTCATCAATATTGACCTGCTTATATCATACTCTCTTCATTTATCTTAAATTCTCGTGGTTGCAAACATAAAGGATGTGCCTTAAAACTCAACTTGTTTGGTAGAAAGGTTGAGGTTCGGAAAAGATAGTACTGACAAGAAAATAGGATTTTCAACCCCTATTTTATATGTTAATGCCTTCACAAGATTAACTACTTGGAGATTTCGTATTGTTTTTGTAAACACTTTTGATTCGAGAAAACTAAAGTAAATTAGTCCTTGATGGTTGAGAAACACTGGGATTATGTTATTAAATACAATATGTTTCTCTGTAAGCATGATACATGTATGAATTCGTAAAGCCCATAGTTAGAAAGTATTGAAAACTACAAGGTGGACATAACCCTAGCTTGTTATTTCTCTAAATTTGAATACTACTATACATATTTTATCTTGTTAAACTGAAACCATTAATTTGTGAACTGAATCAAATTTTCCCTTTTTACTTTACGGAAACGAATGGTTAAAAGTCAACTAATGTGCACCATATTCCCTGTGGGATTCGACCCCAACCTTGTTGGGTTCTATATTTGACAACGACCATTTACACTTTCGTAAGAAAGTTGTAATTTGGGCGTATCAACAAACATCTCAGGATTCTTGGATAGAAAACTTGTTTTGGGTAGTTCACTTGTTGTCTCAAATAAGGAATGGCTTCAAATACCCAAGCCTATAACATAACTATAATAAATTAAAATCAATATTGAATAAAAAAAAAATCGTATCATAATAAAAGAAATATTTACCATGAAAGCCCATGAAAAGCCATATAAGTTGACTGTCTTTGGCGTTAATGGAGTCAACAAATACTTGACAGTCATTTTGAAGCCTTCATAACACCAAGGATAGTTTTTAAATGCCTCAAGATCCTCGGAAAGATTTATTAAATTGAAGCTTATGTTGTTGTTAATGTCTCTCGCCCAAATAATATTATGTACAAATCAAACCAAGCACAATGATTACTTATGCTTCTTTGAAAGTCTTTTACCTTTCAATACTTCTATCAAATTTTTATTTTTGAAGCTTGGACCAATAATAGACAACTGGTCATCATGATCACTCGACTTATTTTTGCCTTTTTTGGGTGTACGGGGTGCTTTTTGGGGTTAGAGTAGGTATAACTTGAGAAGGGGAGGAGGATAACATTTTAGTCCAATAACTATGGCAAACTCCTTCTAACCAAAACAAACAGGCATGCCACATTAATTTATCCACACCTCATCCATCTTATCTCTGTTTTCATACATAAAACTATGCTTGAGAAGATCATATACTATTTTCATTTGGAAACGACCATTGTTTTCCCCCACCAAATCAAGATATTGCCCAAAGCAGCTTTTCCTGAAATAAGAATCCAATTTTTATTCTTGAAGTATTTTTCTGAAGGCATTGAAAGATTTTCCCTTGGCTACTTAACCACGAAATCAGTCGTTAAATCTGTGGCACCATCGTACTGCATTCTCACAGGATAACAATCAATGTTGAAGGTTTTGACCAACTCTTCGGTGGAAGGACTATTAGCATTTGGATCATCTCTTTTAAAATATTCCTCTTCCCCGTATTCATTATCTTCTGCTCCTGATTGAGATAATGTTTGTAAAGCAAGCTCATAGAGTGGTAGATGTAGCCTAGCTGCTTCACTTGTTGCTTGACTTGGACTTGATTCGGTTTCTTTTCTTTTAGGTGCCATATTATCTTAAATTAACAAAAACATAAATAGATTATAATTAAATAATGCATCATTAAAATGGGATAACAGTAAATCTAACATGCACAATAGTAAAATAACAGTTCCAACAGACCACACATTTGTTGCACCATGTATGTTATCTGTTGCAATATATAACTGACTTATTGCAACAGATGAGTAAACCATTGGAAATAATAATAGATCATTCATCTGTTGTACCAGGAAGGTTATCTGTTATAACATATAACCAACTTGTTACAACAGATGAGTAATCTGTTAGAAATAATAAAAATAGATCACTCATCTGTTGTATTAGGAATGTTATCTGTTGCAATATATAACTAACCTGTTGCAGCGGATGAGTAATCTGTTGGAAATAATTATAACAGATCACTGATCTATTGCACCAGGTAGAATATCTGTTGCAGCATATAACCAACCTATTGCAGTGGATGAGTAATTCGTTGGAAATAATAAAAATAGATCACTCATCTGTTGCACCAGGTAGGTTATCTATTAAAGCATATAACCAACCTGTTGCAGCGGATGAGTAATCTGTTGGAAATAATAAAAATAGATCACTCATCTGCTGTACTAGGTAGGATATCTATTGCAGCATATAAGCAATTTGTTATAGCGGATGAGTAATCTGTTGGAAACAATAAAAATAGATCACTTACTTGTTGCACCAGGTAGGATATTTATTGCAGCATATAAGCAACCTGTTGCAATAGATGAGTAATCCATTGGAAACAATAAAAATAGTCCACACATCTGTTGAAATAGATCACTCACCTTTTGCCAAATGAGTTATTTGTTGGATCAATATTGTTTAGATTTCTTCCAAACACAAGATTTGTCTGTCGTAACAGATAAATGATCTGCTCTGTTCATCTGTTACATTAAATCTGTTGGATCAGATAGTTAATCTGTTGCATCAGATGGTTAATCTGTTGTATTAGATGGTTAATCTGTTGCGTCAGATGGTTAATTTATTGCGTCAGATGGTTAATCTGGAGAAAGAAGAGAGACGGTTAATTTGGAGGAGAGGGTTGTGGGTTGATTTGTATTTTTGAAAAGATTAGAAAGTTTTGAATTGCAACAGATTTCACATCTGCTGCGTAGCTTCTTCTTCATAGAGTAGATTATAAGGCTAGGTTAGGAAAAGTAAACTTACCTTGTACTTATACCGCATACGTCTATTTATCATAATATGGAAGTCTTGGGGGGAAAGGGAGGCATAGGGTAATCTGGTGTGCCTTGCTTAGCATTCTTGGCTTGTCATAGATCCCTCTTCTCTTTGGCGCCAAGTTCCGCGTATATGTCGACCTTCTTCAATGGATCCTAAACTTTAATATTTTTTTATTTTGACTGGACAGTACGTTGCTAATTGCTTTTTTCTTTCTCCTAACCGCCGTTGTAGGAATGTATGGCTCCCTCACCTTCTTGGATAGTATGACACCCCTTTTGGATTTGAATTCCTCGATATATTTAGCGATAGAATCTACCTTTTCAAAGAGTTTATCCTGGATATCCTTGCACTCTTTGCATTTGCAACGAGAACATGAGGGTGAAGAAGGGTAAAAGGGACCAGTGTAAGGGTGAGAGGGACCTGTGTAAAGGTGAGAAGGGCCTATTAAAGAGGTGTTTAGCATCAATATGCTCCTTATCACAAGTGGTAGCAGCATTAGCATGCCTGCCAACAACTCTACCAGAAGAAGCACCCGGATCTACCTCAGTAGGTTGGTCATAAAGAGCCTCAACATTAGGCTGACCTTGCCTAACTGCTTCTTATAGCTATTCCTCCAGCCAATTCCTTTCTTATTAACTCCACCGTTGGGTCTGCTATAGTATCAACATGACCTAGAGTAATAAAAGAAGTCATCCCCAACTCCTACTTAGTAGGCACGATCCATGGATGCATAACCTATAAAAAATGATAGATACATTTAAATCATATAATATAATAATTTTCACAGTTGGGTTACATGTTAACATAGACAACATATGCAATAAATGATCTGTATGTCGCAATACATTAATAATATGTTGCATCAGATTACCCATCTGTTGCATAGTTTGCAGTAAATGGTTAAAATCCATTTGAGTCAGGTTCAGAGAACTAGAGCAACAAATGGATAATCTGAAAAAGTATCAATTATCTGTCACAATAGATTACCAAGCCAGGTAATCTGTTGGGTTACATGTTATACAACAGATGATCTGTATGTCATAATAGATTAATAATATATTAGATTAGATTACCCATCTATTGCATAATTTGCAGTAGATGGTTAATCTGTTAAGAGTCAGGTTCAGAGAACCAAAGCAAAAAATGGATAATCTGATGCAAGATATTAATCATCTGTCATAACAGATTACCCATTTGTTGCACTAGTTAGCACAGGGTGGGTAATCTGTCCAACAGATATCCCATCTAGTGCATCAAATATAATATCTGTTGCACTAGATATAACATATGTTCAATATATTTCATTGATTTAAATTATTTTACTTGAAGAAGACGTACTGCATCATCCATAGGGTTAAAGAGATCAGCCTCCTTAATTCTTGTGTTGTTCTTTGCAGCCAACCACCTAAATATCCTTGTCACGCCCCAAAATCCCATCGGGCCGGACTGGCACCCGAAGCCAAGAAGGCCCGGGAGAACCCGTTCAAATACCTGTATCAGCACAACACGCACATATATATATATATATATATATATATTACGTAGCCATCGGGGCCACCACATATACAAACATAACATCACTATATAAACTTCCATGACTTTACCCTTCCTTATGTCTACAAAGCCTCTAGGATATACATGACATAACTAGGGTTGGGACAAACCCCCCGCCCACACATGACTCCTGTACAATAACAAAACATAAGGAACCGACTCGAAAAGCTCCAAAGCAAACTGGAGCTCACCAACAATAGCTGTATAACCTGGCTCCTATCTATGCTGTGAATGAGCTGAGGTACCTGTGCCTGCAGCATGAAATGCAGGTCCCCGTGGGGGACGTCAGTACGAAATATGTACTGAGTATGTAAAGCTGTAGATAATCACATATGATATAGGAGCTCAATAGAAATAAGAAACAAGTGAATAAGTCGTAATAGGAGTGGACCACACTTACTAGAACTTGTGACAACCTGCACATTGTATTTATTCAGTCACTTTACCTTCGTTCTTATCACCTTTGTAATCATTACTGTACTGTACTGTGACCATTAGGCTGCCTCCAGTACATATCAACTGGGATCGACCCATGCTAGGCTTATGCCCCTGGGATACCACCCGATAAGAGAGAACTTCCATCACTTAGTTCAATTAATCTTTGAGATTGTTATTTCGGTCGCCACCACATTTTTGATACTTTGAAACAATGATACATCAATAGGAACCAAGTAATAGACCTTCTATACAATAACGATGTAATAAATACTCATTGGTACATCAACAATGTGTTTCAGAATCATCAATATCACAACAATGAAATAGGAGCCTTTTGGTATATCAATGAAACATTTTGACACTTTATAGAATGGAAACAACTTCGTTGGTAACGTAGAACAATACATGTTTTTGGACAATCTCGGAATCTTACTTGATGGAACATTGGTGTTTTCATGCCAAAGAACATTGTTAGAGTATGCTTTACATACCTCGTTGTAGATTCGGATACCAATTGAACACAACTTCCCGCCTTTACAAATCACTTATCTACAATGAAATGTTTGGCATCTAGTATTAGCAACCCAACACCACAATTCTCTTCCATAATTCCATACTACCAATATTTGCAAAACATTCCAAAAACCAACTTGAACAATAGGTTTATGTGTGTATATATACATATAATCATCATTTCAATGCCACATCATCAATACCACATCATCACACCAAATTCTTTCACAATTCAACATAATCCAACATCATTTCCCAATCATCTTTCAACAACAATCAAATAACATACTTCTTATGCTCACATGCATATATATATATATACATATCCATATAAATAACACCAACATAATTTACATCCTTACCATAAAATGGCCCTTTTGATTTCGAAGTCCTATTGGCACAAATAAGGGGTGCTTCTCGAAGCCCTCGAGACGGTGAACACAACTACGGAATCAATTTGGATTTTCTACGGTTGAATCACAAGATAATTGGAGTTGAAATTAGGCTAGGGTTTCTTATTTTCAATAATTTGATGATAATTTATGGATATGAGACTAATTATATGTATATAATGACCAATTTTCGTCCATGAGGTGATGGAAAATGACCATATTACCCTTAAAATTTTAAGTAAATCCGAATCTGTCCATGGTGGACTATTTTGACAAGCTAAAGTAGATCGACCATAGCTCTTTTCTCCGATATCGGATTTCGGTGAAATTGGTATCGTTGGAAAGATAATTCAAAGGGATTTCATTTCATATAAAGTAGGCCACCCAGTTCGTCCTGTACAGGGAGTTATGATCATTTGAAGTTGACCCTAAAAATCTATTTTGAGAGGCTGAAGTAAAACGAGTATAACTCCTTACTCAGATGTTGGATTTGGATGAAACCAATTTCATTGGAAATAAGACTCAAAGAATTTTCTTTTGATAGGTGGTAGCTCTCTCAGTTCATTATATTGAGGGAGTTATGATCATTCAAAGTTGACCCAAAAAACTGGCAGGCCTCAGTAGTTTGTGTGCAGGAAATTTTCCTGCACATTTACTGTTCACAACATCCCGGCCACCGTTTTATAGTTTCAAACGTTCTCGATTATATCTGAAACTTATCCGTTTTTGGAAATCTTTATATCGTTGGAAAGCTTATTCAATAACCTTCGTATGGAACCATCGACGGGCAAATTTCGGTATAAATAAAATAAAAAATGAATTCTATATAAATAAGACCAATACACGTACTTGAATATGCCAATACATGTACTTGAATATGGGGTGTTACAATCCTTAGATGAGAAACCTCATCCGGGTAATCCATTACCTACTTTTGGATGAGAGGAATGGCTTCAAATGCCCAAGCCTAAAAAATATAAACAGTAAGCAAGCAAAAAAAGTCACAATAACTATATTGAATATAAATTAATGAATGAGTAAAAATAGTGATAAATTTTACCATGAAAGACTAAGGAAAGCCGTATAATGTGGTCGTCCCTGGGGATAGCTTTGTCAATAAATATTGGACAGTCAAGTAGAAGCTATCATATCTCCAGGGATAGTTATTGAATTTATCAAAATCCTCAGCACGCGCCAACAAATCACCTTCTATGACCTTGTTGACATCTCTTGCCAATATAACCGAATGGGCAAACCAAACTAAGCATAATTGCTCCCTGTACTACTTTGGTATGGTTTTATCCTTGAGATCTATCATCAAATCTAATTCTTTGTAGCCACATCTAGCAATGTCCAACTACCCATCTATTTTTTCCTTGTGTTTGTTGATTTTGTTGGGTTGTCTCTGGGACAATGCCTTCTCGTTATTTGCTTCTGGTGGTTTGGTTGTCCTGCTTTCCTTGGACTTTTTGTGGGGTGTTCCCTTGGCTATAGGTTCTTTTGGAAGATCGCATCTCAAGCCCGTTACTATGGTAAACTCTTGCAAGCCAAAACAAACCGGCATGCCACAGTAGTTGATCCAGATTTTATCCATCATCTTCTTGCCCCCATCTTCTGAATCTTTATCATCCCCCATGTACTTGATCCTGGGCTTGAGAAGACCATATATCATCCTCATTTGGAAATGTGCAGGGGGGATCCTCCTCAGGCAGCTTGAGAAAGCGTCCAAACCAGCTCCTCTTAAAAAGTCCGTCTATGTTTTCCTTCTTCATAATATTCCTAAAATAATTAAATTTTTTCCCCAACTGACATCTAAGTACAAGTTCACCAGTTAGTTCTTTTGGGTCATCTATCGGCATCGCAACTTGAAACCTGTCAATACTAATGGTTTTGATAGAATCATACTGGGATGTCGATATTAATTCACGCCCCATTGGTGATCCATTATCATTATGTTGATGATTATCCTCTTTCTCACTCTCTAATTCCTCCTCAATCTTACTTTTATTTTCTTCATCACCATTTACAAACCCTTTTCCACCTCCTTCAATGTTGTTTTCATATCTCTCCTTGGCTTTACTTTTCCCTGACTGAGATTGTTCAGGAAGCTCCTCCGAATCCCTCTGTACGATAGCCTTTGTTGTTGGGTGGTAAAAAGTTGATCCACTTTTACTTTATTTTCTTTTGGGAGACATGTTTTACCTACAAACAACAGAAAAATAAAAATTACATTACAATTGATGTATGCATAAATTTTAAAAAATATAGTACAAACACCAACAATACCGACACACCAACAGCCACTACCACCAACACCACAAAAATCATCCAACAATACTATGACAGTCAATGGAACACTGTGACAAAAACTAGGGTTTTCATGAGTTCTTCCTACGATTTTACTATCAAAACTTAAAAGTGTAAATCCATTCTCGAAGATAATATAACTAAAAGTCTTATGTTTCATCATTAACTTAAAAGCCCTTATTTTTTAGAAAAAATAACAAATATAAAACTCTTCTCGAACTCTGTTTCCTACAAAGATAGAGAAAATGACTGATACAAGCATGAATGAAGTTGAAAATAATACCTATGTGGTCAGAAATGAGAAGAAAATCGATGTGTTATGAAGGGTTGAGTAATTTGTTGAGTAGTTGTTATATTGTTGAGAGAGAGAAAAGAGTGAGAACTCAAGATTTAAAATGATGAAAAGTTTTTGTCACAAATGGATTATTTATATGGGTTGATTTGTATTTTGGAAGAATGACAAGTTTTGAAAATATTAATTTGGTTCGAATTGATCTTAATTATTTTTTAAAATTATAAAAGATATGCGTAGTTTTTAACCCTCTCATCATGAGATTGTCAAAAGACTCAATTAAAGTTATAGTTAACCCTATGAGAACTCACCTGTAGTCATAGATTAATCAATTAAGGCATTAGTTGAACATATGAACTCAATTGAAATTGTATAAAAACAAATGTTCAACCTGTTGCAACAGATTACCCATATGTTGTAAATTATCAAATAGGAATTGCCATACGTTGTAGTTGACTTATGATCAATTAAGGTATTACTTGAACATATTAGGTAATAAGAATCGCTTCACCTCAAAGTGATCGATCGATGACTTTAGTAGGGAGAAACGTAATACGTCTCATCTTTCATTTGCCAAAAGACTCAATTGAAGTTGTAGTTAACCCTATGAGAACTCACCCCTAGTCACATATTAATCAATTAAGGTATTAGTTGAATATATAAGGTAATAAGAATCAATTCAGCTCAGAGTGATCGATCGACGACTCTGGTCGGGAGAAATGCAATACCGTCGCATTATATAATTGCTAAAAGACTCTATTAAAATTGTATTTGACCTTATAAGAACTCACCCCTAGTCCTAGATTGATCAATTTAGGTATTAGCTGAACATATAAGGTAATAAGAATCGATTAAGCTTAGAGTGATTGATTGACGACTCTGGTTGGGAGAAATATAATATCGTCTTATCATGTTTTTGCCAAAAGACTCAATTAAAGTTGTAGTTGACCCTATGATAACTCACCCCTAGTCCTAGATTAATCAACTAAGGCATTAGTTGAATACATAAACTCAATTGAAATTGTATAAAAACAAATGTTCAACCTGTTGCAAAAGATGACCTATCTGTTGAAATTTATCAGAAAAATTAAGTCATCTGTTGTAATAGATTACCCATCTATTGGAATTAATCAAACAGATTAAGTCATCTGTTGTAACAGATTACCCATCTATTGTAAATTATTAAATAGGCACTGCCATCTATTGTAGTTAACCTATGATCAATTAAGGTATTAGTTAAACATATTAGGTAATAAGAATCGCTTTACCTCAGAGTGATCGATCGACGACTCTGGTCGAGAGGAATGCAATATTGTCTCATCATGAATTTTCCAAAAGACCTAATTGAAGTTGTAGTTGACCCTATGAGAACTTACCCCTAGTCCTAGATTAACCAATTAAGGCAATAGTTAACCATATGAACTCAATTGAAATTTTATAAAAACAAATGTTACCCATTTGTTATAAATTATCAAATAGGCGCTGCCATCTATTATAGTTGACCCTGTGATCAATTAAGGTATAAGTTGAACGTATTAGGTAGTAAGAATCGCCTCACCTCAGAGTGAACGATCAACGACTCTATTCGGGAGGAATGTAATACCATCTTATCATGCATTTGCCAAAAGACTTAATTGAAGTTGTAGTTGACCCTATAAGAACTCACCCCTAGTCTTATATTAATCAACTAAGGTATTAGTTGAACATATAAAGTAATAAGAATTGATTCAGATCAGAGTGATCGATCGATGACTCTGGTCGGGAGGAACACAATACTGTCTCCTCATGCAATTGCTAAAAGACTCAATGTAGTTGACCCTATGAGAACTCACCCCTAGTCCTAGATTGATCAATTTAAGTATTAGTTTAACATATAAGGTAATAAGAATTGATTAATTTCAGAGTGATTGATCGAATACTCTGGTCAGGAGGAACGCAATACCGTCTCATTATGCATTTACCAAAAGACCCAATTAAAGTTGTAGTTGACCCTATAAGAACTCACCCATGGTCCTAGATTAATCAACTAAGGCATTAGTTTAACATATGATGTTAATTTAAATTGTATAAAAATAGATATTCAACTTGTTGCAACAGATGACCCATCTTTTGAAATTAATCAAATAGATTAAGACATCTGTTGCAATAGATTACCCATCTATTGGAATTATTCAAATAGATTAAGTCATCTGTTGCAACATATTACCCATATATTGCAATTATTAAATACGCGCTGCCATCTATTGTAGTTGACCTTATGATCAATTAAGGTATTAGTTGAACATATTAGGTAATAAGAATTATTTCACCTCAGAGAGATTGATCGATGACACTGGTCGGGAGGAACACAATACCATCTCATCATGCAATTGCAAAAACACTCAATTAATGTTGTAGTTTACCCTATGAGAACTCACCCCTAGTCCTAGATTTAATAATTAAGGAATTAGTTGAACATATAAGGTAATAAGAATCAATTTTGCTCAGAGTGATCGATCGACAACTCTGGTTAGGAGAAACGCAGTATCGTATCATCATGCGATTGCCAAAAGACTTAATTAAAGTTGTAGTTAACCCTATGAGAACTTACCCCTAGTCCTAGATTAATCAATTAAGGCATTAGTTGAGCATATGAACTCAATTGAAATTGTATAAAAACAAATGTTCAACCTATTACAATAGATTACCCGTCTGTTATAAGATATCAAATAGGCGCTGCCATCTGTTGTAGTTGACCCTATGATTAATTAAGGTATTAGTTGAACATATTAGGTAATAATAATTGTTTCACCTTATAGTAATCAATCGACGACTCTAGTCGGGAGAAACGCAATACCGTCTCATCATGCATTTGCCAAAACACTCAATTAAAGTTATAGTTGACCTTATTAGTACTCAACCCTAGTCCTAGATTAATCAATTAAGGTATTAGTTAAACATATAAGGTAATAAGAATTGATTTAGCTCAGAGTGATCGATCGATGACTTTGGACGGGAGGAACGCAATACCGTCTCATCATACAATTACCAAAAGACTCAATTGAAGTTATAGTTAACCCTATTAGAACTCTCCTCTAGTCCTAGATTGATAAATTTAGGTATTAGTTGAACATATAAGTTAATAAGAATCAATTCAGCTCATAGTGATCGATCGACGACTCTGGCTGGGAGGAACACAATACCGTCTCATCATGCGATTGCCAAAAGACTCAATTAAAGTTGTAATCAACCCTATATGAACTCACCTCTAGTCCTAGATTAATGAAATAAGACTTTAGTTGAACATATAAACTCAATTGAAATTGTATAAAAATAATTGTTCAACCTGTTGCAATAGATGACCCATCTATTGAAATTAATCAAACAGATTAAGTATCTATTGCAACAGATTGCCCATCTGTTGGAATTAGTCAAATAGATTAAGTCATTTGTTGCAACACATTGCTCATCTATTGTAAATTATCAAATAGGTGTTGCCATCTATTGTAATTGACCCTATGATCAATTAAGGTATTAGTTGAACATAATACGTAATAAGAATTGCTTTACCTTAGAGTAATCGATCCACAAATCTGGTTGGGAGAAACATAATCCCATCTCATCATCCAATTACTAAAAGACTCAATTAAAGTTATAGTTGACCCTATAAGAGCTCACCCCTAGTCCTAGATTGATCAATTAAGGTATTAGTTGAACATATAAGGTAATAAGAATTGATTTAGCTTAGAGTGATCGATCGAAGACTCTCATCGGGAGGAATGCAAAATCGTCTCATCATGCAATTGCTAAAGGACTCGAGTGAAGTTGTAGTTGACCCTATGAGAACTCGCCCCTAATCCTAGATTGATCAATTTAGGTATTAGTTGAACATATGAGGTAATAAGAATTGATTAAGCTCAGAGTGATCAATCGATGACTTAGGTTGAGAGGTACGCAATACCGCCTTGTTATACAATTGTCAAAAGACTCAATTGAAGTTGTAGTTGACCCTATGATAATTCACCCCTAGTCCTAGATTAATCAATTAAGGCATTAGTTGAACATATGAACTCAATTAAAATTGTATAAAAGTACATGTTCAACCTGTTGTAATAGATGACCTATCTGTTCAAATTAATCAAACAGATTAAGTCATCTATTACAACAGATTACCCTTCTGTTATAAATCATCTGCTGCGATAGATGATCGAGCTTTGGAAATTTTCCAACAGAAATTGTCATCTGTTGCAAAGTATGACTTTGATGTTTTAAGATCCTTTTTTTAAAAGCAATTTAGGTATTTTCTATCCGAGATAAAAAGGATAAAATACTAAGGCAGTAAAAAATATTACTTGGATAACTCAAAAATCTCCTCAATGAGTAGTCTTATCTGGTCTTATCAATTTCACCGTCTCCTCGTGCCCCTCAAAAGTTATTAATGGATATTTAAAAATCATATCTACTCCCTCTATTTTATTTTATATGACCCTATTTCTAAAAATATTTGTTTTAATTTAGTTGTCTCAGTGATGAAATCAAGACAATTTTAATATATTCTTCCAATAATACCCTTATCATTAAATGACTAAACAAGTTGTATATATTCAAATTTATATTTTTTAAGCATAATTAATAAGCCTAATTTGGTAAAATAGACCCTTAATAAATATATTCCTTAATGAATGTGTCAAGTCTATAGGTGTAACATCCCGTATTTTCTTAGTCCCAGTGCATGATTATTCATATATAAAATTTCTAAAATTCTCATTATCATCTTAGATCATGCCATTATGTAGGAAATTGAATTAGCTTTTTAACGATATAAAATTCGGCCAAATCCGATAACCAGGTAAGAAGTTATGGCGATTTTAAGTTTCAGTCGTTAAACACCGTAATTTTACCCATCAGCGCATTGCAGAGAGAGTTAAAATAGAAATTTTCAATTTCCAGTGATATATCGCATTTTGGCGCATCATGCCATAGGCCAATTTGGCATTTTCCAGTGTTGCAATATGATGCCACCGCGTCGCAGAGAACTTTCAGGTCCCAATCATTGAAGGACCGTGATTTCCCTGCATCATGCCATAGACTAGTTTCCCAGTTGTCAGTTTCCAGTGACATGGCACAATAGCACTGCATCGCACCAGGGGCCCAAATTGGAAAATTTTCATGAAAATCTAAAATTTCATCCAGGGTTAAAACAGTCTTATCCCATTAATCCATCCAGATGGAATACTTAAGCCTTAAAAATATTTTAAAAGTTCATTCTTTATTAATTTTCCCCAAAATTCAATTGCTTTCTCTTTAAATTACAAACCCTAGCTCTCAAGAAACTAAGAGCAATCTCAAGAATTCACTCAAGAACTTCAAGAAATTCATTCGTTAAGGTATGTTAGATGTTCATCCATGGAGCCCAAGTAACCTTTTTAATTATAAAGTTATGATCTTTTTAAGTTATTTTATAATAAATCATGATTTTATCCATTAATCTCCATAAACTTTGATTTAATACTATGTTTTAATGAAGTTATTGTTGTTATCCGATTCCTCATGTTTTAGTGTTATCATTTGTTGAATTAAATTAGGAGTTAGTATTTTCCATGTTAATTTCATGTCAATTATGCCGGTCCTATAGTAATTCTATGATTATTTTAAACCATGAACTATAAGTGTTCGATAAAATACCTAAAAGAGCAATTGATTTAATTAGAGTCTTTATGCTATGCCCTTCAATGTTTTAGTGTCATGCTACTACTATTATTTTGAGTCCTAGGGGTATTGAATACCCAAAACTATAGCCATATACTTAATGTTGTATCAGTATCTTCAGAATGACTTCAGATTATATCATGAGCATTATCAGAACAGTCAGCTAAACTCAAAATAGTCTAGCATTTCAGTGTCATTTAGCTGGTAGTAGGATTTAGCACCAAGCAAGGGTAGAGATGGTGGTTTCATCGTCAAATAGACAGAGTCGTTAGTGACAGTCCCTATACACCAGAACTACGTAGCCAACATAGGATAAAGTAATTGCCCATCAAATTAGGCTTAACTATCTTGCAGGGGTCACCCATCAGTTCAGGCTTGACACCCTTAGTCCTTTAGACATGATATCAGTTTAGTGGATCCACATAGCTAGCATTAGTACCTGTGCCACGGTATTAACATCCTTCTAATTGGGATTATAGGTTGAACCCTGATTAGCTCAAATTAGGGAATGTCGATTAGATGATACCTCCCACAGTCTCAGATACAGTCTCAGTCACAGTTCCAGTTCAGTTCTTTAGTCTTAGTATTGCTTGACCAAAGCATGCAGATTTTAATTATTTTCAGTATTTTAGTTTGCAGATTTCATCCAGTTCATGTCATATGATTGGTCATGCATCCTCAGTGTCTATAGATTTTCATGTTTAGTTAGTATTTTACAAACTTTCATGCATGTTCAGTATCTACAGATTTTATGCTCTCTATTCAGTATTCCATGCTTTACATGTATATTTTCATAGATCATTACTCCTAATCATGACACCTTACATGTTAGCCTACCTCATTTAGCATACCAGTACATTCAAAGTATTGATCGCATACCTTTCTTTTCCGCTATGATGTCTTATATCATATGTGCTGATGCTCAGTTCCTGGATCGCGCTTAGTCCCTCAGATTCTCTGTAGTACAGTAGCAGTAGTGAGTCCTCATCACCCGAGGACAGACTATCTTATTTTATGTCTTTTTTCAATAGTCAGTAGAGTTAGTTGGGGGCTTTTCTTATCAACTCTCAGTCGGTCAGTCTTAGAGGCTTTTCAGATATTACAATCAGTTAGTTATTCAGTGTATCAGCACTTTATCAGATTCAGACAGTCATTTTCCTAGATTCATATTTTAGTTTGAATTTAGATATTTAAAACCTTATGGCATTTCAGTTATTCTTCCACAAATTCATGATTATATTATCCAGTGCTCACAGCAAGTACCAGCTCATAGGTTAGGTTATGGTTCCTCGGGACTGTAAGCATCATGTAATGGCTAGGAGGTAGTCTCGGGTCATTACAAACTTGGTATCAGAGCCTAAGGTTTTAAAGTATCCTAGAAAGTCTAAAAGTCGCATTGAGTAGAGTCTTGTGCATGGGTGTGTAGCGCGCCACACTTATGGATAAGAGGCTACAAGGCATTTAGGAAAATTTTCCCTTCTTTCAGTATTCATGTCATAAGATTGAGCATGATCTCGAGTTAAACTCTCAGTCTAATCCATTTCCTCCTTCTATTTACAGAACATACCTCCCAAGAAGAACAAGAACCCAGCCAGCCCCTCAGCCTATCCAGGCAGATCCCCTGGATGAACATATCTCTCACACAGAATTCAGGGTTGCGTTCACTACTTTAGCAAACTTTGTAGCAGCACAGAATAAATGGGCAATCATTGTTCCATCCAATCCAGTGGCCAATACTACTGCAACTAGAATTCTGGACTTCACCTGAATAAATTCTCCTTCTTTTATGGGATCCAAGTCTGAAGAGGATCCATAGGAATTCTTAGATATAGTTCAAAAGGTAACGGATACTATGGGGGTGATGTCTAGTTAGAGTGCCAATTATCTGTATATTAATTGCAGAATGTAGCCCATACTTGGTTTAAGCAGTGAAAAATTGATAGAGGTATTGATGCAGGGTCTATAGAATGGGAAGAGTTTTCCATAATTTTCTTGGACAAATTCTTTCCATTAGAGTTGAGGAAGGCCAAGGTGTTATAATTTATTAATTTGAGGCAACGCAGCATGAGTGTGAGGGAGTATTCTCTCAAGTTCACTCAGTTAGCTAGATATTCTCCTCATGTTGTAGCTGACAGTAGGTCCAAGATGAGTAAGTTTATGTCTGCATGTCTGATAGTATGGTCAAGGAGTGTAGGACCACAATGTTGATTAGTGAGATGGATTTGTCTAGTCTAATGGTCCATGCACAACAGATAAAGAAGCAAAATATTAAGCAGAGGGAAAGAGGAAACAAGAGATCTAGGACAGGTAGTTTTAATTTCAATCAGCCAAAGTCAGAAGGTGGTAACCGTCCTCAGTTTCATCAGAGGTCTTCAGCCCTAGTACCTTCTTCAAGAAGTACCCCAGTACCAAAATTCAGAAATAACAATAAGGATAGGGCACCAGGCTCTAAGTCCTAGGTCATTGTTAGCAGTGCTTGTACCAATCCTTTATGTCAGAAGTATAGCAGACACCATCATGGTGAGTGTAGAGCGGGTAGTGATGTGCACTTCGGGTGTGGCAAACTAGGCCATCGGATTTTGAAATGTAGGGTAGTTTCTCATAAGGGTAGGGATGTATGCCAACAAGGCCAGTCCCATCAGTCATCAGTTCCATCCGGTCGCCTAACTCAGCAGGGTGCCACTTCCAATGCTACCAGTGGTCAGCATCTGAACAGATTATATGCTCTTCAGTCCTGCCAAGATCAGGAAAATTATCCTGATGTAGTTACTAGTACGTTGCAGGTCTTTCACTTACATGTTTATCCTTTACTAAACCCTAGAGCTTCTCTTTATTTTGTAACTCTATATATAGCTTTCAATTTCAGAGTCAGTCCCAAAACTTTAGCAGAGCTCTTTTCAATATTTACCCCAGTAGGTGTTTCCATTGTAGCCAGATAGGTATATAGGAATTGTCCGATCATAATATCTCAGAAAGTTACCTCAGTTGATCTTGTTGAGCTAGATATAATGGATTTTGATGTCATTATCGGCATGGATTGGATCCACTCATGCTATGCCTTAGTTGATTATAGAAATAGAAAAGTTTATTTTTAGTTTCCAAATAAACTAGCCCTTGAATGGAGGGGTAGTGCTACAGCACTTAGGGGTCAGTTGATTTTGTACCTTAAAGCCAGAAAGATGATATTGAAGGGGTGTATTTACCATCTCGTGCGAGTCAAAGACTCTAACTCAGAAACTGCTACTCTTGAGTCAGTCCCAGTAGTAAAAGAATTCTCAGATGAGTTTCCTGAAGATCTTCCCGGAGTTCCTCCCGAAAGGGAAATCAACTTTGGAATAGACCTTCTCCCAGATACTCATCCTATATCTATTCCACCATACATAATGGCTCCAACTGAACTCAAAGAACCTAAAGAACAGTTAAATGATCTTCTAGAGAAGGGATTCATCAGACCCAGTATCTCCCCATGGGGCACACTTGTTCTATTCGTACATAAGAAAGATGGTTCTCTCAGAATATGTATTGACTACCGTCAGTTGAACAAGGTCACAGTCAAGAATAAATATCCACTTCCTAGAATTGATAATTTTTGTGAGAAACTTCAAGGTGCTAGTTACTTTTCCAAGATAGACCTCAGATCAGGCTATCATCAGCTTAGAGTCAGAGAATGTGATATTCTAAAAATAACTTTCTAAACTCGGTATGATCACTTTAAATTTTTAGTCATGTCCTTTGGTCTCATGAATGCCCCAATAGCCTTCATGGACTTGATAAATGAGTGTTCAAGTAGTATTTGGACATGTTTGTCATAGACTTCATTGATGACATCCTTGTTTAGTTTCATAGCGAGAATGAGCATGCAGACCACCTCAGAGTAGTGCTTTAGACTCTTAGAGCCCATCAGTTATTCACTAAATTTAGTAAGTGTGAATTCTGACTAAGATCAGTTGCTTTCCTTAGCCATATTATTTCTGGTGATGGCATTAGAGTTGATCCTCAAAAGACTAAAGTGGTGAGAAACTGGCTTAGACCTATCTCTCCATTAGATATCAAGAGTTTCTTGGGTTTAGATAGCTATTACCGTTGTTTTGTTGAAGGGTTTTCTTCTATTGCATCCCCCATGTCTAGATTGACTCAGAAGAAATTTAAGTTTCAGTGGTAAGATTCCTGTGAGAAGAGGTTTCAACAAGTGAAAACTTGACTCACCTCAGCCCTAGTTCTTACTCTACCAGACGGTTCAAATGGTTTTGTTGTATACTGTGATGCATCCAGAGTAGGTTTGGGTTATGTCCTTATGTAGAGAGGTAAGGTCATAGCCTACAACTCCAGACAGCCTAAGCCTCATGAGAAGAATTATCTGACTCATGATCTTGAGCTAGCAGTTGTAGTGTTTTCCTTAAAGATTTAGAGGCACTACTTGTATGGGGTGCATGTAGATGTGTTCACAGATCACAAAAGCCTTCAGTATGTGTTCTCTCAGAAAGATTTGAATTTGCATCAGAGAAGATGGTTAGAGTTATTGAAGAATTATAATATGAGTGTTCTGTATCATTCGAGTAAGGCCAATATAGTGGCTAATGCTCTCAGTAGAATGTCTATGGGTAGTGTAGCTCATGTTGAGGATGGTAAGAAGAAGTTAGATCAGGAAGTTCATCAGCTTGCCCGACTAGGTGTCCATTTACTCGATTCAGCAGAAGGTAGTGTATGGGTGCAGAGTATCTCAGAGTCATCTCTAGCTTCTGAGGTGAAGGAAAAGTAGGATAAAGATCCCAGTCTAGTTAAGTTGAAAGAATCAGTCAGAGATCAGAAAGTGGAGATTTTCCCCTAAGGGGGAGATGGTGTTTTGCGTTGTCAAGGTAGATTGTGTGTGTCTGGTGAGATGAGTTGAGGCAATGAATTCTTGCATAAGTGCATGGTGCGCATTAATCTATTCATCCAGGGTCTACTAAGATGTACCATGATTTATGGGAGATCCATTGGTGGAGTGGGATGAAGAGAGATATTGCAGAGTTTATAGCTAAGTGCTGTACATGTCAACATATTAAGATTGAGCACTAGAAGCCTAGTGGGTCCATGTAGGAGTTTAGTATTCCCATCTGGAAATGGGAGAAAGTGAACATGGACTTTATGACAGATTTGCCTCGTACCCGTTATTAGCATAACTCTATTTGGGTTATAGTGGATAGGATGACCAAATCAACTCATTTTTTATAGTCCATACCTCTTACTCAACTGAGGACTATGCCAATATCTATATCAGAGAGTTGGTTAGGTTGTATGGTGTTTCCTTATCTATCATATCAGATAGAGGTACCCAGTTTAGCTTTTATTTCTGAAAAGCATTCCATAAAGGTCTTGGTCTATATCAGTACAGCCTTCCACCCTCAGACAGGCGGTCAAGAAGAAAGGACCATCATACTCTTGAGGATATGCTGAGAGCATACATTTTTTATTTTAAAGATAGTTGGGATGACCATTTGCCTTTGATTGAATTCGCATACAATAATAGCTATCATTCCAGTATCTATATGGCTCCATTTAAGGCTCTCTATGGTAGGAGATGTAGATCTCTAATTGGTTGGTTTGAATTAGGTGAGGCTGTAGTAGTAGGGCCTGACTTAGTGTTTGATTCTTTAGAAAGGTTTAGGTGATTAGAGAAAAACTTAAGGCTGCCCACACCCGACAAAAATCATATGCAGATGTGAGGAGAAAAGATCTCGAGTTTGAGGTCGGTAATCTTGTGTTCTTGAAAATCTCTCCCATGAAGGGAGTGAGGAGATTCAGCAAGAAAGGAAAACTCAGTCCTCGATATGTTGGTCCCTTCAGAATCCTCAGTCATTTTAAAAAGGTAGCTTACAAGCTGGAGTTGCCTTCAGATTTAGCCTCAGTACACCCAGTATTCCATGTCTCATTGTTGAAAAAGTGTATTGGTGATCCAGTTGTAGTTGTTCTCTTAAAAAGTGTAGATATTCAAAATAGTCTTTCATTTGATGAAGTTCTAGTCGAAATTATTGATCATCAAGTTCGTAGATTAAGGAACAAAGAAGTTTCACTAGTCAAAGTTCTTTTGTGAAATCAGTCCATTAAGGGAGCCACTTGGGAAGCTGAAGCTAATATGCGGACCAAGTACCCTCATCTTTTCTCTGCAAATCCAGATTCAGTATAAGGTATCAATATTTTTAAGATTATTTTTCTCTGTCATGCTCAGTTTCAATTGAACATTATATTCATGTTAGTCGTGCATTCATAAATTAGTTTAGTCATGCATTCCATGCATTAGTCATGTATATCAGTGTGTAAGCTCAGTCTATCATTTCCCTCAGCTTAACCAATTTCGTTTGGGGACGAATGATCCCAAAAGGGAGATATTGTAATACCCCATATTTTTCTAGCATAATCTAAGTCCCATTGTATGAGTATTCATATATAAAAATTCTAAAACTCTCATTATCTTTTCAGTTTAGAGCCTACCATTGCGTAGAAAATTGAATTAGCTTTCCAACGATATAAAATTTGCCCAAATTTGATAACCAGGAAAAAAATTATGGCAATTTTATGTTTCAGTCATTAACGCCGTGATTTTATCCTTCAGCGCATTGCGGAGAGAGTCAAAATAGCAATTGTCAATTTCCAGTGAGGTATCATAATTCTGGCGCGTAGCCCATAGGCTAATTTGGCATTTGGCATTTTCCAGTGTTGCAGCGCGATGCCACGCATCGCAAAGAACTTCTAGGTCCCAATCAGTGAAGGACCGCGATTTCCCCGCAACGTACCATAGACCAATTTCCCAGTTGTCAGTTTTCAGTGACACGGCGCGATAGCGCCGCGTCGCGTCAGGGACCCAAATTGAAAAATTTTCACAAAAATCTAATATTTTGTCTAGGGGTAAAACAGTCTTATCCCGTTATTTTAATCCACCAAGATGGAATACTTAAGCCCTAAAAACATTTTAAAAGTTCATTCTTTATTTATTTCCCCCAAAATTTAAGACTTTCTATCTAAATTACAAACCTTAGCTCTCAAGAAACTAAGAGCAATCTCAAGAATTCACCCAAGAACTTCAAGAAATTCATCCGTTAAGGTATGTTAGATTTTCATCCATGGATTCCTTTCATCGATGGAGCCCAAATAACCCTTTTAATTATAAAGTTATGATCTTTTTAAGTTATTTGATTTTAAATCATGATTTCATCCATTAATCTCCATGAACTTTGATTTAATACCATGTTTTAATGAAGTTATTGTTGTTATTCGATTCCTCATGTTTTAGTGTTATCATTTGTTGAATTAAATCATGACTTAGTGTTTTCCATGATAATTTCATGTCAATTATGCCGGTGCTTTAGTAATTCTATGATTATTTTAAATCATGAACTATAAGTGTTTGATAAAATACCTACAAGAGCAATTGATTTAATAAAAGTCTCCATGCTATGTCCTTCATTGTTTTAGTGTCATGCTACTGCTATTATTTTGAGTCCTGGGGATATTGAATACCCTAAACCATAGCTCTTTACTTAATGTTATCTCAGTATCTTTAAAATAACTTCAGATTATATCATGAGCATTATCATAACAGTCAGTTAAACTCAGAATAGTCTAGCATTTCAGTGTCATTTAGTTAGGAGTAGGATTTAGCACCGAGCGGGGGTACGGATGGCAGCTTCTCCATCAGATAGGTAGACTCATTAGTAGCAGTCCCTATACTCCAAAACTATGTAGCCAGCGTAGGATACAAGTAGTCACCCATCAGATTAGGCTTGACTATCTCGCAATGGTCACCCATTAGTTCAGGCTTGACACCCTTAGTCTTTTGGACATGATATCAGTTTAGTGAATCTACACAGCCAGCGTTAGTACCCGTGGCACGGTATTAACATCCTTCCAACTGGGATTATAGGTTGAATCCCGATTAGCTTATATTGGGGAATGTCGGTTAGATGATACCTCCCACAGTCTCAAATACAGTCTCAATCACAATTCTATTTCAGTTCTTTAGTCTTAGTATTGCTTGACCAAAGCATACAGATTTCAATTATTTTCAGTATTTCAATGTGTAGATTTCATCCATTTCATGTCATATTCTTGGTCATGCATCCTCAGTGTCTATAGATTTTTATGTATATTTAGTATTTTATAGACTTTCATGCATGTTCAGTATCTACAGATTTCATGCTCTCTATTCAGTATTCCATGCTTTACATGTATATTTCGATAGATCATTACTCTTATTCATGAAACCTTACATGTTAGTCTACCTCATTTAGCATACCAGTACATTTAAAGTACTGATCTCGTGCCTTTCTTTTGCGCTATGATATCTCAAATCATAGGTGTTAATGCTCAGTTAACGAATCACGCTTAGTCCCTCGGATTCTCGGTAGTACGGTAGAAGTGGTGAGTCCTCATCACCTGAGGATAGACTATCTTATTTTATGTTTTTATTTCAATAGTAAGTAGAGTTAGTTGGGGGCTTATCCCATCAACTCTCAATCAGTCAGCCTTAGAGGCTTTTCAGACATTACAGTCAGTTAGTTGTTCATTTTATCAATACTTTATCAGATTCAGACAGTCATTTTCCTAGATTCATATTTTAGTTTGAATTCAAATATTTTACATATTATGGCACTTCAGTTATTCTTCAGCAAATTCATGATTATATTATCCAGTGCTTACAGCAGGTACCAGCTCATGGGTTAGCTTGTGGTCCCTTGGAAGTGTAAGCACCGTGTAATAACTAGGGTAATCTTGGGGCGTTACAATAGGGTCCAACTCAACTAATATGAAATGGAGGGAGTAGAATACTCTTTCCTTCAGACATAAACTCAAGACGAGAAACTTAACTCATCTCTCTCTCTTCTTTATTCTTAATTCTCTTTTTTCCCTTTTTTCCTCTTTTTTCTCTCTTCTTTCAAATAAGGATCCTTTTGGATGTCAACCTATCGATATATTTTCTCAACTGAACTGAATGTTCTAATCCTTTTGCTTTTTTGACATTGCAGGTATAATTCACTTTTGCTTTTTTCTTCTCATCTTCTTCTTTGTATGTTATTTAAATTGATATTTACATCTGTTGCTATTAATGATTTACCCATTACCAGTTTCCTATTTATTGAGAAAATTAAAGGAAAGGTGACTTTTAAGTCTTGAATGAATGAACCGTTATTTTTATTAAAATATAAAAAAAAGTCATCTGTTATAAGAACTTAAAAAGCCTTGTTGTTAGTATAGTTTTTTATGTCTTTTATTTGTTACTTTGGTGGTACTGTTATTGGGAGGGGTGGTGGTGTTAGAACATATGGTGTTTGTATTGTTGATGGAGTTGGAATATAAGGTGTTGTTTCTTTGTTGATGATGATATTGGTGGTGGTGTTGCAACAGTTTCCTTAACTGTTGCAACCAATGAATTAGCTGTTGGAACAAATGGAGAAACTGTTTGAAGAAATCAAACCAGTAGCAAGGCTGGTTGGATTTATTCCAACAGATAAACCATCTATTATAACATGTCATTTATCTGTTGCACCAAATGCCTCATCGGTTGAACAGATGGGAAATCTGTTGCATCATATAGGTCATCTATTGATTCATTCAATTTTGTGTTATCCTCTTGTAACCATCTTTTTGTTCTTCTCTTTTTTGACATCAAATGTGTTTCTCTTGTTTGCAGATAAAATAAAGTGAAACTGGGTCAACTTTTGCCTGACCAGCATTAAAGGCTAGAGTAGAGATAGGTTCGGAGGAATAAGCTGCTTACAGATGGAACCACTTCATATGTGGGAGGTATGTATTACTGATCAACCTATCACGAAAAGACACATCCAGTAAATGATTTTGTGAATGTTGGTTCTTTACCTATTAGGCATTAATCCTTCAAACAAGATATGGCATTTTACAGTTAAGATTATTAGGTTTGAACTAGTAAGGCTAAGGGACCAAGTAGGCGGTGTCGATACCCTATTACGGTTTAATGAAGATTTTGCTAATGTTTATGTGTTAAGTTTGGAGAAGGGTTAAGGTTTTTGGTGGTAGTGTAAATATTCAAATAGAGATTGCATTGACTTTAAGGGTTCAATTAACTTTTGAAAATCCTTCAAAGTCTCCCACTACTACAAACAAGAATGGAAATAAATATAGTTATTGCTCTGGTCTAAATTTATATGGATGGGTTGCTCGAGGAGACTATTATATAACAGAAGGTTATTGTAAGAATACCTGTGTTAGAAGGGGGAGGTGAAGAAGATTATATATCAAATTATACCTTATTCAAGAACAAACACAGGGTGGGAAGGGAAGTGTAGCAAAACTGGCTGATGAAATTGACATGAAAAATGAAAAAAATTAAATGAGCTGCGAATATGAAAGTATATCCAAAAAATGAAAATCCATCAGTTATTCTTGAAAAAGAAAAATGCTCAAGTGGACTGGAGTTGTGCACTTTGTTAGAGGGATACAACTAGCTAGCGTGGCCTGAATGAACACCTACAATATACAGGACCAAAACTCTAAGGAAGCAGCTTCACAAGCACAGAAGGTGGTAAGATTGTCGGTCAGAATTAAAACTTGAACCAACTACTCCTGAATTAAAAATAAGGGATTAAGCCAAGGTGGCAATTTCTCAAGTTAAACTTGCATCCCATGCCTCCTGTTTATGGCTCTGGTCAGGACAAAGGCAGTGGAAATAATAAGGAATGGGATTTCTGCCCAACTTTGACCTTTTGTTTCTACCGCCATTGATCTGATCATAGCCACAAACAAAAGGCATGGCATGCAAGTTAGACTTTAAAAATTGATGCCTTAGCTTCCCTTATTTTTACTTCTGGAGTTGTTGGTTCAGGTTTTATTCTTGTCTGAAAATCTTACCAATCTTCTGTGCTCGCGAAGCTTTTTCCTTAGAGTTATGGTCTTGTACTTTGTGAGTCTTTATTGAGGTCACGCTCACTAGTTGCAGTCCCTAGCAAAGTGACCA
The DNA here is from genome assembly GCF_002878395.1 of Capsicum annuum. NCBI lineage: Eukaryota > Viridiplantae > Streptophyta > Magnoliopsida > Solanales > Solanaceae > Capsicum > Capsicum annuum. The sequence goes on along the minus strand of NC_061121.1, from coordinate 57,643,900 downwards.
GCTCTATTCCTCTTGACTATCCTTCTTTTTCTTCAACAACCGACGGATTTTTATATTTGGATACACTTTTACATTTAAACCTCATTCAATTTTTTTATTTCTCATGTAAATTTCATTGGCTAAATTTGCTAGAAGTTCCTTACTTGCTTTCCTGTGTTTCCTCTTAAACAAGGTCTGAGATGATATATGGTCTTCTCCACCTCCCCCTTCCCGTACAGGTATTCTCCCAAGCACCTTTTGTTTTATAATAGTCTTCTCGAGCAACCCATTTATATAAATTTGGACCAAGAGAATTTCTATTGGTTCCATCATTGTTTGTTGCAGTGCGAGGCTTCGGAGGCCTTTCAAAAAGTCTATTGCGCCATTAAAATCGGTCCAATCACTATTGGATATTTACACTGCTGCCAAAAACTTAAATCATTCCCCAAACTTGACATAAAACATGAGAATAAACCGTGATTATATTGTAACAGGGTATCAACAACATTGTATTGGAACCCTTCGGCCTTATCAGTTTGCACCTATCAAACTAAACTGTACAATGCAGGATCTTGTTTGCAGGATCAATGTCTAATCAGTAAAATACTGCATTCATAAAATCATTGTATTTTATGTGTGTCTATCACGGTATCCTGATCAATAATACATAACTCCTGCGCATGAAAGTGGATCCATTCATCTGCATGCACCTTATTCTTCCTACCCCATCAAGACATGTCAGACAGTGTTTATTCATCTGCATGAATGTGATGACTATTAAAAAATAGGTGAAAAGTCATGACTTTTTATCTAACATATTCCAAATAGATGATAAACCGAATTCTCTATCTATTGCAATTGATGAATCAGTTGTTAGAAAAAAATTAAAACATCTCCTCCAATATATAGTCCATCTATTGCAACAGATAATTCATTGCAATAGATGGTAAATCTATTACGACAGACCAGATAGTGTTTATTCATCTTCACACATGTAATGACTATTAAAAAAGAGGTAGTCATGACTTTTTATCTAACACATTCAAAACAGCTGGCATATCAAATTCTCCATTGATTGCAACTGATGAATCAACTGTTAGAAGAAATCAAAATATCACCTCCAATAGATGGTCCATCTGTCACAACAGATAATACATATGTTGCAACAGATATTGCAATAGATGGTAAATCTATTGCGATAGACCAGATAGTGTTTATTCATCTGTACGTATGTGATGACTATTAAAAAAAGGTGAAGAGTTGTGACTTTTTATCTAACACATTCAAAATAGTTGATGAATCGAATTCTCCATCTGTTGCAACTGATGAATCAACTGTTAGAAGAAATCAAAACATCTCCTCTAATAGATGGTCCATCTATCGTAACAAATAATATATATATATATATTGCAACAAATGTCTTATCTGTTGCACATACAAACCATCTGTTGCAACAGATGGTAAATCTATTTTGACAGACCATCTGTTGTACATATAGACCATCTATTGTAATAGATGGTAAATCTATTGCGATAGATGGATTATCTGTTACAACAGCTCAATAATAACAGTTGTGATCAAGTCTCAAACTGTTTTGAAAAGGTGAGAAGTATTAATGTAAAAGAAAAAGTTGCGAGTTTTCACAAAAAAACAAAATGCCACCAGTTTGAATGTAATTAATACAATGGAGCTGAACAATCGTGCCTTTTGGCCTGACACAGCCAAATTTAATCCTCTATAAATAGGTCCCTCCTTAATGTTTATTCTACTCAACTTTATTTATTTCTTGTATTTTTTCTTTTCTTGCGACATCTTCAACCACTTTTCTTCAAAGAGCATATTCCTTTCTCGTTGAGCCAAATTTTTACTGTATAAATCTACCAGTTGGTAGTATAAGTTGTATTACATTTGGACTTTTTTCTTTACGTTTGTCAATTCATACGTGTTCTAGATATGGCTGATCCTTTTTGGCACATTGCTATTCTGCGCGACACAGTATAGGAACTTCAGAGGTAGGTTAATGACCTACAGAGGGTGTTGGTCGCCGTGAAAGCAACGATGTTCAGAAAGATGCAGAGGCTGATGAGGGCCCTACTACTGCGAGTTGATTGGACGGCTGTTATTAATGATGATGATGATGATAATAATAATTAGAATGTTTTTTTTCTTTTAGTATATGTATTTTAATTTTTCTATATCGGATCTATACCTAATGTATTTGATTTTTCTTTTAATGAAAAATTTATTTTTAGTTGACTTTGGCTTTTTAATTCTTATTCAGTTTTCATTTTGTCTATTTCTTCTAAACATACATCTTAACATGTCGACGGTTGAAGGCAAGGAGAAACTTTGAATCCAGTAGCAATAACAATTTTGGATTTTAAGTTCTTTCAACAAATGGACCATGTGCTGGAACAGATTGGTCATTGGTTGGGTTTCTGTTAATAGATTATCCATCTGTTGTGAAAGATTTGTCATCTGTTAGAGGAAAATATTCCAGTTTGATGGAACTGTGTTCTGTTCTTCCATCTAATGTCCATCTGTTGCCACAGATGGGTAATCTGTTGAAAATAATTGTGGTTTGTTGTATTATTTAGTTCATGTTTTGCCTCTTTTTATTGATGCACAAGTTATTAAAAAATACATTTTATATATAATAAATGATAACATTACGTTCACAACAATGAGTTAAATACATAAAAGTCCACAACAAACAACAACACAAGTTTTTGCAATTACAACGATCATGGTGGATTATGATCCGGATATGTAGTTCTTTTGTCGCCAGCGCACTTACATACGGAGCACTTGTTTCTTCTTAATGAAAATGATTCTCCAACTCCACGCCTCCTCTTATATGTCTTTATTCTCGGTTTGATAGTGCTTGGGTCAATATATGGAGGAGGTATTAATCTCCCCAAAAGCTCTGCAGGAACAACCTAAGATTCTTCGGGAGGCACTGGAGTAATATGCCCTTTATATGTCATTTTATATTTTTCCACCGAATAATATTGAGAGGAGTGCTCGTAAATTTTAGGTCCATAATTTGGACCGTATTGAGCTCGAAGCGCTGCCATAGCATGTGGATAGGGTATTTTTTCCAAGTCAAAAACTCTGCACGTACAAGATCTTATTTGAAGATCGACCATTGCAACATCACCATGACCGGTGATACTGAATTTATAATATGCTATTTGATGAGATAATAACCTATTCCCTAAACTGATGTTTGTTGATATTATTTTTTCGATTTTTAAAACAAATAGGGTTCTTCTTGGGACCTCGATCTGCACACGTCTTTCATTAAAAAATTAGGCATACTTCTTATTTATTATTTCAAATAGAGCCATGATGGGAAATTCTCTTTCATCGCCAAAAAATGAATTCACCGATTTAACTATGTTTGATGTCATAATACTGTACCTATACAAAAGAATCACTTAATACGACATCATACTAAACTTGTAACTCAAACAAGACATTAAATTCATAAGAATGTACCTATTTGCCAGACAAAATGCCCGGCTTCATCTCTCAAAACCGACACGTATGAGAAGTTTTTCTACCTTGGGATGCACATCCATTATTTGATTGAAATGGTCTAAAAACTCCTCTCTACTATATACTTTAGCTGCTCTATAAAAAAGTGTCACGACCCTTTTGTTGTGATGGACTGAATGTTCTCTCCAAGATGCCTGATACAACAACCAAAGTAAGCTGAAGTGAAAAAAATTAAACCCATCTTTGGAATACTTGGATGCCTATCCGAAACAAAACACAACTCTTCGGTATCTTTGATGCAGCTTTGCAGTTGTTCAAAAAAAATCCATAAGAGGCATCACATTCCTTGTCTACTACACAAAAAGCGATAGGAAAGATGTGATTCTCCGCATCCTGCATCACCACTACTAGCAGAACTCCATTATACCTGCTCCTCAAGAAGGTACCATTGACGGCTATGCCTTTTCTCCAATGTCGAAAACCTTGAATCCAAGCACCATAGGATACAAAAAAGTACTTATACTTTCTATTTTTATCAACATGCAATGTTGTCTTACTTCCGGGATTTGTGGACTCAATCATGTAACGATAGGCATCCAGGACTGCATACCCATGCTCGTGTGTCCCCCTAACCAATTCCTTGGAAATCTCCATGGCAATATATATCTTTCAATAACTGACCAGGACACCCAATTTCATAAGGAGTTGATTGGCCATAACCCTTGTATAAGGACCTTTGCCATCGGGGAAATAACTCTTGAAATATTCACTGAGGACCGTTGCCGTGGCGTGAGAATTTTGGCCCGAGATGTGATCTGAACCACATATGTGATGCTTTTCATGTTTATGAATGATGAATCTATCAGAACTTACGTACTTTACCACTCTCAACCATCACTTATAGTTTGGATTAGCACATTTGTAGAAAAATACAATACTCGAATTAATCACCTTCTTTATTCTGAAATCTTTTTCAAGCAAGAAATAAATAAAGTGGGAGATAGTTCATTCTTTTCCTTAAATGACATTCAATTGAAAAAGTCGGTCCCGTCGTCTTGAAGATTGCCAGACTATGTCGATCGAGAAGAAGTGCCCACCGTATTGGTCGCATCAATAGGCGTAGGTGTTTGATCATCATCTGAAATATTCATATCTAGATCATCCAACCTATCATCAAAGATGTCGTGTTGTTCTTCTTCTTCTACATTCTGATTCTTATTCTCTCTCGTATTTTCAACCACGTACACCCTTAACACCATCCTGGATGAATCACTAAAATAAGCACGCAACCAAACCTGATCAGTTATCTTGAAAGGTAGTACCCTCTGATTTTCAAAGGAGCTATGCATGTAGCTGATGACGAGTTCTTTCGGTTGACAATTTAGTCCATAATAGTTGATGATTAAGTTCATAAAATCATCATACGAAATATAACTTTGGACTTTCATAGCCATCGTCTTTAGCATTTTACCCTTCTTTCAATGCCATACATATCGATTGCTCTTTTCAATCTATTAACCATGGCAATCCACCCCTATTGTTATTGATTCCTCCATTAGTGGTACCTAAATAAAGTTATTTGTTAAAAAAGTTAATAGTTTTTTCATAGTGCCGTAAATAAATCCCAACAGATATGAAATCTATTGCAACAGGTAAGTGATCAGTCGCTCTGTTGTAACAGGTAACTTCATGTTACACTCCTGAAGCAAATTTCAACAGATGAGTCATCTGTTGTAACAGGTGAATCATATATTGCAACAGACTATTTATTTGTTACAACAGATGAAGAGCCTATTGGGATAGATGTTACGGTACTAGGGAACCTTTGAAGCTAATTCCAACATATGACTTACCCGTTACAATAGACAACGCTATATTGGAATCGAGGTTAGGTTCTATTGCAATAGGTTACTAATATGTTGCAATAGATATTTATCATCGTTAGAATCGAGTTTAGGTTATGTTGCAATAGGTTAATAATATGTTGCAACAGATATTTACCCTGTTGTAACAGACAACAGGTCTGTTAGAATCAAGTTCAGGTTCTGTTGCAACAGGTTACTAATTTGTTGCAACAGATATTTATCATGTTGCACCAGATAACTAATCTATTGCAATGGATGGGTCATATATTGCAACAGATGACCCATCTGCTCGATTCATGTTACGGCACTATAAAATTATAAACATAAATCCAACATATGAGTCTTCCGTTGAAACAGATGTCTCATCTGTCACAACAAATGATTGATCTATTTAAACAGATGTCTTTTATGTTGCATTCATGTTCGCCTTCTATCTATTGTTGAAAAACAGCACAATAGCAGTTACCTAGATGACAAATTCAACTAAAAATCATAATTTGACTTAGCAAAGTCTCCTATGAAGTAATGCCAAAGTGAAAAGTGATGTACGAAATAAAATTTGACCTAAGAAATTGGTCAATAGCAATAATAGTGGTAACAACAACAATAACAATGGTCAACAAGAAGAAGATGAAGATGATAATGAAGTAGAAGATGATGATAATGAAGCAGAAGATAATACCACATGGTATGTACAACACCAAAACAGCCCAAAAATAGTCTACAACACACGCCTAAATCCGTAACAACATGACAACAATATGATACAAGAAGCAAACACAAACTTAAAACAATAAAGGGATAGATAACTTGACACAAAGAGAACTTGTAATGTAGCAACTAAAGAATGTATCAAACTCTAAAACCTCTACAAAACACGTTAACATGCACCAAGTTCTTACGCAAACACAAGAGGAACTTGGTTCACTCAAGCACTCACGTTTCTAGCCGATACAACAACATAAGAAGAAACCATTTCTTCTGATGTCAAAATGGCGGTCTACTCTCTCTTGAGAGAATGGTGTTTCAATGTTACAATCTTGATTTCAAAATAAGCTAACTAAGGAGAACACGACTAAAAGGATCCTATAAATAGTTTATTACAAAAGTCATGAGGAAAGAACCCTTCTACCCTTAATGAAAGGGGTAGGTTTGGGATGCAAAAGTGGACAGCTTTGGTGTGTTTTGTAACACCTCAGGAAATTCCTCACATATCAATGTATATACTCCTTTGGGTGGCTCCAATACATGCTCCAATAGGTCTATTTTCATAAACGTGCCTTATAGCCTTTGTAGTTCCCGCGCTTAGCTCCTATTGATTGGTCTCGAGCCAATGATACCCGTATAATTCTCTCCATCTTATCCTTAAATTGAGGCACCTCTTGAGTGTATAAACTCCTCCTCCTTTCTTCACTTTGATAAGGCTTTGAAAAAGGCTTCAAAAGGTCTTCAATTCACTTGCAAATCTGAAACTTAGACCTTTGACCAAAAACTTATAATCCTTGTGCTCCTCGTTCTTGTATCATCCTCTCCATCTTGAAAGAAATTTATCCTCAAATTTGCACCTTGTAAAACTAAAGAGAGGAAAAACAAGAACATAATCCTCATGATAGGAGGGTTAGCATTAGTACCACAAATTATATAGACATACCAAGGGGGTACACTTTTGGAATACAACCAACAATCCTTTGTTATGATCATGAAACACATACCACAAGCATCATAAAGGACATAGCTAAGATGAACATCAAGGAAAGAGGAGTGTAATATGAAACTATCACATATGTCATCAAGCCAAGGTTGTTCACATTTGGAATATACCCACGGGTCCTTTGTGTGTGACATGAAAATCTTAGCATGAATGGCACAAAGGAAGTATCTTTGGAAAATATCAAGAGATAAGGAAACTACAATGGTCTTAATGGCTTTACTATACCCAAAAGGTAAGACTACCTTTATCTTAGAAACCATAAGATACATTTGTTTCATTACCTCTACAAAGGACCTCATCAAGTATAGTGTCACTATTGATCTTAAGATCCACCTCAACCATATATCACCATCATGAAAATAAGAAAACCAGCAACCAAACTTCCTACCACTACACAATACAAATTTGAAAATAACATGGTCATCATCATAGGTAAAGAGGTAGTATAGAAAGGAATCAAGTGTGAAGACATCTTGCTGAAGGGGTACACTTTTAAAATTAAACCAGCGATCCTTTATTTTTACGATGAAACAAGTAGTTTGAAAATTACAAAGGATAGGGATAAGATAATCATCAAGGAAAGATAAGCATAAGTTGAGGCAACTCCTTTTCCAACCCACTAGTGTCCCGAGATCAAAGGGATGGTGTAACTAAGGGAATAAGCCAAGATTAACCAATCCTTTTACTAGGCTATCATCCAAGACTAAAGAGTTGTGGCCTATAAGTCTTCTCTTAAGAGAAATCACACCTTTATTCAAAAGTTTTCCAAGTATATGATTACCTTGAGCAAAACTAGTAGAACGATTTGCATCACACAAGCTCAAAGGAATAGGTCTAATATTATGGTCAATGTTAAAAGAATGAACACTAACTTGAAGATTTTGAATCACACCACTCACATGATCAAGTAGTAAACTATTCTTAAGAGCAAATTAACCAACATATGCAATAAGAGAACTACCAAGGAAGGATTCATGCTTTTCTACACTATGTAAACCCGAAGCTACTTCACATTGGATACTAATATATTTATCATAATATTTCAAGCCTAAGGAAATATAGAGTGTAGAAATTATACCTCGGTGTATACCACGGCAATCCATTTGTTTGGAGCTCTCGGCCAAGGGTGTTACTAGCTCATTTCCCATGTTATCGTATAGAACCCCCTTTTTGATCCTTCTTTGATATCATATGAGCTTGAACCTATACATAAGAAGGATCAATGCTAGGCAAAGTAATAGAATATAGGTTAGTGAGTATCAAATATCCTTTGTGGGTAAACCCCACAAGCATATTTTTCTTTTCCTTTCCTACTTCACTACCCACGGTTTCCCTTTTCCTTGCCCTATTTTCTTCACATTCTTCTTGTATCTCACCACTAATTTTCTCTCCATCTTGAGGCTTGGCCTCATTCTCCTTGGATCCTAACTCTCCCTCTTTTTTTACTTGGATGGGGTATTTCCGGGTTAGTGTATCTTGGGAAGGAGACATTGGATTTAGTAGAGTATAGAGTCTTTAAATTGGAGGATTTTGAATGGAGAATTTAGGTTTAGGGATGGAATTTGGGTTCCAAGTCTGTTTGTGGAACTAGGTAGAGTGAGGAATGGCTAGGTGCATCTTGTTCTCAGCTTGGGGAGTAAAGATTGACTTGGTTTATAGCACTTGGTGGATACAATCTTTGGTGTAAGGTCTCGGGAGTAATAGTAGGTGAGATGTTTTGAGGGGTATGAGTCGAGAAGTCCTTTGGCTTTCCACCCTCTCTAACCTCTCACTAGTTGAGGCCACATCCGAGCCCAACTTCTCAATATTTGCCTTCATCCTAACCACCCCTTGAGACAAAGTTTCAAGACTAGCTAAGAGGGCATTCATAACATTATTATCCACGGTTGGGGCATTGGAATTTTTGGGTTCCACTTGCAATTGTACCTACAAAATAAGGAAATGTTATTTCAAAATACGCTCACACATTCTTCACACTCGGGTTCATCACTTGGTTCTTCAAGTGTTGTAAGCCAGCTATCAATCCTTCAGTGCTTAGGAATAAGCCTATTCTTGAGTTAGAATGGATTTCGGTTTTGAAGACTCAAGAAAGTTTCGTATGCACTTGAACCAAGAACAACTATGAATTGTAAAAGAGTAAAGCACCACAAAGAACGTTGACATGAAGACGTACTCGAAAACTAGTTCACAACTTAGTAGGTTGTTACTTAGTTGCCAACTACTGTAGGAGTCAATAGAAAGAAAACTAGTAGAGACAAGGAAAGAAACTTGGAAGGTCCTATGACTTGAGTTTTCTTGTTGATGTGGCCCATAATTTTTATTTTGGCCTTTTAGTGTTGTTATTTTGTTAAAGTTTGATGTTGTCCAACTTGAATGATTCAATTTTATTTGTTTGGTGAGGATTTTTTGGTTTTTAGAATGAAAGACAAGGCCTTGGACTCTTTTTTTCAAACACCAAAAAGGTGTCAATAAACTTTTCACCAACTTGCAACAAAATGGCAAAACACCTTTTTGTTGTGGCTTTATCCCTTTCCTCTTTTGGTTCTTCTTGAAAAAGGTTTTGACACTCTTTTGGTAAGGGAGCTTTTGGGAGGTCTTTTGTTAATTTGCTTCTTTGGGTGTTGTCTTGAAACTATTTTCAAGACAAACACAAGACTTAACCTCTCTCTTCCCTTTTTCAAATCAAACACACCTTTTGTTGAACATTCACCTCAAGAATATTATGAACAATAATAAGAACACTTATGAACAACAACAATATTCAAGTCGTCCAACCCTTCAACAACACTAAACAAAGGCTCAAATCTTAGACCTTAGACTCAAGTATGCTAGGGAAACAACAAGATAACACATGAAAATACTAAGACAACAAGACACAAATGGTACAAGAAACAACAAAGACAATCAAAACAACACCTAAATCTAGACACAAATTTGGCCAAACAACAACACTTCAGCCAAGACACCAAACCCTAGAATAATTTCTTTTTATGAGATTTTCGACCTTGGACACCTCTTTTAATGTTAGAAAATAAATATCTAACACTATAACACACAAAACACATAAAAATCACAAGAAAACTAGGCTTTAAATTTCGGCCTAAACACAAAAACGTGGATAGATTACTATTTTTGTGTTTTTCAGCTTTTTAATACTTTTTTTTTATTTTTGCGTGAACAAGCCCTAGATTAATCTCGTGGGAACAAAATAAATGATGGATCTGATACCAAATGATACCACATGGTATATACAACACCAAAATAGTCTGGAAACAGTCTACAACAACATGCCTAAACCCGCAACAACATGACAACAATACGATACAAGAAGCAAACACAAACTTAAAATAATAAAAGGATAGATAACTTGACACAAAAAAAGAACTTATAATGTAGCAAATAAAGAATGTATCAAACTCTAAAACCTCTACAAAACACGTTAACATGCACCAAGTTCTTACGCAAACACAAGAGAAACTCGGTTCACTCAAGAACTCACGTTTCTAGCCAATACACATAACACAAGAAGAAACCATTTCTTGTGATGTCAAAGTGGTGGTTTACTCTCTCTTGAGAGGATGGTGTTTCAATGTTACAATCTTGTATTCAAAATAAGCTAACTAAGGAGAACAAGACTAAAAGGATCCTATAAATAGTCTATTACAAAAGTCATGAGGAAATGACCTTTCTACCCTTAATAAAAGGGGCGGGTTTGGGATGTAAAAGTAGACAGCTTTGGTATGTTTTGTAACACCTAAGAAAATTCCTCACATGTCAATGCATATACTCCTTTTGGCGGCTCCAATACATGCTCCAATACGTCCATTTTCATAAATGTGCCTTGAATCCTTTGTAGTTCCCGCGCTTGGCTCCTATTGATTGGTCTCGTGCCCATGATACCCGTATAATCCTCTCAATCTTGTCCTTCAATTGTGGTACCTCTTGAGTGTATAAACTCCTCATCCTTCCTTCACTTGGACAAGGCTTCAAAAGGTTTTCAATTTACTTGCAAATCCGAAACTTGGACCTTTGACCAAAAACTTATAATCTTTGTGCTCCTCATGCTTGTATCAGAAGATGATGAATAAAGTAGCAGCAACAATGAACAACAAAAATCGCTAAGAAAGAGAAAACAACAAAGGATGAGAAGAGAGAGAAAGGCACCTTTTTTCCCTCTGTTTCCCATTATATTAGGTAAATATTTGGATCAAAGTGTAAATTTAAAAACTTTTGGGCTATTCTCAAACTTACCCAACTTTCTTAATCCATAATAAAGTAATTGTCACTTCCACTCAATTATTAAGACTTGTGTCAACTGCACCTCATTTTAAAACTCTTTTGTCACCTACAGTTCAAAGCCTCAAGTAATAGCATATGCTTCAAGACAATTGCAGCCACATGAGAAGAATTATCCAATGCATAATCATGAGGTAGCAGCGGTTATATTTTCACACAGTGAGTACTAAAAATGGACCAAAGGAGAGTATTACGTTTATGCTTCATTTTCTTACCCATGGATATTTGCAGGATAAAGATGAACACCAATACCAAAACATTGATCTTCTGATTTTAGTTCACAAAATGTAAGAAAATCGTACAAATTTCATCTTTGGAAGAACCAAACCATCATATTTAATATTAGCATTTCCATCTCATTTTAATAAAAGCTAAAACTTTGCAATCTTGCTGGACCTAATATCGTTGAGCATGAATTCTTATGTATAGTCACTACTTCAACTTCCTTTGCTAATTGTCTCATTCCACTAAGAAAACCTGTCTTGATTCATGTTCTTCGTCACATTGCTCGAATTTGATCATTTTATTTCTCTTGAACGACCTGAATTAGTGACGTACGTAACATATTATCAACCGAGTATATAAAAGCAATTAAATTTTAAACTCATAATTTAAAACATGTAAGGATTGAGTGTCATATATATGATATTCTAGCAGATGAATTTATGAAATTAGAATTGAAATTTTGTATTGGCCTCTAATTACCTGAGAAAAGGGAGGCAGACAGAAAAGAGAGAAAAAGGTGAAATATCTGGCCTCGGTTTTGGAAATCTATTTATCAACTTTTGTTGTATAGAAAAGAATTACATAAAAAGTGGAGGATTTTCACTTATTAGTAGTACTAGATATTGAAGATCTGTGCTAGCACGAACACAATATATATTTTTTTGGTCTTAATATATGTGACACAAATAGAATTTAGATAATCAATCATAAAATAATTTAAGTTTTTAATTATTGTGATTTATGATACATTTTCTTCTATTCCAGTTTAAGTGACTGATATAATTTTGAGAGTCAATCAAATATTATTAATTATGTGATTTATAATATTTTTTGCATAAGTTTTTAGTGAGATATGAATACTCTCTTATTCTCAATTTATGTGGCACAAATAAAATTTCTACAATCAATCAATTTCCTTATATATATATATTTTTATATTAAGTTCTTAATTATTGTGATCTACAATACTTTTTATCTCATTTTCAAATAGTAGATGTTACCTTATGTCTTTCTTTGTTCCATTTCAATTTATGTGGTACTAATATAATTTCGATAATCAATTAAATTTTTTATGTAGACATATCATTTTGTGTCTATTTTATCTTTTTATATAAAATATTATTAATTTTTTAATGCTTAGATGACCACAATATTTAATTAGGGGTGATATAGTAAAATCACGATTGAAGCAGCGAAGCAGACATGTCTCAAATGACTTATAATTACTAATTAGAAGTGATATAGTAAAATTACTATAAAAAGTACTTATGAAAAAAATTTAAGTGAGTCTCATATAAGATGTCAAGTTCATTTAAAACATCAAGCATTAATTTATCATTTTATATCTATTTTACTTTTTATTAAATATTATTTATTTTTTAATATTTAGATGACTCATAATAATTAATTAGGGTCGATATAATAAAATTACTAATGAAGCAGTTGAAACAGACATGTCAAAAATATCTATTTTACTTTTTTTTATTAAATATTCTTAATTTTCTAATATGTAAATGATTTATAATAATTAATTAGGAGTGATATAGTAAAATCATGATTGAAGCTGCTTCGACCTGGTGCCTACTTAAGCAGTGGAACTCCCTCTTATAAGTAAGTAATATATTAGGCAGTTAGCTAACAGCTCAAGCAGACAGTTGTCGGTTGTCATGCCAGCTCATGGTCGAGGATATTTTGTAATTTTATCTTTTTTATTTTAATTTATTTATTTTATTTTATTTTTAGTCTGTTATATATTTAAACTAGATGTCAAGGGCCCGTGCAATATATGTTATTTTTTGTTTTAATTTATGTGACACAAATAGAATTTGAATAATCAATCATATTTTTGATATGTTTTTAGATATTTTAAGTTGTTAACTATCATAATTTATAATACTTTTTATGTAATTTTCAAATAATATATGTAACTCTCCGTGTTTAAATTTTTGTGGCATTGGTATTCAATTATATTTTTATAATAATTTAAGGTTTTAGTTATTGAGATTTATAATACTTTTTTCCTATTTCAATTTAAGCGGCAATGATATAATTTTGAAAGTTCAATCAAATATTTTATATTGCTAAAAAATTTTAAATTGTTAATTATTGTGATTTATAAATTTTTTTTACGTATTTTTCTAAAAATATATAACATATTAGTTTTTTCAGATATTTTAAGTTATTAATTATCATAATTTATAATATTTTTTTATGTAATTTTTAAAATACATGTTACTCTCCTTGTCCAAACTTTTTTCTCATTGATGACCAGTTATATTTTTAACTATTTTAATTTTAGTGACACTGATATAATTTCGAGAGCCAATCAAATATTTTATATCTTTAAATTTTTTAAATTTTTAATTATTGTAATATATAGTATTTTTACGTATTTCTTTGGAATATATAATCAATTTTTTTTTAGATATTTCAAGCTGTTAAATATTGTAATTTATATACTTTTTATGTAATTTTTAAATAACATATGTTACTCTCTTTGTCCTTTTTTTTTTTTTTTGCATTGATAGTCAATGAAGAATTCACACCTGCCTGGGTATTATGGTGTTTGTGCAATTGGAGGGATGCTTAGTGCTGGAATTTACTATATCACTCTTAATTAATTATTATATATCATTTAAGTATTAAAAAATAATAATATTTAATAAAAATAAATTAAATATTTATGACATGTCTGCTATAGTTACTTCAGTCGTAATTTTATTATATCACTCCTAATTAATTTATAGGTCATTTAAGTATTAATAAATTAATTATATTGAATAAAAAGGTAAAATATGCATAAAAAATAAATTAACTCTTTATGTTTTAAATTAACTTGACGTCTTATATGAGACCTACTTAAATTTTTTTTACTATTTTGTATAGCAATTTTCCTATACCAATTCTAATTAGATATCGAAAAAAAAATTAATATAAGACCCAAATAAAAACATAATTTTTTTTTTACTTTAATTATTTAATTATAATTAATTAATATAAATTATCATCTAATTAAAGTACTTAAATATGTTAAATATAAATAATTTAATTTTAATATAAATCTTAGAGAATATAGTGTTTAACCTATTTACATGAAAAAACATGGAGGAAAAAAAATCAAAATATACATCCTTAGATTGTATATTGCAAATCATAACAATATTTTTTAGATTGCAACTAATAACAATTTTTAAAATAAAAAAATAAAGGGAAAAATATTTTTTTAATGAAAAAAAGATTCCTAAAAAAAGCAGTTTTTTTATTAATAGTTGGATATCAATCTCACCCTTTTTATCTCTCTCCTCTTAATTCTTGTTTTCTTTATTATGTTCCCAATTTGTTATACTTCACAAAATACACGATTCTCTTTTCCTCTTTTCACTCTATTTTATATTCTATACTTTTTCAGATATATTTCTTCAAAATCAGTCAAAATCCTCCATAGATGATTTCATCTTTTTACCACAATATTTTTTCTTACTTTTTCTATTATTGAAAAATCAGATGTATCACCCATTTTTTTTATAAATCTTGATTATTAATTTTTCTAGTATGAAAGATGATAGTGTTCATTCAACATTAATTTAATATGAAAGTAGATGAGGTAGAATCCTTTATGGAATGGATATGTAAACTGGTATCAGTTAAATTAAATATCACAATTCATAGATATCCATTTATATATCTATTATATACACATTTAATACAAATGTGACATATAAGAAATTACTTTATAAATCAATTTCATTCAATTTATAATCTAAAGTATATCTTCTTAACTAACTTTCACAATCTATAAAGTTTGTTTTGATTTGATATACAAAAAGAAATTAATTAAAACAATTTATCTATCTATTTTGTTCATCTAAAAAATAAAATTAAGCAATTTTATATAACCTGCTATTAAAGATATAAACTTATTCTAAAGAAAAATATATAACAATTCATTATTATCTAGATTTTATATATTAATCGTCCCAAAATTTCATTAAAATACATATCTTCTTAACTGAATTTCACAATCTATAAAGTTGGTTTTGATTTGATATACAAAAGGAAATTAATTAAAACAATTTATATATCTATTCCATTCATCTAAAAAATAAAATTAAGCAATTGTATATAACCTGCTATTAAAGATATAAAACTTATTCTAAAGAAAAATATATATCAATTCATTATTATCTAGATTTTATATATTAATCGTCCAAAAATTTCATTAAAATACCTTTCTTTTTCTTCCTCCAAAAATCAAAAATCAAATTTTGAGTAAAACCCAATATTATTCAATTTTCGAAAAAGGGCCTAAAATGCCCTATAACCAGCCAATTGCGTGCCATAGACCCAAATATGGGTGGCTTTAGATATTTGAACCCAGTAAGAAATGTCTTTAAAGAATAATCTTCCTTACTTTTTAAATATAGTACAAGTACCATTTTACCCCTCTACACCTCAAATATATTTTTAAAACTTTCTATACTTATTTGTCTCTCAAATTTTAGTTTTTATTATTTTCACTTTTTATTTTTCCTTTAATTTATTATTCTATTTTTTATTATTTTCACTTTTTTATTTTTTATTTAATTTTATTATTTTCACTTTTTATTTTTTTCCTTTAATTTTACTTTCATGTTTTAATTCATTTGTTTCAACCTTTATTTTTTTTCTTTTCTCAAGCATTATCTATTTTTTTTCTTCTTTTAATTCATTTGTCTTTAACCTTTATTTTTCTTTTATTTTTTATTTTTATGAGTTCTCTATTTTTCCCCTCATTTTTCTAAAACTTTATTTATTTTTTCCTCTCAATTTTTATTTTCTCAAATTTTTTAATTCTTCATTTTTTTCTAAATATTTATTTTTTCCTTGCCTTTTTTTTCTCACTCTTTTTTTAATTTCTCTATTTTGTTTGATTGTTTTTTTCTTTTTTTTCCTCATTTTTTTTAAAATTTATTTTTATTTTTCCTCTCATTTTTATTTTTCTCAATTTTTTTAATTCTTTGCTTTTTTCTTGATCTTAAATTTTTTATTTCCTTTTTTCTCAATTTTTTTTATTTCTCTATGTTGTTTGATCACTTTTTTCGTTTTCCTCAACTTCTATTATATTTTGCTAATAAATAAAAAATAGACTTTTTTTGACATCAAAGTAAATTTAAGGGCATGAGTTGTTGTTACGAAGTTCTTTGAAAATTCTTGAGATAAGTCGTGTCTCTAAGGTGAGAGTTGTAGAATATCTCATAAATAAAGATATAATGTGGTAGTGTCAACTCATACCCGTGGGGCATAATTTATTATTTGAAAGTCCTTGAGCAAAGACTTGCCTCTAAGGCAAGAGTTGTAGAACATTTCATAAATGAAGATATAACGTGGTAGTATCAACTCTTGCCCATTGGGTATAATTTATTATTTGAAAGTCCTTTAGCTAAGTCTTGCCTCAAAAGCAAGAGTTGTAGAACATTCCATAAATGAAGACATAACTTGGTAGTGTCAACTCTTGCCCGTGGGGCATAATTTATAGTTTGAAAGTCTTTGAGCTAAGTTTTGCCTCTAAAGCAAGAGTTATAGAACATGTCATAAATGAAGACATAACGTGGTAGTGTCAACTCTTGCCCGTGGGGCATAATTTATAGTTTGAAAGTCTTTAAGCTAAGTCTTGCCTCTAAGGCAAGAGTTGTAGAATATGTCATAAATGAAGACATAACGTGGTAGTGTCAACTATAGCCCATGGGGTCATAATTTGTAGTTTGAAAGTCCTTGAGCTAAGTCTTGCCTCTAAGGCAGTTGTTGTATAACATCTCATAAATGAAAACATAACGTGGTAGAGTCAACTCTTGCTTGTGGGGCATAATTTGTAGTTTGAAAGTCCTTGAGCTAAGTCTTACCTCTAAGGCAATTGTTATATAACATCTCAAAAATGAAAACATAACGTGGTAAAGTCAACTCTTATCTGTGGGGCATAATTTATAGTTTGAAAGTCCTTGAGCCAAGTCTTGCCACTAAGGCAATAGTTGTAGAACATCTCATAAATAAAAATATAACGTGGTAGAGTTAACTTGTAACACCCCGTACTTAATTACGTGCATTAGTCATTGTTATATGTGTTGGGGTATATGTATTGATCCTAAGTTAGGTATATATGAGTTTAAGTATGAGTATTGATTATTTTGAGATGGTTTCAAGTGTATAGTTTGATTATAGGTGTATAGGAATCGACTTTATTTATATCGGAATTTTCCCGTCGATGGTTCCATACGAAGGTTATTGAATAAGCTTTCCAACGATATAAAGATTTCCAAAAACGGATAAGTTTCGGATATAAGCGAGCTCGTTCGAAACTTTAAAACGGTGGCCGGGATGTGAACAGTAAAATGTGCAGGAAACTACTGAGGCCTGCCAGTTTTTTGGGTCAACTTTGAACGATCATAACTCCCTCAATATAATGAACTGGTTGAGCTACCATATATCAAAAGAAAGATCTTTGAGTCTTCTTTCCAATGAAATTGGTTTCATCCAAATCCAACATCTGAGTAAGGAGTTATACTCGTTTTACTTCAGCCTCTCAAAACAGATTTTTAGGGTCAACTTCAAACGATCATAACTACTTGTACAGGACGAACTGGGTGGATTAATTTATATTAAATGAAATACCTTTGAATTATCTTTCTAACGATACCAATTTCACCCAAATCCGATATCGGAGCAAAGAGTTATGGCCGATTTACTTTAGCCTATCAAAACAGTCCACCATGGACAGATTCGGATTTACTTAAATTTTTAAGGGCAATATGGTCATTTTCCATCACCTCTTGAACGAAAATTGGTCATTATATACATATACTTAGCCTCATATCCATTATTTATCATCCATTATTGAAAACTAAGAAACCCTAGCCAAATTTCAACTCCAATTATCTTGTGATTCAACCGTAGAAAATCCAAATTGATTCCGTAGTTGTGTTCACCGTCTCAAGGGCTTCGAGAAGCACCCCTTATTTGTGCCAACAGGACTTCGAAATCAAAAGGGCCATTTTTTTTGGTAAGGATGTAAATTATGTTGGTGTTATTTATATGGATATGTATATATATATATATATGCATGTGAGCATAAGAAGTATGTTATTTGATTGTTGTTGAAAGATGATTGGAAATGATGTTGGATTATTCTTGTGCATGGTTGGATTATGTTAAATTGTGAAGGAATTTGGGGTGATGATGTGGTATTGATGATGTGGTATTGAAATGATGATTATATATATATACACACATAAACCTATTGTTCAAGTTGGTTTTTGGAATGTTTTGCAAATATTGGTAGTATGGAATTATGGAAGAGAATTGTGGTGTTGGGTTGCTAATACTAGATGCCAAACATTTCATTGTAGATAAGTGATTTGTAAAGGCGGGAAGTTGTGTTGAATTGGTATCCGAATCTACAACGAGGTATGTAAAGCATACTCTAACGATGTTCTTTGGCATGAAAACACCAATGTTCCATCAAGTAAGATTCCGAGGTTGTCCAAAAACATGTATTGTTCTACGTTACCAACGAAGTTGTTTCCATCCTATAAAGTGTCAAAATGTTCATTGATATACCAAAAGGCTCTTATTTCATTGTTGTGATATTGATGATTCTGAAACATATTGTTGATGTACCAATGAGTCCTTATTACATCGTTATTGTATAGAAGGTCTATTACTTGGTTCCTATTGATGTATCATTGTTTCAAGGTATCAAAAATGTGGTGACGACCGAAATAACAATCTCAAAGATTAATTGAACTAAGTGATGAAAGTTCTCTCTTATCGGGTGGTATCCCAGGGGCATAAGCCTAGCATGGGTCGATCCCTATTTCATGTGTTTATGGGTGGTATCCCAGGGGCATAAGCCTAGCATGGGTCGATCCCAGTTGATATGTACTGGAGGCATCCTAATGGTCACAGTACAGTACAGTAATGATTACAAAGACGATAAGAACGAAGGTAAAGTGATTGAATAAATACAATGTACAGGTTGTCACAAGTTCTAGTAAGTATGGTCCACTCCTATTACGACTTATTCACTTGTTTCTGATTTCTATTAAGCTCCTATATCATATGTGATTATTTACAGCTTTACATACTCAGTACATATTTCGTACTGACGTCCCTCACGGGGGACCTGCATTTCATGCTGCAGGCACAGGTACCTCAACTCATACACCGCACAAGTAGGAGCCAGGTCATACAGCTATTGTTGGTGAGCTCCAGTTTGCTTCGGAGCTTTCCGAGTCGGTTCCTTATGTTTTGTTATTGTACATGAGTCATGTGTGGGCAGGGGTTTGTCCCGACCCTAGTTATGTCATGTATATCCTAGAGGCTTTGTAGACATAAGGAAGGGTAAAGTCATGGAAGTTTATATAGTAACATTATATTTGTATATGTGGTGGCCCCGACGGCCAAGTATTATATATATATATTTGTGCGTGTTGTGCTGATACAGGTAATTAGACCTTTCTATATGCAACGAAGTGCTGTCCAATTTTTTTGGTGACATGTAAGTGAAAGTACAGGTATTTGAACGGGTTCTCCCGGGCCTTCTCGGCTTCGGGTGCCAGTCCGGCCCGATGGGATTTTGGGGCGTGACATAACTCTTGCCCATGGGACATAAGTTGTAGTTTGAAAGTCCTTGAGCCAAATCTTGCGTCTAAGGCAATAGTTATAGAATATCTCATAAATGAAAATATAATGTGATAGAGTTAACTCTTGCCCATGGGACATATATAATTTGTAGTTTAAAAGACCTTGAGTCAAGTTTTGCCAGTAAGACAATAGTTGTAGAACATTTCATAAATAAAAACATAATGTGGTAGAGTAAACTCTTGCCTGTGGGGCATAATTTGTTGTTTGAAAGTTCTTGAGCTAAGTCTTGCCTCTAAGACAATAGTTGTAGAATATCTCATAAATGAAAACATAATATGGTAGAGTCAACTCTTGCCCGTGGGGCATAATTTGTTGTTTGAAAGTCCTTGAGCTAAGTATTGCCTCTAAGGCAATAGTTGTAGAACATCTCGTAAATGAAAACATAACGTGGTAGAGTCAACTCTTGCCCGTGGGGCATAATTTGTAGTTTGAAAGTCTTTGAGCTAAGTTTTTTCTCTAAGGCAATAGTTGTAGAACATCTCATAAATGAAAATACAATGTGTTAGAATCAACTTTTGCCCGTGGGGCGTAATTTGTCGTTTGAAAGTCCTTTATCCAAGTCTTATCTCTAAGATAATAGTTGTAGAATCTCTCATAAATGAAAACATATTGTGGTAGAGTCAACTCTTGTCCATGGTGCATAATTTGTAGTTTGAAAGTCCTTGAGCTAAGTCTTGCCTCTAAGGCAATAGTTGTTGAACATCTCATAAATGCAAACATAACGTGATGGAGTCAACTCTTGCCCGTGAGGCGTAATTTGTTGTTTGAAAGTTCTTTAGCCAAGTCTTGCCTCTAAGATAATAGTTGTAGAATATCTCATAAATGAAAAAATAATGTGGTAGAGTCAACTCTTGCCCGTGGGACATAATTTGTTGTTTGAAAGTCCTTGATCTAAGTCTTGCCTCTAAGGCAATAGTTGTAGAACATCTCATAAATGAAAACATATCGTGGTAGAGTCAACTCTTGCCCGTAGGGTATAATTTGTTGTTTGAAAGTCCCCGAGTTAAGTCTTTCCTCTAAGGTAAGAGTTATAAAATATCTCATAAATTAAAATACAATGTGGTAGTGTCAACTTTTGCCCATGAAACATAACTTGTTGTTTGAAAGTCTTAAGTCTTGTCTCTACAATGTAGTAGTGTCAACTCTTGTCCATGAAACATAGCTTATTGTTCAAAAGTCATAACTCTTGCCTTTATAATGTGATAGTGTCAACTCTTACTCATGAGATAAAACTTGAATGGAAGAAATCGAAGAAAAGAACAAAAATAATAAAAATTGTGAAAAAAAAAAAAAGAAATGAAGAAAAATATTAAAATAAATAAAAATCAAAGAAAATGTAGAAGTTGAGAGAGAATAGGAAAAAAATAAAGGTTGATAAATAAAAGAAAAGATTAAATAAAAATCAAGGTCGAGAAAAAATTAAAAAGAAAAAATAAAAATTAAAGAAAAATAAAAAAAGTTTTTTTTTTATAAAAGTAGACGTTGTAAGGTGTAAACATAAAAAACTAAGGGTTGAGAAAAAATAAAAAGAACAAAAAAAAAGGAAAAAAAATAATAATATAAAAGAAAAAAGAAAAAAAAGAAGTTGAGAGGAAAAAAGGAAAAAAGTAAGGGTTGAGAAAATTAAAATTAAAGAGAAAATAAAAAATAAAAATCAAAGTAAAATTAAAAAGAGAAAAAGTGAAAGATATAAATATGGAGTTGTTATCTATTATGAGGATCATTTATGTAATTTACTCCATTGATTAGGGGCAATTTTGTTCAAAAAAATATTAATTAATAAGTAAAAGTTATTTTAAGAAAACTTTTTTTGGGGGGTTAAAATTTAAAAGTCGGGTCTATTTTTGAGATTCACCCCCTATAACTATGTAAAATTATGTAAAAGTGCCCTCCGACTACCTATCGGGCCTAAAATGCTCTTCCTGTCTATCTTTTGGGGCTAAAATTCCCTTTCCGTCCACCTATTGGGGCTATTTCGCCCTTTTATTTAGGAGAAAAATTATATAATACTAGAACTTATCTTTATTAAACTACATAAAATCCCTATCATTTTTATTAATATTAACCAAATAAATAGTGCACAATATCATTTTTCATCATTCTAAGTGATCTGATAAATAAAAAGAAAAATAACATAAATAGCCATTTTAAAAAAATTATTACATATGCATAGCCGTATTAGTTGGTTGTCAGATATCGCATATTAAATATTTACTTTTTAAACAGATTCTAATATATAAAAAAATAATTATATATTAAATTCTCATATTTCTTATTTATTGCCTATTTTTATGGAAGCATTTATTCATATATTAAAATTTTTTGTCTTTTATTTTTATTGTCTGCTTTCACGATGCCTCCACAAAAATATATGGTATATTTATATCCTGAAAATTCATGATATATTTATATTATTCAAGTTATATTTGTATCATAAAAATACATGATATATTTATACCATATAAATTATATTTATACGATATAAATTATATTTGTACCATGAACATACATGATATATTTTAATATAAAAATTTTATACCATGTAATACTGTGTATATATATTTATATTTAATAAATAATTTTTTAACAAAAAAAGTACTTTCGACATAATGAGATATACCATGAATATTTATCTCATAAATTATATCAAAAATATAATAATAATTTGACTTTGACATAAATTATATTTATACAATTAAAATACATGATATATCTGTACTTCCAACATCATAATTTTTATTTTACAATTGTTTATCCATAAAAATTATGGTTAAACCATTACATTCGAATTAAAAATACACGATAATGAAATAATACTAGATGATTAACATACATGAAAACAAAACGAAACATACACAAGCAAATAATGAAATACTTAATTTATTTTAAAATATTTGAAGTTTGAATATAAGAGGAAAAATTTGAAAGCAGGGATTATCTTTCCACTTTTAGTTTGAAGATAAAATATATCTCTTAAATTAAGGTGAATTATTGATTAGTTATAGCATTAAATTAGGAATTATAATTATTATTTCTTATTTTTTTTAAATGTCTATATATGTAAAAAAAAATTATCTTTGTAATATTGAAAAAGTATTATTATTTATGTAACCTAAATAAAAGAGCAAAATAGACTCAATAGGTAGACAGAAAGAGCATTTTAGGCTCAATAGGTAGGTGAGAAAGGCATTTTAGGCTCAATAGGTAGACAGAAAGAGCATTTTAGGCCCAATAGGTAGATGAAGGATATTTTTGCACCATTTTACATAGTTGAAGGGCATTTTTGGCACTTTTCCATTCAGTTTTTTTTTATCTTAAGTATTGAATTTTTTTATTAAAATACTAATTTACATATTTTAATTGCAACATTGAAAAAATTATATTCAGATTTTTGACTTCTATTTCAATACCATTTTCATCTGCTAAAAACGTTAATAAGTATGCATCATTCTTGTATATCATTTTACATACTAATTTTATAGATCAAACTCCAAAAATAAAAATTTATTATGTATATGATATTGGTGTATAATATGATTTAAACTTGATTGAAAAAACTAACTGAAATGTAATACACATTAAAAGTTTGGGTATAAACCTAGTTATTAAATAAATTTATAATATTTTTATATGAATTACATACATTAAGATCCCGATAAGAAGTACCATTTAGTAAATAAGATGGATATATAAAAATTTCAATATAAATTGTTATATCATTTTTCATTAAAAGATTTTATTTTATATCAGTTTCATAATTAAGGTAGACGTATTATTGAGCGGAAAAAAATTTAAACCAATAAAATAGAGATAGACAAAAATAATGAATAGTTGAGAATATAAATTAATGCTATTTTTTAGAAAGAAAAAAAATATGTAGTAATAAATGATTAGAAACAGTAGAAAACATGCAGATTAAATAAGTTATTTAGTTCATTTTTACTCTCTAAAAAATGGTAATTTATGTGAGTGTGGAAGATAACACACAAAATTAGGAGATATTTTAATTGATATATATCCAATAAAAAAATTTTTAAAAATACTTTTTTTGAAAACTGCTACTACTTACAATTAAAAATAATTCAATAATTAGCGAAATATGTTGATATAACTTACAATAAACAATCTAATAAATAGATAAACGATAGTTTTCATGTCATTTATTAAAAATTGGCACACATTTCATTCATGGAACATTGGAAAGACTAGTGAGGCCCAATAGTGTTATATTTTATGGCCTTATTTGTAATTTTTCTAGGGTAAAATTCAGAAATTACATACTTGAGGCCCAAATTATTAATTTTATAGCAATAGTTTCATAATTACATTTTGTAGCAACTTGTATTATGTATTTTTAAAAAGTGTTGCTATAAAAATATATATACAACTAATTTTACCTTCCTTAAATAACTGAAATTGGTTGAGATAAATATGGTATAATTACCAATTAATTAATTTTGTAGATTCCTTTTCCGTTAAAACAACTTCAATCACGTGATTTCCATTTTAGCTTAACATTGATCAAATTTTAAATTTCAGTTTTCTCCATTAACGAGTTCATCTGAGAAAAAAAATCAAAATCTTCTTTTCATTTTTATGAGCAATTTTGTCTTATTCAACCGTGTTTTTATGTTCAACCATTGTTGTTGTTCATATGAAATTCCACAGTATCTTCTTTGAATTCAACATCAATTTCAAAACGAAGCATTAATTTCTTTGAATCAAATTCAATTATAGATTCTTCAGTTCAAATTGTTCGAATTCAACAATCAGTTCAAAATTCATCTGTTACTGTTGTTTAAGGTATGTAATCATTAAGTTTTTCGATTGGATTTTTTGTTTCAGCCATTACTGATGCTCCTATTTAGTTTCGATTTATAATCAAAGCAGGAGAAAATTCAACATATATAACAAAAACCTTCAAAATTGAACTTTTTCGTTGCAAAATTTCAGTTTAGAAGTTGTTTCAAGTATTAAGATTTCATTGTTCAACTATTTATTTCAGTATCGGTTGTTGTTATTTTGATCGATTTAACAATTGATCAAATTGTGAAGTTTTGTAGAATATTTTTACAGTATTGTATAATCGATTATGAAAATAATTTAAACAAATTTCAAGTTGAATTTTATTCAATTATTTTCTGAAATCCTGGATCAATGGATGATTGAATTGAGCTGCTGAATGTGATGAAATTCTATTCACACATATCAAAATGCAAATTAGGTATGCTCCATATGTATTTTTTGATATGTTTAATGTTAACACTGCATATATATTTTTGAAATAATTAATGTTAACACTGAATATGTATATTTGGTTTGCTTGTCGGAATTTGAGAGTATAACTGTTTTTGCTGAAAATATATTTTATACAAGTTTTTCTTCCGTTCGATTCAGTAGTTTCTGTATTTGGTTTAAAACTTTTTTTGTGTTTGTATTTTACTTTAAACAAATTTTGTTTAAATTTATTTTTTGCAGTTAAAGCTGAAAAATATTTGTTTTAACAAGTTACATTTTGACAAAATGTTTATATTTGTTTATTTTTTGGTTAAATGAAGTAGAAATGGGAAGCATACCAGTGCTTGTGAAGCACTCTGGTCGGTGGACGTATGAAAAAAACTACGAAGAATATGTCACTGATGCTATACTGTTGAGCACATTAGCAATATTCGTTGAGCTGCATGATGAATTGGCATCTCACTTAAGTGTGGATTTAACAAGGAAACGTATTCTTGTGGAATATCAAATTACTGCTAATGCAGGGCAGATAGAAATACATAATGGTATGGGTTTAAAGGTGTTTATATTTCAGGAAAAACAGATACAAGACATGAATTGTCTTCCTTTATATGTAAGCATTTTGGAGAAAGTTGTAGGGAGCAACGTGGCAAGTTCATCTATATGTGTTGCTGAAAGAATAACTAACTGTGACAACTTTCAAACAGTGATAAATACAACAAATAAAGGAGTTTTGGTGGTTTGTGAAGATACACAAGCATTAGATGTATTTGAAATGGATACTGTTAAGGTGATTATCTCAGATCCACATCACAAACATGTTGAGGAAGACCAGGTTTACTTGAGAAAAAATTTTTGAAGTCAGTCATGAAGGACTATTCGATTAAGGAGAAGTTTCAAACGCGAAGTAAAAGGTTAAGTAAGAAAACGTACGTACATTCTATATCACTTTGTTGTTGTTTAATATTAGTTTTAATATGTATTTTGAATATAATAAATTATTTTGGATGCGGGTATACGTTGTTTTACAAATCAAGAAACTGCGAGTTTTTAATGCGTGCATCAGGAATGGGAGAAACTGGAATGTTTAGAATAAGAGAATTCAGACCTCAACATATATGCCCGATGAAGGACAAGATCTATCCAAACGTGCATGCTACTAGTATGTTGATAGGTGGTATGGTTAAACAAAAATTCAAGGACCACAAAAGAAAATACAGTGCGACGAAAATAAAAAAGACATGAAGGAAGATTTTGGTATGGATCTGACAAACACTTTATGGTGGAGGGCCAAAGAAAGAGCGTTAGAAGAGTTAAGGGGTAAGCCATCAGCATCTTATGGAAAACAACTATCATACTTATATGTACTGAATAATACCTATCTAGAGTCACATATAAGAATGAAGAAGACAAATGGGAATGAGTTCTTGTATGTATTTATCGCTCTAAATGCATTCATTAAGGGATTCGATCATTATAGACCAGTCGTAGTTGTTGATGCTAGTCATCTGAGAGGAATGTATACTGGGACATTTGTAACAGCATATACAATGGATGGAGCAGGTTAGTATGATTTTATAATAATTATATTGTAAAACTTGTTGTATTTTTTTGTATTTCTGTGTATCACCTAAAAATACATATCTCCGCTAGATATATACATATTTGTATAAAATTACCTATATTTTCAAAGTTTCATGAATGAAAACATGTAAAATTGATTAAGTTTGATAGTTATGTGTGTCTATATTTTATTATATGTAATTAATACCATTTATTTGATAAAATATACAGTTTTAATTACCTGTATATTTAATAAATACATATACAGTTCCTATATGTATTTTTATTTGACTGCGCATAATTGTTTTGTATATACAGGTCATATATTTCCTTTGGCATATGGTGTGATTGATTCTGAAAATGATGCATCATGGACGTGGTTCTTTCAGAATCTAAAGGAAGCGTACGAGGAAAGACAAAACATGTGTGTTATTTTTTATAGGAATCCAAGCATCATAAAGGTTGTAAGCGATGTGTACAACGATGTTCCACATTATGCATGTATGTGGCATCTATGGGGGGATGTTAAAAAACTTTACAGAAAGTCACACGATGCATTGTCGGAGATCTTTTATACAATGGCCAAATCATATTCAAAGTCAGAATTCCACATGTTAATGGAAAAAGTTGAGGCAGTTGATATTAGGGTGAAGAATTATTTAGAATTGGCTGGTTACAAAAAGCGGGCTAGGTCCTATGCAACAGTTCACAAAGGATGGACTTTGACTTTAAACATTACGGAGTCAATAAATAGAGTACTTGTATCAGCTAGAGAACTGCCAATTTATGACTTTCTTGAGGAGGTTCGATTATTGTTTATAAAATGAAATTGCGAAAATAGACAACAGGCTTCATATACCTTCACACCACTCATTGGAAAGTTTAATGACATATTCAAAGAGAACGAGGCTTTGTGTACTCGTATGACGGTATGACCTTTTGAATTTGTAGAATTTATACTTCTGAAAAACATAATTAATAGAACAACTTCCATTCAGTTCTAAATTAATGGAAACATATAAAAATAAACTAAAAGTTCAGTAAAAAAAATATTAAGTATTCTGTATATGTATTTTTTTATTAAAAATAATTAACACTGCATATGTATTTGGATGCTCTATAAAAATGTACTCTGCATATGTATTTTTACTCTGCATATGTATTTTTTCTGCAAAATGTTGGTGTGCTTAAAACATATCGTATAATATGAATTTCATCTTTTTGTAGCATTTCATTAAACTTTTTATTTTTATATCAGGTTGTACCAGCCACAGAATATATGTATACGGTACATGACAAACAAAGCACTTCATTGTTTGCCTCAAGGAAAAAAATACTCATGTAATGCATTTCAACTAAATCAGATACCATGTGCACATGCTTGTGCGGTTTTGGAGAAGAAGAATTTTGAGAAGGGGCCATACTGTTGTGATTTGTTTAAACCAAAAACTGTTTTGAAGACATATGATGTTCCCATCTACCCGTTGCCAAACAAAGATGACTGACTAATTTTAGAGAGCGTACTTGGTGAAATAGTACTGCCTCCAAAATTTAAAAGACCTCCAGGAAGACCTGCAAAAAAGGATCGTGGAAAATCAGGCTGGGATATGTTTAGAAAGAAGAACATCAACTCATGCGGTACTTGTGGGGCTAAGGGTCACAATAGACGTTCTTGTAGGAAATATCGAAAATGATATATTTCTCCTTCTATATTATTGCTTAAAACTTTATTTTCATTTTTTATAATCATGAACTATTTTTTTAGTTAATACATTTAATCATCATTTGATAATTGAACACAGTAAAATCTGAATACTGCATATGTATATGTTGCAAGCTCTGAACATTGCATATGTATTTTGAAGATACAGTTCATATGTATTTTTAACATTGAATATACATTTTAGGTTAAAGTTGGTAACTTTGATTAACCAAACACTTATTTGGTTAGTAATTGTTCATTGATTTAGCCACATATGACATATTCTGCAAATCTATATTTGAATTCCAAAATCTTAGCGCTGCATAAGTATTTATATGCTTAAAATACATTTAATGTATAATACATATGTATTTTTAAGAAAAATATTAACACTGCATATGTATTTTTGTAAATAAAATCTCACCATAAATTACGAAACTGTATGAAAAGCTCAAATTTATCTTTAATTAGAGTTTTCATTTATAATCATATTAAATGAACACATATCAAAATACATATTAGGTATGAACAATATGTATTTTAGAAAAGCTTATTATTAACACTGCATATGTATTTTTAGGCTAAATTTGATTTATAATGCTTATATATTTTTTAGCAAAATATGAACACTGCATATGTATTTTCTAACATTGCATATGTATTTTTAACATAAAATTGGCTTTTTTAAACTAAAAATTTCAGATATATTTTTGGAATGCTTAGGCATAACATTGCATATGTATTTTTGTTAGCAAAAAAGACTTGATTTGTTCTGCATATGTATTTTAAGCATAATATGAACAATACATATGTATGTTTTAACTATGCATAAAACACTCAGATTAAACTTCAAAACTGAATTAATTTCATTCAGTTAAAAATAAGTACTATTATAACCTACAATTAGAACCACTTCAAAACATCAAAATTAATTTGTATAATCAGTACCTACATTCATAAACCAGCGTCTAAACTGTACAAAGTAATCAATCCATCATACATCATACATCAAAAACTTCAGTTACACTAGTTATTCTACTTTGCCTTGCAGGCCTCAAAGGTGATTCAACATCACTATGAGCATTTGTGTCTTATTTTATGGTCCCATAGTCCCACAAAAGTGCAGCATATCTTGTACGAAGTGCATTGGGGTCGAACTCATTCGCAAGAACTTAGTGACCATAAGAAAGGCACTCCGCATATGTAACCATATAGACACCACAATCCCTACAAAAATAATAAAGAGGAACACATATGAGCTTTAATATATATTTTACAAACATAAAATTTTGTTATATGTAAATTAAATAACTTACAAGCTTCTGCTTGGTTGTTGAGGCAAACTCTTTTAAAATAACACATCAAACATATCTGAGGAGTTCTTGTCTTTGTATGTTGGATTGTTTTCAACATCAATTCCTTTCTTAACGTAGAAATCACACTGTTGGAGACACAATGGGATAATCGCAGCTAATTTCTCAATCACATCAAGAACAGGCGGATAATGACCAGATAATTCATATGAATCATATAGGAATATGCTTCTCTCTAAGAAGGATAGAATTGCTAGCACCCAATGATATTTTTTCTTTATATTTACTGGAATATAAATGTCTTCCACTGTATGCCATGGCACAGCAGCGTGCATACGGAACCTATTTATGTATTCATTAAGATGTGTCACTTGTCCTCCCGCAGTAAGGTTTGCAGCATCTGCAGAATAAACGTCATGAACAAACCTAATTATGTTCATAAAGTTGTAATCTACTGTGCTGAATTTGTAAGACATGTTGGGGTCATACTTCAACTTCGTCCCTCAAGTAGTAGAAGCAAACATCAATATATTGCAGTAAGTAACAACACAAAATTTAGATCATTCAAACTATTTGTATACTAAATTTATCATGTGTATGTAATATAAAAATTCATATGTAATTTAAAGTGTAACACATCCTTTTTTATATAATAAAAAAATACATAGTAAAAATACATATGTGCAACTGCATATGTA
The DNA here is from genome assembly GCF_002878395.1 of Capsicum annuum. NCBI lineage: Eukaryota > Viridiplantae > Streptophyta > Magnoliopsida > Solanales > Solanaceae > Capsicum > Capsicum annuum. Next base: position 57,613,133 of record NC_061121.1, on the reverse strand, counting down.
TTTACAAGTACCATAATATGTAATTTATTAGTGCTATAAATATAAGGAAAACATTGTCAAAAAAATTATACTAACTGAGTCTGTCCATGACTGATCAAGGAACCCCATTGTGTAGAACTAGTTTTTATCTTCAACATTCTCAATTCCGAAATGCATCATTGGAATGGTTGATTTCCCCCTTTTGTAATGATCCACATTTCCCTTCTTGTTTTTTTTGTTAATCAGTATATGTTAAATCATAAGAACATAATGTAATTTAAAAAAAAAGTTAAAACAGTTCAATAGAAATATCTTTCAGCATGAACTTTGAGAAGGTCTTCAGAAATCTAATCCATGAACTTGTTGACAATCTTCATATCCACTATCTCATTAATTGGGTGATAAACAAATGGATGTTTCTGTGGGAATATACGCATGTGCCCTTCTGAGCTCTGTATATAGTTACGTAATACAAAAAGGTAATTATTAAAAAGTATTTGCATAACATGTTACATTGTAAACTAAATATATAACTAATTGTACTTACCGGCAGCTGTACCAAATTTCATCGTGTAAGGTGGCTCGTTGAATTTGGATGGTCACCTAATCCTTAACTTTGAAATACGAGTTTGAAGTTTACGATTAGCAGAGGGATGACCAATGATGCTTTTACTACTGTATACATTCAAACTAGGAAGCAAGTCATCAGGGATTGTGTCTTGTGAATCAGGTCAAACTGTTTCATCCTTTTGTTCATCAGTGGTTAATTCTTGTATTTTAGAAGTTGTCATAATCTGCTCCTCCGTACCAAGATCAACCTCTCCGTGCATGTATGGTTTAGAGTTCGATCCAACATTCTTTTTGTTTTCCTTAAAAAATGTAAAAAAATTTATTTTTTTATGTCCAAAATAACCCACATAACCTTAAATATGTTCATAATACATACCTAACAATGATCTTGAACAACAGATTTGAACTTTTTATCATTAAAATGTTCATCGCTTTGTTTTTCTTCACAAGTTGCCAATGGATGTCTCGTGATGCTTTCTCTTTGGTATGCATTAAGAATTGGTAACAACTTGTCTGGGATTGTAAACTGCGAATCAAATAAATTTGTATCATCCAATTTCTCATCAGTGATCTGCAATAGAAATGAAAGAAATATATAATTGTCCTATGGATTGTTAGGATTGTTGCATCACATAAACTGAAGTTCAATTCATTATACATACTCGAACATCATGATGAATAATCTTCTCAGAAAGATTATAATCTAAATTTATACTTTGGAGAAGCTGATCAGGATTAAATGTTGAGAATCAATTTCAATGTTTGTTTTATCTGGATGCAAATCAGTGCACCCCTTGCAAACAAGCAAAGAAAATTAAAACAACATCAAACAAAAATCCAGTTGTATATGTTTATACAGGTCTATATATAAAATAATATATAACTGCTAAAAAAATCAATTACATATGTGCACTCAAAAGAATAAACATATTTTAGTTATTATTTGCCTTTGTACCATCCTGATTCTCATCCAAATTCTGATCAACAGTAGGACTGAATTGTTGTGGTGATGTTTCGACACTAGCATAATCCATCTGTTATGCTTCAACATCTGTATCTTCATGTTGTTGCTACAAGTATAATTTGAATAAACTATTAATATTTGAGTTCACTTAATACGTATATACCAACCCACTAAAAATATATAGTGCTGAAAAATACATTTCTTGACACACTGCATATGTATTTTGTATTACATTTCATATATATTTTTGACACAGCAAAGCATATGTATTTTTAGCAATCTACTGCATATGTATTTTTTTGCATACTCTGCATATGTATTTTTTAATACTCTGAATATTATATAATAATAAAACTTTTACCTTGCTTTGACCATTTTTTTGAACCTTTTCTTCACTAATTGACGAATTCGAGTAAACTCTTCACGATCTCCTTTAAACTCTTGACGAACCTGTATTCATACAAAATCAGTAAACACAAATTTTTAAATGTAAAACAAACATTTGACAAAAAAGATTACCTCTTCGCGGAATGCATCAAAAACTTTCTTAGAAATAAATATTTCTTTCTTAACATGACTCTCACGCTTTGACACGGCTACTTTCTCTACATGACTATCTGCCTTTGACTGTACCTGAGGAAAAATAACCCTAGTTGTTTGCTTCTCTTTCTTCATTTTTTAAGAAGCCTGTCATGTTGGAATTGGCTTGAATACTGGTGTCTTTATTCCAGCAACCTTTGCAGCACGAGGAGGTGGAGTCCTCATTTGGGTATGCTCATAAAAAATATTGACTTGCTTTTTCCCTGAAGGTTTCTTTGCTACGGGGTTTGATGAATCCACCTTCTATTTATTCTTTGAATGTTCGTTGATATTTTTTGGTGGTGGATCCTGGAAGTCATCATCAAAATCAACTGAACGTTCATCTTCAGTTACATCCTTCTGTGGTATTTCAAGCTTTGCCAATTCTATTTCAGTTGGCTCTATGTTCTTAAATACAACCGACGAATACGTTAAATAATATGTTAAAGAATATGTTAAACAATTATAAATGAAAAAGAATATATTTATACTATACAATACATATCAATACATATATATTTATTCACAACAAACCTTGCCATTGTCCTTGAACATAGCATTCGTCAAAAACTCATAGCGTGGACGAGGTGCAATCGTCTTCCAATTTAATAATCGGAAAATCCAATTATCAAATTTCAATGCAATCTTTAGTGGGACATTTGAACAACACTTGAATAGCCAGCGGCATTCCCTGAATCAAATCAAATTTTTCTCCAGCTTTCAATTGGTTGTTCAAACTTCTGGCCAGATCTTCAAAAGATAAAGAACCCCATGGAAAATCCCTATCTACCAAATCAAAATGAAGACGGGGTATAACAACAATGTCAATGTTAGGCAACACAAATGAATGCAGGAAATACAGAATTATAAATTTCTCAGCATCCTCATCATTGTTCTCCCCTCATACTTTCTCTGTGAATGCTAGAAATAGTTGCCTTTTCTGTATAATTTCTGCTCGATTGAAATACTTTTCAATCATCCTATTTGGTACACCCTCATAAAAAATAAAGTTATACCTATTAGACACACAATTCAATCTAGTTATGATAGTAAATTCCCTAGGAGTAAAACTAAGATAGGTGTCATTAGCACAAATTAGAATCTCAGAAGAAGAACTACCCTTCACCTCAAGCGTCATAACGCATCTGCACAACTGTGTTTGCACTACATAGTACTTCTTCTTCATAACATAACCAAAAATATTATTGTCGCAAAAGTTTTTAAACTGTTCCTTGTTTAAAATTGTGCGTATGCTTTCATAAATATCATTGTCACTATACGAGCACATGTGCGGTGCAAATCTTAGAAGTTTTCTGACAGTGAATATTTCGTCCTGCATCACCTATACAAAGTAAAACTACCACTTCTTAATCTGTAAATAAAATTCAAGCAGACAAAAAAAAACATATAACATGCATATATATTTCAGATGATTAAAATGCATATGTATTTTGATCAAATCATAACTGCAACCAACACTGAAAAATACATATCAAATGTACTAAAAATAAATATAGACAATAGATTGTTATGGTAGTTAAATTAAAATAACATGCATATGTATTTTGACCATATCAAAACTACAACCAATACTGAAAAATACAAATACTCAAAAATGCATATCAACTATACTAAAAATACATATAGCCCAAAATTATTCAGCTGTACTAAAAATGCATATCAACTGTACTAAAAATACATATCAACTATACTTGAAATATATATATATCCAAATACTATTCATGAGTAGTTAATTCAACAGTATATTTTCACATAATCCCTAAATATCATCATAACAGAAAATACATATTAATTACTTGAACCTAATATAAAAAATACATTTACAAACAAAAAAAATACCTCTTCCTCACTTTCTTCTTCAGATTCATCATAAGATTTGTCAACATCATCTTCAATTTCTTTAGATTTCCTTTTCTTCTCATACCGCTTTTTAGTTTTTTGCTTCTTTGGAGAAGGAGTTTTCTTCAACTCTTTTTTTTTAAATTTCCGTCATCTTCACTTCGTTATTGCAAAACTTCAACCTAATCTCGTTCGATCTCCCAGATTTCTTCAACTGTAAAGGATTTGAAACAACTGTAACTAAATCTTCTTGAGTTAACCCAAGACTAAAAGATGGTGCATCAGACACTAATTTCATATTCCTTATACCACTGTTTGTAGGTGTTTTTGCAGTGTGTTCATCCATTAAAACACAAAACCCTTAAAAACTAAATTTCAGATGAATTAAAGTAGAAAAAAATAAACCGCTAACATGCAATATGCGATTAATAATTACCTGAAATAGGGAAAGTAAATCCTTATCACATATCATGGAAGAATCGTGCAAAAGGCAATAAATTGAGGCGAGAGTGATGGTTAATGGTGAAAAAAAGAAAAAAAAATTAAATTAAGGAAAGATAAAGAAGGAGGAGTGAAAGGGGGGATTTTAGCACAGTAAAAAATTTAGGCAGCATAAAAATAGGGACCACTTAAAATAATGCTACAGATGCTATAGAATTTAATTAGGAAAAAGTGTTGCTATTTTTTGTAATTTAGTACTTAGGTATGTTAACATATGTATTTTTTTCATTTTCTACACAATAGAAAAGCTGGTTTCGACCCAGCTTTTCTAATACCAGCTTTTCTAAAAAAAAAAATTATTACCTTAGGGTAATTAGATAACCATTACGTCTAATCACCACAAATTAGCTACCTAACACTTGGAAATACCATAAATCAACAATACAAAATATCTGTTGACTCCATTTCCACGCGTACCCTTTTTTTGCCATTGAAAATTTCTCTCAAATTTATATTTCCTCTTACAACTTAATTTCTGATAAATTATCTTCATATCAACGCCTTAATTTTTGGCAAATTGAAGCTCCGTAAATTGGGAAAATTTAGGAATCTTTATTTCACCGCCTTAATTTTTGGTAAATTCAGGTCAGAACTATATGTTACTGTTGTGATAATGTTAATTTTCAGCGTGCTTATGAATTTAATTCTGGTCTGAACTATATATTACTATGTTAATTGTTCATTCCGACTTTTACTTGCTTGTATTGGAACATTTTGCTTATTTTTAATAAAAGAAAGTTTAATAGATGGGGGGTTTGGCAAGACTTAAAGGTTTTTGCTGTGTGTGAATATGGTGAAAGAAATGAAGTTGTGAAAGTGATTGAATAAGTGAGGGTTTAAAGTATTTTGACCTAATTTTGGGGAGTTTTATTTGGTTTAATCATGATCATTTTATGTTTCTGTGTTGGGAAGAATTGTAGTTTACTTTTTTTGGGTTTAACTGTTTCAATCCTACGAATACAACACTGCTCGATTTCCATATATAAGATGATGTTTAAAGTCTCAAGTTAGGTTGTGGTTAAGGTGATACACAGAGGAGGACTTAGAATTTAAACTTGAGAATGTCTACCTGTAAGATTCTTAGCATTTGAACGGTTTGACTAATGACATTATAGAGTTCAAAATTTAATATTTGTAATCAAAATTTTACATTTCCAGAATCCTCAATAGCCATTGAACTACTAAATAGCAAACATTGCATTTCCAAGTACTGGACCTCTTCCTGTGTTTTCTTTGCACAATGTTGAAGGATTCAATGAACTGATAGTTAGGTTGAGTACTAGAAAGTTTGATTTCCAATTGCCTTTTGAATTTTCCCCATGTTTTAACCATACTTTTATTCTATGAATTGCATGTTTTGGCATTAACAATTTAGATAATTGATATAATACATAAAAGTTCTTTAGTCAGCTCCTACTTCATTCATAAGGTGTAGTTACATACTCCAAATTCAAATTGGTTAGATGGAAGTAGCGGTAAAAAAAATCCAAAGTAATTTACTGATTCAAAGAAATAATCTTTCATGGAAAATCTCAACAGGTGGAAAAAGGAAATAAAGCGGATAGATTGATTTCATAGGTGGGGGGATTTTGAATTTAAACTTGAGAATGTCTACCTGTAAGATTCTTAGCATTTGAACGGTTTGACTAATGACATTATAGAGTTCAAAATTTAATATTTGCAATCAAAATTTCACATTGCCAAAGTAATTTGCTGATTCAAAGAAATAATCTTTCATGGAAAATCTCAACAGGTGGAAAAATGAAATAAAGCAGATAGATTGATTTCATAGGTGGTTAGCAATTCAGTCTCCATAAATGGTGATAGAAAGACTTCTTGAATATTCTTTAAATGTGCATAACACTTTACTTGATTTCTCTAAAGAGAGTTATGAAAATATCCAAATGACTAAATTCTTTGTAATGCTACCCAATCTATTGCTTTTTTCTAGGTGCTTAACTTTTTTATGTTCTTTTGGCTGAAAAATGTACACAGATCAATCTTGACTTCAATAGGATGATCAAGATTTCTCATTATCTAGTGTCTCCACCACTTGTACTCTTCAAACAAGTATATTGTATGTATAAAATTGATTTTGACCTACCTCGACCTCCCTCTAATATTTCTTCGGCCTACCTCTACCTTACCTAAAACTATCTATAGCTAGCCTTGATCAGTTAGGTTTCGTGTACTGAACCCATAGGTTCAACATAATGGAGAGCGCAATTTAAGACTTGTTCAATTCAATTTTAAAGGGTCAAGATATTCTCGACCAGCGCTATTGAACACGAGCATAGGTTTGTTGCTTTTTAAAGCTGAAGTGACCCAAAGTGAAAAGGCAAGTGCATCTCTATTGAAACCAAGAAGCATGGTTGGGCTGGAAACGTACGCTTTGTTTTTATTTAAAAGAGCTGGACTCTCTTTAGAAGAAAGAAAGCTGACCAGTACAATTAGATTTTTTTCTTTCTTCGCACACTGGACTGCTTGATGTGACTTTCTTCTCCAGTTACCTGATTTTCTTCCTTTTTCTTCTTCTTCTTCCTTCTTCTTCTTCCATTCTCTTCATCGCTGGATCTCTGTGTATGAGGTCGCTTGAATCCTCTATTTTTTCTAGCCTCATCTCCTCTATTGTTTTCTCTGCTAAGTCAGACTTATTTTTTCTTCAGGAATCACTTCATTTTTTTTTAAATCCCAATAGACAGTGTGATAGGCAATAGGCAGCTCTTTGTATAAATTTCTGATTTTTTTCCTCTTAACAGTGACTAAAGTAGTATAGAATAATACAACAACAACAACAGCATACCCATTGTATTCCCACAAGAGTGGGGTCTGGGGAAGGTAAGATGTACGCAATCCATACTGCTACCTCCAAAGAAGTAGAGAGGCTATTTCTGAAAGTAGTATAGAATAATATGATCCATTTATATTTTGGTTTTAATTTTGCTTATCCTATACTTTTTAGTTTTAAAATTGAAACATTTGCTAATATATATAGTGTCTCTGTAGAATTTTGTTTAATTATACAACTCTTTGTGTGAACATTTGGACAAGTAAATATCTTCGTCGCATAACTCTTTATATAGTTAAACATCTCTGTAATGAAGTTGTTTGTTTGGATATTACTTACCTCCTAAACTTGGTGCAAGTCCTTTAGTTTTTAATGAAATAAATTGTTGGTTTTCCCTGATATGGCATAGTAGTGAAACAAATTATTGGTTTTCCCTGATATGAAACATTTCAAATACTGCAGATGCAAATTCTGGAAAGTTGATCATTGTATCTTTCATGGAAAAGGAGAACACACTCAACACAACACCCCCAGACATTGCAATGGACACTGCAGAAAGTAATAAAACAAAAAATTCACAATACTGGCACAACCACAAAAGACAATCAGTGTAAAACAACTAAAGCAACTACTTCACATGTCAGACATGCTTCAGAGCTAAAAACTCTACCTCTGAAAAAGTGCCACAAGGTAATTTTCTTTTTCGAAAAATTATTAACAGAAGTCAAATCAATACAATCTTATTTTTTCATTTTACCTCTCCTGATTTAATTTCATTTATCAGTGAAACATCTTTTGCTCTCTACTTTTGGACTACCGTTGGGAGCTGTTTTTTCCTGCATCCTAAAGCATACATCTAACGATGCTATGTATCATGTATATACTAAAGATGACCGTCTCTGTTCTCCTGCATAGGTGCGTAACTGTCAACTTATTTTTGTTTTTCCTTCGATCATTTGTGTCAACGAAGGTGATGGCTGAACCCACCATCACATCAGCAACCCAAAGAATGAGTGAGAAATTTCTTTAAATGTTTCTTTATCTTTATACCAAGAATCATTTACCAACTTTGGCTTATAAGATAATTATCGAGTGAATAACATAAATTTAAAAATGTAACACTCCTTGATTATATTATAATTAGCCATATGTAACATGCTTATTATAAATTTTTGCAAAAAGGAGTTGGTGTGGATTTATATTTTTAGCTTGAGGTTTATTTGTGGGTATTCAGAGATTGAGAGAATGAATGGAACAGCAGCTCAAGGGACTGTGTTTGTAGATGGGAAAGTTGCTATTGGAAGAATAAATAGGCATTTTATTTGTGCTACTTTGGATTGGTTGTGCTATGTTGTTGTTGTTGTTGAATGCATTTTCACTTTTAGTTGAGTTGAGGGTCTTTCGGAAATAGTCTTTTTAGTTTCACGAGATAGGGGTAAAGTCTGCATACAGTTGTGGGATTATACTAGCTATGTTATTATTGTTGTTGAATGCATTTTCACTTTTTGTTGAGTTAAAGGTTTTTCGAAAATAATCTTTTTAGATCCACGAGGTAGGAGTGAAGCATACGTACAATTTTTGGATTATACTAGCTATGTTATTATTGGGTGAACTCAAGAATTCATGATGTTCTTTTTGTGATGAATTGCTAAGTTGTGTATAATATATACTGGAAAATGCTTGTGCTTACATGATAAACCTGCTAGGTATGAGTGCAACCTGACTGAAATAATAGTCGCAAAAGAACTCCTTATGGTGAGTGTGGGCTTAGAAATTTGTATGGAAAGTAAAGTTACCAGTTTCCAAAAAAAAAAAAACATTAGTATGGGAAGTGTGAGAGCTTAGACTTTAGCAAAATTTTTATAAGTAGAACTGATCTCACCTTCGAAGTTGTAACCTCGATGTGAGCTCATTTGCTATGACATTAACAAGCAGGATTACTTTCAATAACTTGTGCTAACACCCTTCCTTGATTGTCATGGGTTCATTCTATGAATATCTTACAAAAGCCTATGTTCTTTTTTGTAAATGATTCAATAACTGTTTTTGGTATCCACTTGAACAAGGTATCCACATTACCTTTTTTCTTATTTTATTAATGTATTTCCTTTAGACATGACAAAATTGACACCTAACAAAGAGTGCAAATTTCCCACATTTCATTGAACTGTTTTTAAGTGTAGTTAAAAATTGAATACAAAAGAATTGTCCGTCAGGAGAAACTTATTGTTCAAAAATAGGTAAGAGTAACTACCCTTTTTTGTCTTTTGTTCTTTGTTAATAGTGTTTCTTGATAGATCTTATCAAACTTGTTGATACAAAAATTGAATTTTTATGATCTGTTTGAAAGGTGTGAAATTGTGACTACAAAGATTGAAAAGATAACACAAATTGGGGAGTGATAATTATTGATATGATTGGATAACTTGGTTGGTATGATATTTTAATAAAAGTAGATAAAGTTTCCAATTGTACCAAGAGAAAGTACTCACTTTCCCCTTCACTGGATACTTCAAATGTGCAAGGTATATGCAACAACAGTTTTCTGTCAAATTGATTGATCGATGGCCAATATTTGTTATTATTTTTCCTAAATTTCTTGCAATGTTTATCATAAACTTCTAATAATTAGCTTGTATTCTTTCATGCAACAGGTCTCAGTCATACATTTGCAGAGCCCAACCTGAAGATGCATCAACTCTTTTTTTGTATCTATCTATGTAAATTATATGTACAGTACCATTTTGCAAAACATGACTCCTTAATATTCACATATATATGTATATATATGTGTGTATGTATACATATAAAATGTGTATGCTACAAGCTTGTTCCCCTGAGCTCAATCGTACTAATTAAAATATTCTACTGTTCAAACTTCCTACTTTCAAGATAAATTCTAAAACTTAAAAATTGAAATCCACATGTTTTATTGTTGAGCCCGTACTTAGGTGAATGACCAATGGTGTTTTCGTAAATTTAGCTTCAACTAAGGGCAAAGTGGTAATTGTCAGTGATTAAATAAAACTCCAGAAGCATGTTCTCCCTCAGTCTCTCATTCCTAACCAAAAAAAAGGACGCTTCTCTTCATCTGCTATTCATCATTTGCGCATCACCACTCACACTAATTGATTTCATATTATCTCAATTTCAGGTTGTTTTTTACTCTCACATTTTCCTTAATCTTCTTCTAATATTTCAATTTCATTATCGATGGTTCCTTCAATCGCTCTTGATTTATTTCTGCTGTCATATTTTTTAATCATACCTTTAATTTTTATCATCTCATCCATGTGTTTAAATTCAGGTATGTTTCCTAGAAAATTTCTTCTAATTCCTTTCATACTTTCGAATTTTAAAATTATTTGATGTGAATTATTTCATTTGATTTTCTTCTCAACTTGTAATTTGTGGTTCAATATTTCTTGATAGGAATAGGATCTTGATTAAAAACCTATGTAGAATTTTATTTATTTTACTTCTAGATTCTTCTCCCAAAGATTGAGTTGCAAACTACATAGTTCGTAGGTTCAAAATTAATATACTCTGTTGAGGAAGAACTTAGCATCCTTATGTTGATATTGTTAAGACTGATCCAACAGAACTTTATCCCTTTCAATACATCTAGAAGTTAAATGATGTCAATTTCTTAACTTTAGAGTTTTTTCTGGAAGTGTTCCTTGTTTACTCCAAGCTATATAAGTAACATATAAAGAAAAAATGAGCTATAAGTAAAAAAGACATTTGATTGCACTAAAACTCCTGCTATGTGTAGGCTCGAGGTCTCTCGAGCCTCCTGTTGTACCAATGTCTCCATTTTAGGGGGAATAAGGTAATGAAATTCCGGTATGGACTTTTATTGTTGTTACGACAAGTGGAGAGTAGTGCCCTATTGGTCTAATTCCTGCTTCCCCTTGGTATCGATAAAGGGGTTGGTAAGCGCTTCTTGAATAAATTCCTTTCTCTTCACCGGACACCGAACAAAGGGAATCCTGGCTTCACTTTTCGTAGTAAGACCACCCCTCTATAAGCTTTCCCTATCGCTCCGATGAACCTCTTTCCGCCTGTTTTCTAGAGTTTAAGAAAAAATTCTTGCCTATCTCTTATTTGTCCATTAAGTCCATTTCAGGATTCATCTCATGCTTTCAGTAATATTGGTTTGGCAGTTTGTACCAGCGGCTTGTGTTTTTGGCTCATCATGGACTGATTGGCACAGAATATTTTTTAGAACAAAGTAATTTTCATTTTCTCATTTGTGGGCATTTGATATTTGTATGTTAGAGCTATCCTAGACCTTATTTAGTATGTTTTTTCTTGTAGGCAAAATGAGTCCACAGATTATATGATATGTCTACCTGCTTATGGAGCTGTTTATTGGAGCGTGGTTTGGTGCTTGGCCAATGGCACTTGATTGGGAAAGCCCATAGCAGGTATGTTACCTGATTGCCAAGGATTCAAGGTTCACAATATAAAGATTGTAGTGCATATCATGATGCATATATTTGAATTTCAGATGCATTGATTGCATTCACTACAGCTTCAGTAGTCAACAATACTATCTTTTGAGAGTCTTGCAATGGAAAACCATATAAAATCTACTCCACATGACCTTGTTCATATTATATTCCCTTTAAACAAATTATTCCCTGAATTGTTTTTAAGAAAAGTAGAGCCACCTCAACGAACCTTGCTCACCCTAATGAACCTTGTACATATAAAAGTAGTATACCCAGTTCTTCTAGAAGGCATTTCTAATTTTCCGTGATCAGATTTTGGTTAGAAAAAAGAGTTTTTTAGGGAATGGCATTTGGTTCAGACTATTCTTCTGGTCACTTGATTTTCTTGATACCATGAAATTTCTATGAAGTTGTTTGTCTTGTTCGTGTCAATTTTTTTGGCGCTTCCTTATAGATGGTTTCCACCTCATCGTTTCCCACTAACCAGATTAGTATCACTCACCTTTATGGAAGACACACACGTCTGGTGAAACTATGTTTGTGTTGTTTTGGACACTTTCAAGTGTATCATATCCATAATGAAGTTATTTATCCAGCTATACCAGAATGAATGCAAAAGATAAAGTGATCAAAAGAAGGAAAGAAAAAAGGTTGGCACTATGTGGCTACTTTTTATCGGGGTAAGATCAGATTGCATTGCCATCTGTAAAAAAATTTTGCTCGAGTTAGGGAATCACTTAAGTCTATTTTGTCAACAGGATCTCCATGTTCCACACTGAGATTCTAAGTAAAATAAAATAGCTTGTGCTATATCCTGATTCAAGGAGTTCCTAAGACATGCCCTCACATTATTTTTTTGTTATTTGAGCATATATGACCATTACGAAGGTATGAAATTTGATTTTTTTCTTGCTTGAGGTATGCTTGTGTAAATTAGAATAAAAGCTAATTAAGTACTATGTAGCAACATTAGTACATGCATCTTCCATTATAATGTCCTTTTATGTTTTTCCTTTACTAAAAAATTACATCAAAACATACATCACTTACTTGCGAGATGAATGGAAACGATAGCAGTTAAGGTGAAAAACGAAACATGGAGAGGCAGTTTTATACCGAAATTGTTTCACACATTTGTTTGTATCACGTTGTGTCTTAGTTCTTGTTACTCTAGCTGATTTTCTATAATTATCTTGAATTTACCAGCTGTTAGCTGCTGCAGCCACACATGTTAAATGTATATATTTCTTGTGTAATCCTTTTGCTTGATCAATTTGCATTAAATGTATATATTTCTTGTGTAATCTTTTTGCTTGATCAATTTGCATTTGTTACCAGTTAACAAAGCCATAGTTATTACCGACTCACAGATTTCCTTGGTGCTTGAGTGCTAATTTAGTCAAATGCATTTTCATTTCCTATGTCTTAGAACTGGAGGGAAAGATCCTTTTTATGTATAAGTTATGCTCTTCATGAAAAGATCACATTTTCCTATTTTGCAGACCTCTGCACGGGGTTGGAAAATGTTTTAGTAAATGATTTATTCTCGTTTACGGCACAATTGGTATTTGCATTTAAGAATGGCATATTTATGTGACTTATAGAGCTATAGTTGGTTACCTCGTGGGGCTTGTAGCATCCTTGGACTGCATTTTCTTCCGTAACTGCCAACAACATCTAAAAGAAGAGTAGTGTCTGGCTTCTGGGAATCAGCCAAGGAAGGCCCATGATACTACAGCAATAGTCTTGAGACGAAGTTGGGCCTTTGTTACTCTGGTGCAGAGAAAAATGATATCCAATTTTGCTCTCTTCCTAAATTCACTATTCTTTTTCTTTAATTAAGTCTAATTGTAATTCTTTTTGGCAAATTGTGAAATACACACATGACGAGATAATGCAGTAGAGGAGTTGAAAAAGGCAAGCATTGACGTGATCCCAATTGATGATGATTCTTTGAGAAAATCTGGTCTTTGAGAACGTATGAACATATTCTACTAAATAGGTTTTCTTTTCTCATCTTATTATAATAATCTAAAGCTTCTTTTAACTGTACATGTTTGTAGTGAGCTTTTCAATTTGTGGCTCATTGATCCAAAAACAAAAAAAAAAGAATCACTTTGTAATTTAAATTGCAGTGTTTTAAAAACCCTGGTAAAGACCAAGCTTGTTCCTAATCCTTTCTTTGGGCTGGGAAATGAATCAATTATCGACATTGGTGATTCACGGAGGGATGAGGGAACACTACACTTTCTGATTTTGTACCACCTTTGAATGTAAGCTGATATGTATACAAATTATCTAATCCGTCTCATTTGCATTCAGTGCTTTATTTCCTGTAAAGGGTTCTGCTTATTATCCAATATATTCTGCACATTGAGTAGCTCAAGAATATTTATTTAGTCTACTGAGTGAATCTTACAATCTCTTACTTCATTTTCTTTGTGATTTGCAACTATTCCCTGTGTTCGGTGCTTATGATAAGTGTGTGATTAAATCTTTTTCAGTCAAATAATCAGAATGCGGATCTTAATTTTCGGACTATTATTGTTCTGCTGAAGTCTATCTGAATGGGCACAAGGAGGTGCTTCCAAAGGGAATGTTGAGGAGGCATTCTATTGATATCACTGACATTCTGCTGGTTGTGCTTGTCTATCCTCCTGATCATCCATGGCGTATTTCTCCTCAGGTTGGTCAAGGTAGTGATCATGAGGTATTCTTCAAATTAAACTTAAGCCAAATCATCTTGGAAGTTTTTACTATTCTCATCTGAGGGCACATTATGATAATTCTCTCATGGGAGACATAAATATAATCACACAAAAAATACGTGCTGCATATCAGTTTCCCGGAAAATGTTCTCCTTGCAAAAGTCATTATCTAGTGTTTGGTTAGGAAAACATTTTCACGCAGAGGGAAAACTGACTTCCCTCGCTGATGGGTGGAAAGTGTATTCTTAGAACTATCTTAAACTTTAACTTCATAGTACTTGTTCCAACTAACACACTATAATTAACTTTTAGCTCTTGAAATTTATATCAGAACACTCCCTTATTTTTGATACGCATAAATTTTTAACATATGTTGTTTTAAGGAAATATTTGCTCTCACCATCCAAGACCATAACATCTTCCTAGATTACATATGAGACAAAATGGTTGGTGTCTGGTTGTTTATCTCTTAGCAGGAACTTTAAACTGTAATATTGAAGTGCAAAATCCCAGGCTTAGCAGGAATATGAGGGACTTAACCCTATTAAGCAAAATGAGGTCAAATTCCTTTGCAATGAGGAAAAGCTTAGTCTATAGTGCGAGAAAGGGCCACTGGCTATTCTATACCCTGACTATGTGCATAATAACAACTCCAAGGTTACGGATTATATTGATGGTGGTAATTGGAACATGTATAAATTAACGGAAGATCTCCCTAAACATATTCTTATATATTGCAAATATTCCTGTTGGGGATGCTAATGAAAATGATTGTGCTTTCTGAAACAATACTCAGGATGGCTAATATACAAATTCTTCTGCTTGGCAAAGCATAAGAAAAGTGAGACAGAATGATGGCATCTTGAGTAAGGTTTGGCACAAGTACTTACCTTTCAAAATATCTTTTTTACCTGGAGAACGGTGCTAAAAAAGCTCTCTTTTGATGAAGTGCTTCAAAGACTTGGTAATCCTATGAATACTACATGCCTATGCTGCACAACACCGCAAAATGAATCAATTCAACGTGTGTTCAGTGATAGTGAGATTGCTAGAGCACATACGGAACTACTTTGGAAACCCCCTTGGAATTAATCACCAAGGGGGAAACCTTAGAATTTTCTTCAGTGCTTGGTGGAATATGAACACTGCCAACAGTATGCATAAAATGGTACAACAAATCACCCCATGTGTATAGCATGTTTTTAAAGCCACCAACGGATATAACATTATAGGCCTTGGGAGATTTTATTTGGGGTGAAGACTCATACTTCCACAAATATGAAGAAAATTTTGCTTCTTATAAATTTTTCGAAGAGACGACAGAAACTGAATGAATTTTCATGTGTACTGAAGATATACTTTTTGTCATTGTTTAATTCAAGAGGTAAAACTGTTGAAGCATACCCAAATGTAAATGTCCAATCAAATACATGTATTGATGATAGTATCGGTGCAAGTGATCTTACTTTTTGAGCATTCTTCCTTGCCTATTGTTTTATTTGTCAATCTGAATTGTAATAAGAATGATGGTGTATTTCTTGGTTCATTGTAACTATGGGAGTAGCCATTTCTAAAAAATTTTATGAGTTCATGAAAATTTAATTTGGTACTTTAGAGGGAGAATTAAAAATTGTAATATTTGTAGCTACTATATGACCTCAAGATAGGTAACAAAATTAACAACACTTCGCACTAAAATATGAACGTTGTGAAAAAAAGGTATTCAAAAATTTAGTTGAACAACATTGGGCCGTGCAGAGCACGATTTGACTTATCTAGTTAAATGAAAAGGGACGGGCTTTTTTCTAACACACACTTCGCAATTAAACTAAAAGAGCTGATTGTTTTTATAAAATTCGTGATGTGGTTCAAGTAACAAAGATAAAAGGAGGACTTCTCTCTAGTTTTTTTTCAACCTTATACGCCATTCCTAACCCAAAACATGGACTCCATCCAGCGAGATCCACCAGACCATATGATTTTAGACAAATCTAAACATGAGCTCAAAACAAGCAACTCACAACAAAAACTGAACTACCTCGGTACCCTTTTCCCAGCAAGTCCCTTCACCACCCAATACCACAGAGCTGTTGATGCCACAAACTACTAACAACATGGACACCAATATGAGGAGCGTTGACGGCCAAGATCCAGATATTATACTACTGACAAGGGAGGACACAGATAGAATACGTAAACCTTGGTCCTATTCGGTAATAATAAAATTGACCAAAACCAAAATTAGTCATGAGTATTTTAAACAGAGACTTAAGCAACCGTGGAAGCCTAGTGAAGAATTAATACTTATTGACCTGGGAAATAACTATTTCATTGTAAATTCATGAACGAAGAGAATATGGTCACTGCAATACAAAAAGGGCCTTGGTTCATCAATGGAGCCTTCCTATCAGTACAGAAATGGCACCCAAACTCTGTAGCATCCTCAACTAGTGAAAGCTATTCAGCAATCTGGACATGTCTTCCTGAATTACCAACAGAATACTACGACCACATAATACTGTCCAAAATAGGCAGAAAACTAGGTAAATTGGCTAAAACAGACATCTGTACATCAGCCATACTCAGAGGAAGATATGCTCGTATATGTGTTGAAGTTCCATTAGGGGTTCCGGTTAAATCACACATCTTCATAGGCCATCTTAAGCAAAGGATAGTATATGAAGGAGCGGACATGCTTTGCACTAGATCTGGAATGTTAGGTCACACAGTGGACTACCTGCCCCACTCCGCCCAAGGCTTCTCAACCAGAACCAGAGGCAAGTGTGACGTCTCATACATACAACGACTGCATTAAACCCATAGCAGACCAGGAATGGAAAGTTGTGAATTTTAACAACCGCCAAAAAATAAAGCAAAAAAAATAGAACAAACATTGGAAAAAGGTAAGTTTCACACACCCAACAGGGATAAAACGACGGCTCCTCAAGCATCAAATGAAGGCATTAATGTTAAAATTTTCAACGCGGATACCAATAAGTACCTGAACTATCAAGCCTATAAATATATTGCCAAAAACAAATATCAAACATTACCCCCAAACACCCAATATAAAACTACCCCAAATCAATATTAGTAAATCACCCGCTTCTACTAAGAAAGCTATCACCGTGTCTAACTCCTTGGGATTGCTGCAAAATGGGGCGTCTAACACTATTCCCAATCTAACCTCGGGGAATAGGAAGGAAGAGAAAAACCCAAAATTTCCCCTAGGGAAACAAACAGTTCAATGACTAGGGTGGCCCCTACAATAATTCTAGGGGGCAAAGAACAATCAATTCACTTTACTTCCGCCCCACTCCCCAATAACACTCTGCCAACTCATCATAACCTACACGTCCAAAACGCTCATCCATACATTCAATAAGCCAAAAAAACACTTTTAGTGGAGCACCACATATTAAAGATACTAAAATCACTAATCAAAGTCAAAGTACCACCTTACTAGACTTGGGAAGGGACCCACAAAATATCTTATCCACTTTTCTTCCTATATCCAAGGAATGTTAGAATTTATTATAAATACCAACTCAGTGCTTCATAACTCAACAAAACAAAAAGAACTTAGTACAAATAAGAATGCCAAGGTGTCCTCGAAGAGCTTTTAATCGCAGAACCACCAGGGCAAACCAAACAAGCCAAGCAACCATGAATCCTCTCAACCCAAACATAACCCGGATCTACTTACTGCCAGTTCACCTTTATCCAGTGTTGGTTCCCCCGGAGGGCTCCACTCCTATTTACTCCACTTCTGTAGCATCGATAAATCCGAACCCAACTTCCTAGGTAGAGTTGGCTCTGCAAGGCTGAAAAGTTGTAAATTTGATGACTTGCTACCACTGTTTAGGCCTAGATTATCATGTTTTTTCGTTGATTTGATGATAATCTCTTACTTAATGCTCATTTGTGTAACTAAAAGTTAAAAAGGGGAGATGAGCAAGTCATTCAAGTCAACAAAAAGTCAAATATGAAGGAAAAGAGTCAGTTGCTTTGCATCCGCTTTGCATCTACTTAGGAACTATTTTCCATCTGCTCTCCATTCTCTTTGGATCCGCTCAAGCAGATCAAGAGCAAGGTGGCAATTTTTGTAATTTTGCCAAATGTGCAAGTGGGGCTTATTTAAAGGATTTTGTAGCTCATTTTCATCCATCATGCTGCAACTCTACCTCCCATATTTAGTCTAGGATTTTTGTAACTTCTTGGAGCTTGGAGCAAGACTTGCACTAAATTTTGAGCTAAGAAGACATTAGAGTGACTTCTAAGTGTAGATTTGGCTTCACCTATTGAAGATTCATTGGATTCTAAAGTGTGGTTTGCACTCTTTAT
The DNA here is from genome assembly GCF_002878395.1 of Capsicum annuum. NCBI lineage: Eukaryota > Viridiplantae > Streptophyta > Magnoliopsida > Solanales > Solanaceae > Capsicum > Capsicum annuum. The sequence continues at coordinate 57,594,383 of NC_061121.1, read as the reverse complement.
TTTCTTATGGATAACTTCGATGGAAATGTTGGTTTATTTATATTTATTATCATTATGAGTTGCTAAATTTACCTCTTGGGATTATGCTTGATTAGGATGCAATTGTATGTGGGTAGTGATTAATTTGTGCATATGCTAGTTTGTTGATGATGAGTTCTATTATTGCTTGAGTAATGTGATTGGGATTTGATGGGTGAAAGCCCCAAATACCCATGTGGGTTTGATGGGTGAAAGCTCCAAACTCTAGAAAGCTCAAGGCCATTTTCGAAAAAAGGGTTTTGGGTGAACTTTAGGAATTCATATCATCCTCGAAAGAGAGATATGAAAACCAAAGCAATGGTAGACAATTATGTGTGTAGTTTGCAAATCTATCACTATCTTAGACGTAAGGGTGATTGTGAAGTTAACTATGCCATGGGTTTCATCCTAGAAATAGGGATTCCCAATTGAGATATTAGGTGGTTTTGATTGACACATTTGTTAGGTGATTGAAAGAGCCAACGAGTGAAATCTTTGTGGTTTTGTCGAAAGACTAGCCTCATAGACGTTAGACCTAGCCTACCATATCATCAATAATTAGAATTTGCATCAAATTGTCATGTTCCCATACATATCTTGTCTCTAGGAAAGCATAGTCCCAAGATTCATTTTAATTGATTACACTCTAATTGTTCTTAGTCTCAAATTAGTCCCTTAGAAGCCCCAGAATTACTTTCACATCCGACATGATTGAAAACCCCCCAAACCATTTTGCACCTTCGGCTTGAATTGGCTAAGCACTCCTATTTCGAATTAACTCAATCTCCACTCACATTGTTCCTCATGGATTCGACCCCGACTCTTGTTGGGTAAATATATTGACAACGATCGTCTTGCACTAAATTGACGTGTAAGTTGATCATTATCAGTTGATCATTATCAAAAATGGCATCGTTGTCGGGGAACAATTTGGTGTATTGAGTTAGTTTGGAATTTTAGCTTACTTGCTTTAGTTCAAACTTGTAAATATTTTTTTGTTATCTTCTTCTTGTTTCTTGTTTTAGATAGATTTTTATTCTTATTTATTTGTTAATATGGCGTGATGGAATGAACGTGGATTTGGTGGTCGAAAATGATACCTTGATAATCCATTTCCATATTGTGGTGGATCCCACTCTCGGCGAGATTGTATATATGCTCCTCGGGAAGAGATGTGTACACCATCTCAACCCTATTGGGAGCATGATTGTTCTTTACTTGGTGGTCGAGATGGACATGAGAGTCAATGTCCTAATGCCCCCTCCCCCGTTATGCTTACCTGATTTCTAGTTTTTTTATGATTTTGATAGGTCTTATGAGAAGAAAAGAGACGAACGAAGTACGAGAAGTAGGGTTGTTGAAGCAAGGCTTCAACGTATATTAGAATTAACAACAACAGCGGAGGAGAAAGCAACTATTATACACAAGGAATTTAGAGAGAAAATCAAGAATATAGAAGACGTGGGCATAGAAATGAATCCTTTAGACACCACAACCATGCCCACTCTTCTAAATGAGATAGACATTGAAGATTCCTCGGTGATTGGCCAAACAACCAAACCATCAATAGAATAAGATGCGGAAATAAATGAAATGGTGCTAGGGTCTAAAGAAGAATCCAAGCAAATATCTTATAAAGACTCTAGCCCATTTCAGGGTGAAGATGACCAATGGAATGCGGCTCCAAAATTAGGGAAAAGGCCCCATTCTATCCACTTTTCCATATTATGCTTGGTGGATTTGATGAAAGTCAATCCACCCGATCAAGTGATGAATATTGGAAAGAGGGAGAAATTTCTTTATATTTTGGAGTTTAGCCTTCCAAATGGGCATACCGAAATCCCAAGCTCAAAGGCCAAAAAGCTCAATTTTCGATGTCCAATTAGTGGCCTATTAAGGTTCTCACCGTTGCTCAACAATCCCACATGAAAGTTTGATGCAAAACTGGGAAAACGGTTTAAGTCTTCGAAGTGGAGACACAAATGAGGATAAAAAAGGCATTGTGCTGTGACGTTAACTAAGGCACTTTTTGGGAGGCAACCCAAGGATTTTTTCTTGATAATTTCTAACGTTTTTATTTAATTTGAAGCTTGTTTATAGGTGTTTGCAGGTGATAGCATAAGTTGGAGAACATAAAGGAACGTTCGGGGGCTCAAAACTATGCCCCGAACCAATGTTAAGCCGGGATTTCACACCAAATTGGTTGGTACCAGCTTGGACTTGCACTGGACATGCTTGAGCAGTCCAAGTGTAGGCAAGAGCACCTTGGACGCAGCTGTGAAGTAGATATACTGGTTGAACCTGCTCTGGACATGCTGAAGCAAGTCCAGGCGCAGGCCAGTAGCAGATGGAACACAGACAGAAGCTGGAACGCTGCCTGGACGCGATCGCTGGACCTGCTTCAGCAGACCAAGCGCAGGTCAGCCACACCTTGGACGCATGAAGGCTCAACATAGCTGGGTACAAGATATTTTGGCCTGCGTTGGAGATGTTTAAGCAGTCCAAACGCAGGTCCAGCTACAAGGCATGCAAATAGTCTTTAATTTGAGCTAAAATTGCTGCACTTTTTGCATAAATCCAAACGCAAATGGGCTGTTCTTGGAGCTAAAAATTGCTGAGCATTTCATTTGTTTTCAACCACAATTCAAATGTTAAAAATTCTTATTTCAAGAATGCATCACCGAATACTTATATTAGACTTTTCTTCCATCATTTTCCTTTCTTAAGTAAACCTACAAAGTATGATCTTTACAATGCAAATGGTGATCACATTTCATGAATTCTTTTGGTTAAATTTATTTTATTTGAGCTTAAGTTGATAAAATGTGATTGTTGAGATGAATATTTTTGAATGAATACCTTGTCTTACATGCCCAATTTCAAATTCTTGCTTCCATACGCTAGTACACACCATGTGTTTGATGAAACACCCACTTGAGGATTATTTGCTTAATTGATTGGTGGATGATGTAATTTGGTTAGTATGATCAAAAGTGGTGTGATTGGTAATGATTTGATGCATTGGGCTTGTTCATATGTGATGTTACTTTATCTATTCAAGCTCTCACTTTTCACGTACATCACATGTTTGTTAAAATGTCAATAAGAGAGGAATGCCTTATATGTTTGTAATGGTTAATGTGAACTTTCTTTGGGGAATTTGGTGATCATTTTTAGAGCATAACTTTGAGTTCAAATGGTCTTAAATGTTGGATAACCGGTGTTTTTTGGGCTGAGATTGTTGATGAATGTTGCGTCCATGGCTTGATCAATACATGTGCTTATCATAGCATTCACGGGTGAAGTTTGAGTAACCCGAGAGACATGAACACTTGCCTTGCCCTATGATAGATAATGTGAAACCTTTCTTAAGGGTATAGGATTGAATGTGTTCCTATTGGTGCCATGAATGTTTTATGAGCTAAATGAACGATATGTGGAATTGTGAGGAAAGAATCCCATGAAGCGTAATGATGATGTTGCCTTGCATTCACCTAGGTTTTTCTTTAATTATTTAGGAAGGAGAAAAAGTTCACAAATGCTTTCCAAATGTCATTGGCAAGAAATATCATGATTTTGAGAAAAAAAACAAAAATATAATTTTCTTTGTTAAAAAGATCAAGGATGTTTGTGAGCTTTCTTTTGAGTGAGACCATTAAATCTCATTTTTGGATCTCTCTTTACAAGGATAGGTCTTTGATTTGTAGTTACTTGTTAAGCTCAAATTGTTCAAATTGGTTGGGAGATTAACTATTTGCTCTATAAGTACGATGTCATATGTGGTAAGATCTTTGAATAATTCTTTTACATATGTGTAGTCTAGAAGTTGCCCCGAGTGTTTTCTAAACAAAATTCCAGAAAAGCTTGGTTTGGAGGATGACCCAAGGTCATTGTTGACCCGTCACATAGTCAAATTCCCACCTTAACATTTTTCCCTAGTTAACCTCTTTTGAGCCTTTTTACCCATTTTTTCTTCTTTTTGTAATGATAACCTTGCTAAAACGCCTAAGCCCTTTTTAAAACCTTACTTTTGGCACTTAACCTCCTTTGATGCATCGAATGATTCAAAGAAATAAAATATAGGTGAAAGCCTAAGTTTGGGGGATTTATGTAGTTGGGAAAGTAATGTAAGGGTGGTTCAAACCCCAAGTTTGTGGGGGAGAAGAAATTGGCTAAGATGAGCAAAGAAAGGTGTATGTAAGATATAATCATGTGCTTAAGAAACAAGAAACACACTCGATGATAAAGTTGTCTAGCCTAACCCATAGAATGTGAAGAGAAATAAGGTGAATGAGGGGGCTATGAAGCGCTTAAAGTTTGAAATTCTCTGGAAAAGGTCAAAGAATTAAAGAAAGAAAATGGTGGCTTTGAATTATTTTGTAAATGCTAATCACAAAGGTTAAAAAATTGGGAGATGATTTGAAGGAGAATAAGGTGGAGAGTTTTAAATTTTTGGGGTAGTAAGGGTTGAACATTTGCATTGAAGGGGGTATTTTAGTCACTTGATCCATATATATTTCCTCCCGCACTTTAAAATTTCATCTTGACCTGCAAGACCTTGGTGATTCCAAACTAAGTAAGTCTATATTAGTGGCGAAAAAACCAAAGGGCAAGCTTATGGTTTACTCATTGTACTTGAATTTTTTTGCGAGAGTGAGTGTGAATTCTTTCATCATTTGAGATCCTTTAGAAATTTAAATGTTTTGTGTGTGTGGAGCTAACTCTTACATGTGAGTGGCATTGATACTTTTAGGTAGAGAGTGAAGTCTTACTATCAACTTGGGTAAATGGGTGAGATAAGTAGCATTGTGAAGATTGAGACAATCTTTGAAGATTTTGGTCTCCTCTTAAGATGATTTGTGGATTTGGAAGGTTCATTTGATACAAAATTACATCCTTGCTTTTTTAAATATGAGCTTATTGAAAATTTTTGGTTTACTTGTTGCCATGACGCATTTGAAAAGTCTTTGTAGAGCTTTGTTAGCTTGTTCCTTTAGTATAGCTTTATTTTGGGTGGATTTGAGTTGAATACGCTATCTCATTGGATTATTCTTGGTTGCTTGAGGACAAACCAAACAAGCCAAGAAACCATGAATCCTCCCAACCCAAACATAACCCAGATCTACCTACTGTCGGTTCACCTTTATCCGGTGTTGGGTCTCCCGGAGGGCTCCCCTCCCATTTACTCCATTTTCGTAGCATCGATGAATCCGAACGCAACTTTTTGGGTAGAGTTGGCTCTGCAAGGCCAAGCTCTAGTGATGTCGGCCTTCATGGAGAACAGGGAGGTCATGTTCATCATTCACACTCCAGAGCTTCTTGTTCATCTTGCTTCGAAGGGGATGAGGCATGGGATGGAGCTCTACAACAGCCATTTATGGATGTCGATGGTACTTCAGGCACCGCTGAACTTCTCCATTCCAACCCTACCCATCTTCCACATACCTACCTGGGAAACCTCAACAGTGCAGCAGCCAACGATGAACCTGGTATCTCCACTGTATTTTACAACTTATCAAAATTTCATGGACATAAACCCGTTGTATCATCACTGGCAAATGCAAGGGTCAATGGGAGAGGTTCCGATGCCGACCCAGATGATCCCCCTAGGGCTATTGGATAATGCGTCAATCCAAGTTCCAAACAATGTAGCATCGTCTTCTCAGGTACCTCCAAACAACAACTTAACTCATCCCAGACCTGTGAACACATTAACACAAAAAATAGAGGAAGCGTTAAAGATGATGCGAGAAATAAGAACCGAAATAACAATATTAAAGGATATAAAAGTAATGGTATTCAACGATAAGTACGCCAAGAAATTCATACTTATTTGTCCCCAAAACTTAATAAAAACATCCATAGACATCCGTCGCTGATTCAATCCCTAAGTTGGGAACTATGTGTTAGTCATGAACCCGACAATGTTGAATCAATCTTCCCCATCGACGAACGACTCAAGGGCAGTCCCATTGATCAACCCACCCCAAAGAAAGAGATCAATGAACATAATCATATGGAACTGTAGGGGAGCTAATGGGCAGGACTTTAGGAGGAATTTTCGATCCTTAGTAGACTGGCACAAGCCACCACTTGTTGCCTTACTTGAAACGAAAATGCAGGATCATTTGCTCCTCCTCAATGATTTCCCTTTCAATAGAATCATTGAAGTCCTTGTTATGGGTAATGTTGGGGGGCTGGCGGTAATGTGGAACGATTTTCTTTTGGAATTGGATGATATTGTAAACACGGATCAGCAAATCCATGTTATTGTCAAGGTAAGACATAAACATGATTCCTGGCTATTTATCTATATTTATGCTAGTACATATAGATTCAAACGCAGAATGCTGTGGGAAAACCTTAGAAACACAAAGGACAATTTCAAGGGTAACGTAATACCCCAAACTTTTCCTTAAGCCCAATTTCATCTCTAGAGGGTTAAGAAATGACTTCCTAAGTGATTAACGTTTAAACCATATGGAGTTTCCTTAATTTTGACTTTTTATCATGTGAAAAATTTAATTAGCTTTTCAACGATATAAGATCCGCCCAAATTCGATAACCGGGCAAGAAGTTATGGCTAATCTAAGCTCTAGTAGTGAAACACCGTTATTTTAGTGCTTGGCGCGTCGCGGAGAGGGTATATTTAACAATTGTCAAATTCCAGTCGCAGAGGACCCCAATTTCCCAATAGTCAATTTTCAATGGCCTGGCGCAATTATGACACGTCGCGCTGAAGTTTCAGGTCCCAACCAGTGACTCCCAGATTCCCATTTGTCAATTTCCAGTGAGCCACCGCGATAGTGGCACATCGCGGTGGCCCATAAAATTGGGTTTCCAGTTTATTTTTTTTCCAGCTTAGTACAAAAGTTATAAAAAGGTACTTTGAACTTTTTCCAAGCCTCTTAAACCGTACAAACATCAGAATTTAGGGCCACTACAAGCATCATATGAGATTTTCTCAAAATTTCCCTCAAGCAAAAACCCTAAGTATCCAAATCCTCTTCTAAGAATCTTAAGAGTTCAGCGTAGATTTTCTAAACTGAGTCAAGATTCAAGGTTCTCACGTCAAAGGCTTCAAGAACCCTCATTCAAGAGTACGGATAGAGTCCCAAAAGCGAGAGTTCATCCAAAGCTTCTAATTCAAGGTATGTGGGGTTTGAACAAGAACACTTCTTTCATTCTTGTGCCCAAATTATTGATTTTTATTAAAGAATTTCATATTTTTGCATGAGGCTTTATACCCAAATTACGTTATTTTGAGATTATTAGATTATGAATTGTTCAAGTCTTGATTTGCATGATTATTTCACTATTTTATGAAATGAGTTGAGAAATCATGCTATGAGTTGCGCATCCTCGTATTGATTTGATGTTCCAAGGTTGATGTCATGATTTAAGCTTTATTATGAAACTGAGATTATTTGAGCATGAGTATAAGTTTTAAACCAAGTATGAGTTTTGATGTTTCTTGACGAGTATGTTGTTTAGTATGATTCAATCAACGAGTACTTTGATTTTAAAGAAAGATTACTTTTAAGCCTGAGTTAAGACAGGAATCCACATTATTCAGTATTTATAATTTAAAGCTAAGAGAATTATAATTTGGTTTTCACTATAAACCCTTGAGTTGTTTTGAGGTGGATTTCCTAAAAGTTCTGAGCTTGAGTACGGGAGCAGTATTTAGCACCGAGCGGGAAGTGTGGGTTTAGCGCATCCTACTTCTCTAGAACTACGTGCCCCCGTAGGATTGAGATTTATGAGCTTAAGGCCAAGATAGTAATCACTAGAGTTGAGGTTCTATTCCGATGGCAAGGGTAGAACAGCGCTCCCCAACGTAGGCGAGATGTTGGACTCCTGTCGCTCACATAATTTATGTCGGTTAGAAGAAACTCCCAAGTTTATAAGAGACTGGAGTTTTTCCCATGTCTTAAAGTTCTAAAGTTCTAAGTCCTTGAGTTTTAAAGAAGTTCCATTCTCTTCAAGATGAAAACATGATCTTAGAAAGCATAGTTTAAAGATTCCTTTAGCTTACAAGTTTTGAGAATAAGAGGAGAATACAAATTTTTCAGTTAAGTATAATGGCTCACGAGATTTATACTATATGTTTCATTATTCATAATTTATGAGATTTATGTTTCAGACTTATTCAAGCCATGTGAGTCATTCATATTTGCATCCAAGATTTTATAAAGATTAATGATATTGTTTATGTAAATGCATACACCCCCATATACTCAGTACATCCTCAAAGTGTTGATCCACATTGTAATACCCTGTACTTCTACCTAGCTTGAAATTGTCCCAAGAATGTTAGAAACTTACTTTGAAATATGAATTCATTTTTGTACACATAGAATTTTTAAGATTTTCACTTTTTATTATGTGAAAAATTGAATTAGCTTTTCAATGATACCAATTTCGTCCAAATCCAGTATCAGAGTAAAAAGTTATGGACGATTTACTCAGAGCTGTCAGAATTGTCCAGGTGCGACGGCCAAATTGACAGACCGTTGCCTAGACTATCGCAGCCAAGGCAGTGAGTCAACCTTCTGGATAAGATGCGACGGACAGGTTGACGAACCTTCGAACTTGCGACAAACCGTCATAGGTCCGTTCAACGAATTTCAAGTCATTTTTAAAGGGTATTTGTATCTCTTTCCACCCGTTTTAACCCCTAGTTATATCAGACCAAAGCTCATAAGTTTATTATTCATCTATAACATCAAATTAGTGTTTCTCTCAAAGATCAATCCCCAAGAAAAATAAAACCCTAGGTATTTAATTCCAAGTCAAGAATTCAAGTTTTCCCTCATCAATTTTCAGGAAATCATCCACCCAGGTATGTCATGTGTTGATTCATGGGTCCCTTTCACCCATGAAGCTCAAGAATCTCTTTTCAAAATCCAAGATTTGTGTATTTATAAATGTTCATGATTTAAATTGAATTGAAATTTATTTTCATGATATTGTGGGGTTTTGATTCACGTTTTAAATTACACATTCCAATGATTGACCTTAGAATGTGGTAATTTGCATAATAATCATGATAAACCCCTTTAATTTACAAGTTGATTGATGTATCCATAATTATTAGATGTGTTGATGATTGTATAACCAAAGCATGCTTCCCATGTGTTTGATTAAATGCCTATGTGAAGGAAAAGTGTCATTCTAGTATGATAATATGAAATCCCCATTCATGTACAAGTTCATGCATGTTAAGTGTTTGATAAAATATCTTAGTCAATGAATTATGGATATATGTGTAGCCATTGTGGTGCTTTAGCACTTGTACTTCATGAAATCCCCATCTTATTTTATTATGGATTGTTGGTGTTGGTCATGTATTCAAGAAAGTCATGCTTTGTCAGTTTTCATGCTATCGAATCTTGGGGGTACTTGTACCCAACAATTAGTTATGTGCCTAGAGCCAGTGTCATGTTTTCAAGATACTCTCAGTCGAGCCATGTTCATAGAAATTCAGTCAGTCATGTGACTCGGGAAAACTCAGTAAACTCGGTAATCTCAAAAACCTCAAAAATTCAGTAATCTCAGTAGTATTCCGTTAGTCAACGAAACTTAGTTAACTTAGTCCAGTCAGTTCAGTTAATCATGTTCAGTGTCTATCTAGATGGGAGTAGAAATTAGCACCGAGCGAACCCAAGGATAGGAACCCACCTCTTATATATGGGTGTGATTTTTAGAAGTAATTCTTGCGTTCCAGAACTACGTAGCCAGCATAGGTTGAGACATCATAGCCTGTTATATGAGGGTAGATGGGGTGGATTAACCTGTTACATGAGGGTTCCCACCATTCTCACGAGAGTTACCTGTTATATGAGGGTTACTCATAGATTTTCCTTACTAGTGGCGCGGTATTGACACTTTTCAATTGGGGTTACAGATTGGACCCCAACTCAGCTATATTGCATTATTTGGAGCATGTCGGTTAGATGAATACTTCCCACAGTTCCGGTTACAGAATCAAGACTATCAAATACAATCATTCAGTCTCAGTAATAGAACTCAGATAGTTCAACAGAATTCAGGACTGCCAGATACAGTCAACTCAGAATAGTACAGAACTCAGCTAGTTCCCTCGGAACCTAGAATGTCAAATATAGTCGCTTATAGCAATTATTTCAGTTATACATATATTAGTATCTCATGTTATCAAAGTTATTAGAACTCAGAATCAGTATTCATGTTATCACGAACTCAGTTATAGTATTATGTAGTCATGCATGTATTCTCACATTTATGTTATTCAGTCAGTTAGTATAGTTCATGCATGTGAACCCTTTGAATTTAGCCTACCTCATATGCATACTAGTACATTCAAATGTACTGACGCATTTACGCTATGGTGTTTCATACCATAAGTTCAGAAGCACGATCTCCAGAGCATCAGTAGCATTCCAGTCTCCATAGTCAGAGTTAGCAGTGAGTCCTCATCTTTCGAGGACATGACTATTACTTTATTATCTCATTAATTAGTTTATTAGTTGGAGTTAGTTGTGGACATGTCCCATCAACTCCTTATTCAGACAGTTCAGTCAGTTAGAGACTTTTCAAACTATCATGTTCAGATAGTTATTTCAGTTATTTTGGGTATTTCATACCCCATCCAGATGTTATAGTTTTATCAGTTATGTTATAGTTTTGAACCTTATGGCCTTTCAGCCTTTATTTCTGCATTCATACAGTATATTATACAGTGTTCAGGTACAGATATCAACCATGAGTTAGCGTGTAGTCCTTCGGGGTCATGAGCACCGTGTAGTGTTTCGGGTAACAGATTCGAGGCGTTACACACATTCATCTATGTGCTACATTGTCTTATAATGTAGGTTCAAGTGCTCAGTCTTAGCATCATCAGTGATCTCCGAGTTCCTTGATCTATACTTTGTAGTTGGTGAGTCCTCATGGTTAGAGGACCTATTTCTCAGACCTTCAGATTTGATATCAGTGGTTATTTCTTTTTAGTTGAGTATGAGTCAGTTAGGGATTTGTCCCAATGGCTCTCTAGATCTTGACTAGTAGAGGCTTTGTCAGACTAGATTTTCAGACGTTTGTCAGATATTTTTTAGTATTTCATGCTTCAGACATTATATTTTCAGTCTTTTCAGTTGAGATTTGATGAGATTTATTCTTATTATCTGAATTTGAATCCCTGAAATAAGTATGAGATTTAGTAGCAGGCTCAAAAGGTTAGCTTGAGGCTACTTATAGCCTTGAGCACTGTGTGATGCTTCAGGATGAGATTTTGGGGCGTTACAGGTGAGTAGTTGATAGGAGGGGACTTTAATAAGGTCCTATCCAACAAGGGAAAAAGAGGTAAGATAGTAGATCGTTCTCGTTCTTTTGATTTTTTAGACGTGATTAATTATTGTGAATTTATTGACATGGGTTTTAAAGGAAGAAAATATATATGGCTAAATAAGAGATTGAAAAATTGTAATTCCCTTATTCTAGAAAGACTTGATAGAATTCTTGCTACAAATGATTGGTTAGTTTTATATTCGAATGCTCATATGCTTCATTTACTTTGCATTCATTCTGACCATTGCCCTTTGCTTCTAATTATGTATACTGATGACCCCACTTTTCGTAAAAAAAACGTTACATTAGAAAAAATATGGGAAATGCACCTGAAATTCACTAATGTCATTACCCAGGTGTGAGGTAATAAACCTATGCTTGAAAATGTTGTCAATTCCTTTGCACGCGAAGCTACTGCATAGGCATGCACAAGTATAGGCAATATTTTTAAACGTAAGGCTAAGTTGCTTCGTAGAATTCAGGATATCCAAAAATCTGATAATTACTATCATAGCTCATTCCTTAGGAATTTAGAAAAGGACCTTTTAGCTGACTTTAACTTAATCCTTAAAATGGAAGAAGATTGTTGGAAGCTGAAATCGAGGGGTAATTGGCTGAATGAGGGCGATGTGAACACAAAATTCTTTCATACGACGACCATAATTAGAAGGAAAGAAAATAGAATAGCTACTCTAAGGATGGAAAATAATTCCTATATATATGATCAAGGAGGAATCATTACTCAAACTTATGACTTCTTCAATAATCTCTTACAATCAAATCACCAAAAATATCTTAAAGTGAATATTCCAAAAGGGAAGATTTGCCTGTCAGAAGTGGACAAAGGAAGATCTTGCAAGAATGCCGACAGAAGCTGAAATTAAAAACGCAGTATCCTCTTTTCAGGAGTTTAAAGCTCCTGGCTCGAATGGATTCCATACTTTGTTTTATCAGAAATATTGGGATATAGTGTGTTGTTTATAAGGAATCCAAAATTGAGGAAAGTATAAACTTTACTCATATTTGTCTTATTCCTAAGAGTGAAAACACTCAGACCCTCCATAATTACAGACCTATTAGTCTTTGCAATACTTCATACAATATCATTACTAAAATTATATCTAGGAGGCTCCACCCTCTTATGGACAAAATTATAGGACCCTGTCAGACTAGCTTCCTTAAAAATAGGCAAGTAACTGATAATGCTATAATAATTCAGGAAATTGTTAAGCATTTTCAATAAATGAAGGGTAAGATGGGTAGTCTCATTATGAAGATCGACCACGAAAAAGCCTTCAATAAACTGGAGTGGTCCTTCATTCACCATACCCTTGACTATTTCAACTTCCCTCAAAACATCATTAACCTAATCATGTCTTGCATTTGCACCAATTTTGTGGCTGTCTTGGTATGGAACTAGGACTGAGTTTTTTAGCGCATCTAGGGGTATTCGTAAAGGGGGACCTATATCTCCATACATCTTTATTCTTTGCAGCGAAGTCCTGGCTCATAATATTAACCAGGACCTTAACTCCGGTAGATGGGACCTAATAAAAATATCTAGACAGGGACCTCTGTTATCCCACCTTTTTTTCATTGATGACTTAGTTCTTATGACCACAACAAATAGAGCTAGTTGTTAAATATAAAAGATACAGTGGATAACTTTTGTCTATGGTCGGGTCAAAGTATTAAAGTTGGGAAATTGAAAATTCTTTTCTCCAATAATTGTGATGACCCCATTAAAAAGGATATATCTTTCATCTTCAACATTGGCTCCTGTAAGAGACTTGGGAGGTACTTGGGGTTTATCTTTCATGCAAAGCCTAACAATCGAGATTATCTTTTCATTATTGATAACCTAAGATTATCTTTTCATTATTGATAACCTAAAAAAGAAGCTTGCAGGTTGGAAGACTAGATTTTTAAATATTGTGGATAGGACTACACTCGCGAAAGCCTGTCTAAATAGTATCCATACCCAAATAATGTTGTATAACAAGTTGCCCGTCGCTATTGCAAAAGTTGTTGATAAAATTCAACGTAACTTTATTTAAGGAACTATCGATGTTAAAAAGAAGCTCCATCTAGTTTGTTAGGACACTTAAGTTAACCCTAAAGAGTTGGGTGGCTTGGGTCTTTAGAAGACGGCTACTAAAAACAAAGCTCTTCATGCAAAGCTAGGTTGGAAAATCTTTAGCAATCCTAATTCATTGTGGGCCTCAATTTTAACCCATAAATATGTTAAGAACAAAAGGCTTCAAATCATTAACCTGGGACACACCAAAACTTGTAGTACTATTTGGAAGAATATTATAAAAGAATGGAGTGTCTGCGTAGAAAACGTGAATTCGGATTTGGGTGATGGAATGACTATCAAATTTTGGAAAGACACTTGTTCGTCTTTCAAGAAACCAATTATTAATCAAATCAATACCCCACTAAACTTTAGGAGGAGGACCATACTGTGTCTAACTTTATTAAGAATGGTTCTTGGGATCTTACTTTGTTAGGCTATGTGTTACCTAATAGCATAACTGATATCAACCTTTATTCCAAACATACGAGGATGAGAATTGATGGATAAACCTAGATGCTCCTTAGTCACAAATGGTAGGTTCCTAACGCCTAGTGTCTATCACTACCTGCTTAGCAAGGAGAACCGGAGTGTACAATCTCCTAATAATTTTAAATTGATTTAGAAGTTAAATTGTCCTACTAAAATAAAGTTCTTTGTATGGCTAGCTTACCACAATCGACTCCCTAATGCATTTTTTTAAAACCAAATTGGCATGAGTGTTAATCCTCTATGCAATCACTGACAACAAACGGAAACTATAGATCACATTTTAGGATATGCCCCAGTACCTTATCCTCTGGGATGCAAATAATATGTTGCCTTTAATTGATAATCTTCGATTGGTATCTACTAAGGAGTGGCTAGTACAGTGCAGTAGGATGGAACACTTAAAATTAAAAAATTACCTTACTTGGAGTGATGTTTTTCCTTTTTATCTTGGGAGTATTTGGCTTACCAGAAACGACCACCTTTTCAATAATAAAAGAAAACCAATACCTACTAACCTAGCGCATGAAAGGGCCATTAAGTTCAAACTCTTAGCACGAAAGAATAGAACCATCAGAAATAAATTAGACTCGAATCATTGTTGGATTCCTTCGGATGAAGAGTTGAAACTTAATGTAGATGGCTCTTTTGACTCTGAACTCAAATGTTAGAGGGGTTGGGGGTTTAATTAGAGATATGCATGGGGATTAGGTCTGTGGCTTTAATGCTAGGTGTACTGCACAATCTCCTTTACATACTGAAACACTAGCATTGTACTTGGGACTAAGAATGGCAAAAAAACTACAATGTGCTAAGCTTATTGTAGCTCTGAATTCTTCTACCCTAGCCTCATCTCTCACTAATGCAGTGGTACCTGACAACAATTTACTCATTATGTGCAGGGATCTTCTTCAGAAGATGGGGAACACACGGGTACGCCATGAAGATGAGAGGTTCAACGAAGCTGCGGATACCTTACCTAAGGAGAGCAGGAAGAAGGAAGTACATCAGTTTTTGAAGAATGGACAGTTCCACCTTTATTTATTCGTAAGGCTATTACAATAGATAAAGAAAGAACTTCTTTTGCTAGGCAGTCTATAACCGTTAACTCTAGTACGATCTTGATAAACAATCACTCTTTTGGAAGGCAATGTTTGCCAGTAGCTACTACTTATATAATATTAATAGTTTAGATGCAGACCCTATAGGATCATATCCATAGCTTTGTACTACGTATGATGCATATTAATTAATGAATAAATCCTCTTTCAACTAAAAAAAACAAAGATAAAAGGACAAAACTTTATAAGAAAATTGGTCAAGTAAAATTTGTTTAAATGACTTTAATATCTTAACTCTGTTGTAAAGACACATGCACATCCATGAGTCATTTTTGGATGTCATGTGTCCTCTTAACGTAAGTAGCAAAGGTTAAGTCATACTTAACCTCTTAAATTGGATAAAAATTATTCATTATATCTCTTGGCTATAAATAGCCTCTTTTAAAGATTCAGGAATAAGAATTTGCACTTTTTATTTACATACTACTCCTTGTTACTTCCTTTACATAATTTATATCACGTTATCAGCATGAGCCTCTGTAAAAACTTTTTAACGATATTTAAAGGTTAGTATTTAATTTTCTTAAATAATGTCTAATATTTTCAAACGTGAATTTAGTGCCCTAGATATATCGGGTAAAACTTATATGTCCTGGACACTAGATGCCGAAATACATTTAAATGTAATGGGTCTGGCAGACACCATAAAAAATGACAATAAGACATCAAATCAAAATAAGGCCAAGGCCATGATATTTCTTTGTCATCATCTTAACGAAGGTTTAAAAATGGAATACCTCACGATTAAAGATCCCTTTTTATTGTGGAACAATTTAAAAGAAAGATACAACCACCTGAAGATGATCATTCTTCCACAAGCTCGTTATGAATGGACCCATCTAAGGTTACGAGATTTTAAGATTATAACTGATTATAATTCTATGATGTTTAGAATTAAATCATAGTTTAATTTATGTGGGGAGGATATCACAGATCATGACATGTTAGAAAAACATTCTCTACTTTTCCCGCCTCAAGTATGCTCCTGAGCAGCAATACCGATAAATGGGATTTAAAATAATATTTTGAATTGATTTCTCATCTTTTTGTTGCTGAACAACATAACGACCTTTTAATGAGAAATCATGAAAGTCAACCTGCTGGTACTGACTCATTCCCAGAAGTGACTACTGTAAATTTTCGCCTAACTAGGCGTGAAAGAAGTCCTGACCCCAGTCGTGGCCGTGGTCGTGATCGTGGTCGTGGCAGATATTTTAATCAGGTTGATCATCTTGCAATAAATAATAACCCTCAGCACCAGTAGTGAAAAAAAAAGGGGAAGCTCCTGAAGCAGCGACAAGGACAAACTCTGAAAGTAATGCTATCGATGTGGAGGAAAGGGACACTGATCGCGTACCTGTCGTTCACCAAAGCATTTGGTAAAACTCTATCAGGCGTCCCTCAAGAAACCAGATAATGATGTTGAAGCAAACTTCCTCTTTGAAGATAATGTCGAGTCCATGAACTTGGAAGTTTCAGATTTCTTTGTTGTTCCTGAAGAACATGTAAATCACCCTGTCGGTGATAATTATGAAATAGGCTAATTATGTTACTTTTCTGTTCAAGTTATATTACTTTACATTTCTGTTAATAATATCTTACTAGTCGTGTAAATAATTAAAGTTTGTGTAAATACGTTATATGCAAGTAATGCTGTAATATTTACTTTGTTTATATTTTCATTTTGAAGAATATGAAATCAATAATCAATCGTGTTGATAACGTGATATAAATTATGTAAAGGAAGTAACAATGAGTAGTATGTAAATGGAAAGTGCAAATTCTTATTTCTGAATCTTTCAAAGAGGCTATTTATAGCCAAGAGATATAATGGATAATTTTTATCCAATTTAAGAGGTTAAGTATGACTTAACCTTTACTACTTATATTAAGAGGACACATGGCATCCAAAAATGACACATGGATGGCAATTCAAAATTAATTAAAGGCTCCGGAAGAGCTACTATATTTCTGCCTAAGGGAACAAAATTAGTTATAGAAGATGCATTGTTCTCTTCTAAATCCCCAAGAAATTTATTGAGTTTTAAAGATATCCGCCGAAATGGATATCATATTGAGACAATAAATGAAATGAATACCGAATATCTTGGCATTACCAAGAATATCTCAAGTCAAAAGAAAGTGTTGGAAAAATTACCAACTTTGTCTTCCGACTTATATTATGCTGAAATTAGTACAGTTAAAGCACACTCTATCATAAATCAGAAGTTTACTGATCTAAATATGTTTGTGCTATAGCATGATCGAATAGGCCATCCTGGCTCAATAATGATAAGACAAATTATTAAAAATTCAAAAGGGCATCTGTTAAAGAACCTGAAGATTCTTACAACTGATGAATTTGCATATACTGCTTGTTATCAAGGCAAACTGATAACTAGGCCATCGCTACTGAAAGTTAGCGTCGAATCCCCTCTGTTTCTAGAACATATACATGGGGATATATGTGGGCCTATTCACCCACCTAGTGGGTCATTTAGATATTTTATAGTCCTAATAGACGCATCTTCTAGATGGTTGCATGTGTGCCTCTTGTCATCTCGCAACCTGGCATTTGCAAAATTATTGGCACAAATAATATGATTAAGGGCACAATTCCCATATTATCCCATTAAAGCTATTCGCCTCAATAATTCTAGAGAATTTACATCCCAAGCTTTTGATAATTATTGTATGTCAGTTTGGATATGAGTTGAACATCCAGTAGCTTATGTTCATACTCAAAATGTCCTTGCTGAGTCATTTATTAAGTGCCTACAATTCATAACAAGACCACTACTTATGAAAGCGAAATTGCCCACTACTATTTAGGGTCATGCTATCTTACATGCAGCATCACTTGTTCGTCTCAAACCAACTCATTATAACAAGTACTCTCCGTTACAATTGGTCCTGGGTCATGAGCCAAATATTTTCCATCTATGAATTTTTGGATGTGTTGTTTATGTGCCAGTTGCACCACCTCAGCGTACTAAGATGGGCCCCTAAAGAAGGTTAGGAATATATGTTGGGTTTAAGCACCCTCTATAATTCGCTACCTTGAACCATTGACGGGAGATTTATTTACTGCTCGATTTGCAATTGTCGATTTGATGAAACAAATTTTCCGCAATTCAGGGGAGTAAAACGTGAACTAAAAAGATAAATTTCGTGGAAAGTTTTAACATTATCTCATTTTGATCCACGTACCCCATATGTGAAAATAAGGTCCAGAAGATCATTCACTTACAGAAATTGGCGAATCAAATGCCAGATGCATTTACTGATTTGAAAAAGATAACCAAGTCACATATCCCTGCAGCGAATGTGCCTGTCTGAATAGAAGTTCCAAAAGAACCATCTTCTAATGTAATAGCTTCTGAATCCCAAACACGCCTGAAGCGTGGTAGGCCTTTGGGTTCAAAGGATAAAAATCCTAGAAAAAGAAGCACAAAGAACGATAAATATAATATTATAAAATATTCTCCTAAAGAGACTCAAAACTGATTAATCCTAATATTCCTGAAGAAATCAGTGAACTCGAGACTCAAGTGAATGAAGAGCTTTCAATAAGTTCCACTAGTGATGAGGTAAATTTAGATCGATCGAAAATTATGGTGGATAAATTTTTTTTTCATATAATGTTGCACTAAATATCATGCAAGACAATGAGGACCTTGAACCTCTATTTATAGAAGATGTCAACGAAGAAAAGATTGGCCAAAATGGCAAGAGGCAATTCAATCAGAATTGAACTCACTTGCTAAGCGGGAGGTTTTTGAACCTGTAGTCCAAACCCCAGATGGTGTAAAACCAATCGGCTATAAATGGGTCTTCGTACATAAAAGAAGTGAGAAAAATAAAATTGTAAGATACAAGGCACGCCTTATTGCACAAGGATTCTCTCAAAAACCCGGTGTTGACTATGAAGAAACATATTCACCTGTTATAGATCCAATAACTTTTCGATACCTCATCGGTCTAGCTGTACATGAAAATCTTAAAATTCATCTAATGGATGTGGTTACAGCTTATCTTTATGGTTCACTTGATAATGATATTTATATGAGAATCCCAGAAGGATTAAAAATGCCTGAAGCATATAGTTCAAAGTCTCGAGAATTATTTTTTATCAGATTACAAAGATCGTTGCACGGTCTAAAACAATCAAGGCATATGTGGTATAATCGCCTAAGTGAGTACTTGAAAAACGAAGGATACATAAATAATAGCGATCCATGAAGCAAGTAGAGAATGCATATGGTTGAGATCAGTGGTACATTCCATCAACGAAAGATGTGACCTGAAACTCGATATCAAGGTACCCACTGTCATATTTGAAGATAATGCAGCATGCATATCTCAATTAAAAGGAGGCTTTATAAAGGGAGATAGAACGAAGCGCATTCGCCAAAGTTATTCTTCATGCACGATCTCCAGAAGAATGGTGATATTGATGTGCAGCAATCCGCTCCAGTGACAATCCAGCAGATTTGTTCACCAAATCTTTACCAACTACAACCTTTGAGAAGATGGTACACAGAATTGGGATGCGAAGACTAAATTGGTTAAATCGAAGTCTTCATCAGGGGTAATAATACGCGTTGTACTCTTTTTTCCTTAACCAAAGTTTTTATCTCACTGAGTTTTTCCTGGTGAAGTTTTTAATGAGGCAACACTCAAATGCGTATTCAAAAAGTTTCTTTTTCTTTTACATGGACATCCAAGGAGAGGTGTTGTAAAGACACATGCATATCCATGTATCATTTTTGGATGTCATGTGTTCTCTTAATGTAAGTAGCAAAGGTTAAGTCATACTTAACCTCTTAAGTTGGATAAAAATTCTCCATATGCACTTTCCATTTACATACTACTCCTTGTTGCTTCCTTTACCTAATTTATATCAAAATCCTTCATTTAATGGCAACAAACTAACATGTTGAAATCCCTCGTTCCCAATATAGACTAGATGGTGGACGTCCATACACACCAGACCCAATATTTATTATGCAGCAGCTGCTACAATATTTGTGTAAGGATAGTTATTAAAAATTGTCATAAATATTGATACGTGTAATAGTTGCCTGGGGCGGACCTACGTATGTTCAAGTGGGTTCATATGAACTCACTTCGTCGAAAAATTACACCATATATATAATCAGTCTTTAAAAATGTACAAGATATATTAAAAATTACACAAATACACAATTTATGTTTCCAATATTACAAAATATCCCAACTCCCTAAACATATTACAAAAATCTCAACATATACATAGGTCGGCTATATTATGCCTATTAATAGGGAGAGAGAGTAAAGTAATTAAAAAAGTGAGAGAGTGTGTAATTACTTTCAAAAGGATTGATATTTATGTTATTTATACATATATTAATTTTTTAATCCATTTTAAAAGCTAATGCTTCTTAGCCCAGTGGTAAGGTGGGTTCAAGGTTTTTGATAGGTCCGAACTTCCCGAGTTCAAAACCCACCAACAACCTTTTTCGCTCCATTTTCTTAAATGTTAGATAATGTTTTCTTTTGAATTTTTTTTTATTATTATAATATAACTTTGGAATTTAGTTAATCAAAATTTGTTTGTTTATTTCTCTGGGTATTTAATTTTTATATATTTGAACCCACTTTCCTGAGCGGGATCTATGTTGTTGTTGTACATTTGAATCCACTTGGTGAAATTCCTGGATCCGCCACTGATAGTTGCTAAAAGGCTGCTAATATATATACACACAGATATTAGCAAAGGTAACAATTAGTAAGGAGTTGGTAATATATATAAACATGCATATTGTTTATATACATTATATTCACGATTTCACTATCGTTATTTACATATTTATATATTTTTATAGAAGTTGGTATCAACAAAAGGACAAGCAATAACAGAGTTTGTTACGATGTTCGGGGTAGTCATCTTATTCTTTATTACTGTTTCGATTTTACGATACCGTGGCTGACAAAATACCTGTGATTGACACGAAAAATGTTTCAAGTCATGAAAATGTAGAATGTAGTAAGAATGGAGCATTAATGTAGTAAGAATAAAGTATGGTTAGCTGCATCACATACCTTGTTAAAGTATCAAGCGTCATGCATATTCTTGTTCATCTTTTATTCGCAAAAAGATAGCACACTGAGATTCACTTCACCACAAAAACTTCCTGAAATATCAGGTGTCAAAGTAGACTGAATCTTAAGAATGGAAAACTCATACCCAAATTGAAGGGAGATGAAAAATATCAAACTCTGAAGTTTTGACTTTGAGATTCCTCAATGAAATTGAAAAGTGAAAATTCTTAGGAGAATCCGAAAATTCCTAAATGAAAGAAAATGGAAATAAAAAGATGAAGATTTTGACAGAAATTAAAGAGGAGCAAACCTCAAATGCAAAGTGAAGAACCTACGTGGTGGCAACAGTCATCAAAACACGTAGAATACATATTAAATGTATCCATCAGCTAATAAGATAAAATGATTTAAAGATTTTAATCTCCTTATATCAAAATATTAAGAGTCAAACAGAAATAGAAACACTAAAATAGAAAAAAAAAAATTATAAAATAAGAAAGGGGGAAAATGAATTTGTTTGCAGAGGTTCTTCATTAGTAAATGAACATCTACAGCCAAGGTCCTTAGTTGGAGCTTGGTATCTATACTTTTATCTGGTTAACATAAGTGACTATCCAAAACATCATGCATATCCTGTCTTCCATCTCTTTATTCTAGCTGGATTCCCAATGATATTGCTCTAAGTATCTATAGACTCCTATAAGTTAGGGAAATATATCAGCCTAGGGTGTGTTAGGTGCGAAGGAAAATATTTTCTAAGAAAATAAGTGAATTTTATAATTTTTTCTTGTATTTGGTATGTAAACAGAAAATTATCCTAAAAATATTGGTATATAATCAAGATAAACACTATAGGAGATAGGAATGGAGAAGATGTCATCAATATAAAATATCACTTGCGGAACTTATCTTTTCTACTTCTGAGTAAATTAAAACCACATGACAGAGGGAAAATACAAATTCAAGTGGGCAAAGAGGGCTGCTTCAAGTATTAGTTTCTAATATCACTCGTTTTAAAGTGATTTAAATGTAAAGAAATAATTTTGTTGGGTAGCATCAATATTTTGCTTATGGCGAGGCCAGGGTGATCAAGGGTGAATGTAACTTTGGAATCTTGGATTCATTTGAATTCAATGCCTTTATCATAGTACAAATATATATATAAATTCACTCAAATTACACAAATAATAGAGTTGAACTTCTAACTTTAAAAGTAAAATGCATTCGATGCAAAAAAATGTTGTTTGAATTCATGTAGCTTACTAATCCTGGATGTCTTTGAGGGTGACAGGCGGAAGAGGAAGCTGCCAAGTAGTTGAAGGATTTCTGTATCTTTTTTATGACAAACAAATCCATCTAACGCCAATACTCTGTGTCAATTGTAGCTACCGAAACTCAGGATGATGGCCTGCACTCTACTCCTCTTTATTTAAATACCAGAGTTAGTTTGGTTGATGCAGAATTCGAACCTGTGACCTAAAACTTCGCCAATTGAAGTAACCTCGGTGGTAGAGTAGGCTATTTGAGTCCCATTTATGAGTATCAACACATTTGACAATAGAAATATACAATTTTATCTACTTCATGCACTATTCTCATAGCCTAAATTCACTAATAAACTTGGCAGGAAGGACAAATTGACATGGATGCAAGACTTCCTCAAGGCCATTTCAGATCTCAATCTCATTCCGGAATTCACACTTGTTAGCTACTTACTCGGTATGAATAATATGCCTACCATCCACAGAAGTCTTTTGTCTTTTGCTATACTAACTTATTAATAAGTCTTATTTTTATATTATTTGATTCTCAAAATCAACTCTTCAAAGTGATATATAGTCAGCAATCTATCAGTCAATTAGACAAAATATAAATGATTACAAAAATTAAAAGCAAGCATATACAAATACAGAAAATGAAGTAATGAAAAAAAAAATCAACTCTATAATGTGATATATAGTCTATCTCTTAGTCCATTAGCAAAAAAATATGAATGATTACAACAATTAGAAGCAAGCGCACAATAGATTCTTGTGGTTCGGCCCTTTTTCGAACCCTGAGCATAACGAAAACTTTAGTACACCGGACTATCCTATGATACAATTTATTTGATTATTTATTTATTTATTTTTACTAATGTTTCTCACACAATATGCCCTATTTTCTAAATTCTAAAGGGCTACCATTTTTCTTGGTATCAAGTACAACAACAAAGATCCTAACCATGTTACACATTCCTATTGTTCTTTGGTGAAAATTGAAATGTAGAAGCAGTGATTGTGTTAGAATATGAATAGGAATAGCATATTGAATTCTACTTAGAAAGGGATTGCAATGTAGTGTCCTATTAAGAATAGGATTGGAATGTAGTGTCTATAAATAGGGTCTCAATGTAATAATTTAGATACAACAATTCAATAATATTTTCTCTCATATTTTTCACATGGTATCAAAGCAGGTTTTGTGAGAAAATTTATGGAAAGAAAACTCAATAAGACAGCTCGGTATTTCAATTTCCGGCGACTGTTAAGTCCAATTTGAGCCCTCATCTATTTTTCAAGTGTTGTGTGCGAAAACCAACACCACCACAAGGTGAGAAACACCCGGGCGAGCAAACCCCAGTGCTCGAATCTTATCTCTGGCGATCCACGCGCCGCCGGAACTTTCAAATCTGCGCCTCATGCACTTCGCGCACCGGCGCATGCGGTTTATTCCGGCCAGTTTCCGGCCAAGTTTTTTTTCCAGCTAGGTCACCACTTCATTGCTAGGATGTACCAATAGTTTTTTCTTGATTCTGACAAGTCTTTCAAGATTTCGATCATCGGAACCCTCCGGCGACTTTTCCGACAGTTTCTTTTTTTAGTAACCTCGCTTATTCATTCCGAGGCTGCTCATAAGATTATTTTCTGATTTCGAGCAACTTTTGAAAATCAGATTTTATATCCGAGGACTTTTTTTTTTTTTCCCAGGCCAAATTCCAATAGTATTTCTTTTTCATGATTAAATCTGAATCTTAATAAGGAAATCAAAAACTCAGATGTCAGAGCTTATGAAGAATCAACGAAGGAAAGGTCGATTTGGAAGATCTCGACCTAGATGTAGTTATTGTAAAAGGCTTGGACATACTCGTGGCATATGCTATTCTCGACCTAAGTGTAGTTATTGTAAAAGGCTTGGACATGCTCGTGGTATATGCTATTCTTTGCATGGTCGACCATCCAAAAATGTTCATATTGCTCAGTCTAACACCACAGGTGATCAACGTGTATATTTATCTGACAAGGAATATAATGAGTATCTTCAGTATCAAGCAAGTAAGCATATATTTCTACCAATAGCCTCAACTGTAAAATCTCCTACCTTTGGATCATGGGTTGTGGACTCAGGTGCTTCTGACCATATTTCTGGTGACAAATCACTTCTGTCTGATATTGTTTATTCACAATCACTTCCTGCTATTACTTTAGCTAATGGAATTCGAACAGAGCCAAAAGGAGTTGGACAAGCCAAACCCTTATCTTCTTCCACTCTAGACTCTGTTCTTTATGTCCCTAATTGTCCTTTTAATCTCGCATCTGTTAGTCGTTTAACACGTGCCCTTACTTGTAGTATAATTTTTTTATGATTCTTTTCTAATGCAGGATCACAAAACGGGACAGACAATTGGCATAGTACATGAATCACAGGGCCTTTACCATCTTACCTCTTTAAATTCCTTCACAGCATGCTCCGCTACAGATCCTCCCGACCTTATTCATAAATGTTTGGTACATCCTAGTCTATCCAAGCTACAAAATATGGTGCCTAGTTTGTCTAGTCTATCCACATTAGATTGTGAGTCGTGTCAACTTGGGAAACACACCCGTGCTACTTTTTCATGTAGTATTGAGAGTCGCTCAGAGTCTATTTTCTCATTAGTTCATTCAGATATTTGGGGTCCTAGTAGAGTCAGTTCACCCTTAGGATTTCGTTACTTTGTTACTTTCATCGATGATTTTTCAAGATGTACTTGGGTTTACTTAATGAAAGATCGTTTCGAGTTATTCTCTATATTCAAAAGTTTGTGCTGAAATACAAAATCAATTTGGTGTTTCTATTCGTGATTTTCGTAGTGATAATACCTTAGAATACTTATCCTCCCAGTTTCAGGAGTTCATGACTCATCAAGGGATCATTCACCAAACATCATGTCCATACACTCCTCAACAAAAAGGAAAAATAGACATCTTATTGAGACTGCTCGCACTCTTCTCATTGAATACCTTGTTCCACTACATTTTTGGGGTGATGCGGTCCTCGCATCTTGCTATCTCATTAATATAATGCCATCATCTTCGATCCAGAATAAGGTTCCCTGTTCCATACTATTTTCTCAGTCACATCTCTACTCTATCCCCCCTCGCGTTTTTGAGAACACATGTTTTGTTCATAACTTAGCCCCAGGAAAGATAAATTAGCCCCTTGTGCTCTCAAATGTGTCTTCCTTGGTTACTCTCGAGTTCAAAAAGGGTATCGATGCTATTCACCTGATCTGGGTCGCTACCTTATGTCTGTTGATGTCACATTCTTTGAATCTCAACCTTTTTATACATCTTCTGATCATCTTAATATCTCTGAGGTTTTACCCATACCTCCAGTATTACCCACACCAATCTTTGAGGAATCTATGGTTACTTCTCCATCTCTAACTACAGTACCACCACTTTTGACTTATCACCGCCGCCCACGTCCAGTATCAGTCCCAGTCCCAGATAATTCATGTCCTGCGCCTGATGCTTCCCCTACTACGGACCTGCCTCTTCCTAGTCAATCAGTTACACTTCAAAAAGGTATGAGATTCACTCGTAATGCTAACCAACATTATACTTTCTTGAGTTATCATCATTTGTCATCACCCCATTATGCTTTTGTATCATCTTTGTCCTCTATTTCCATTCCTAAGACTACAGGTGAAGAACTTTCTCATTCAAGATTGAAACAGGCTATGATTAATGAGATGTCTGCTTTACATACGAGTGGAACTTAGGAGCTTATTTCCCTTCCTGTAGGTAAATCTACTATTGGTTGTCGTTGGGTTTATACAGTCAAAGTTGGTCCAGATGGTCAGGTTGATCGGCTGAAGGCTCGCCTTGTTGCCAAAGGATATACACAGATATTTAGGCTTGATTATAGTGACATTTTCTCTCCCATGGCTAAAATAGCATCTGTTCATTTTTTTCTCTCTATGGCTGTCGTTCGTCATTGGCCTCTTTATCAGTTGGACATTAAGAATGTTTTTCTGCATGGTGATCTTGAGGAAGAAGTTTATATGGAGCAACCACCTGGTTTTGTTGCTCAGGGGGAGTCTAGTATCCTTGTATATCGATTGTGCAAGTCACTCTATGGTTTGAAACAATGTCCTCGAGCCTGGTTCGAAAAGTTTAGCACAGTTATTCAGGAGTTTGGCATGATTCGTAGTGGAGCTGATCATTCAGTGTTTTATCGCTATTCTGAACCAAATCTGTGTATTTATTTAGTGGTCTATGTTGATGATATTATTATCTCCGGCAATGATCAAGATGGTATCACTAACTTGAAGCAACATCTCTTTCAGCATTTCCAGACTAAAGACCTTGGTAGATTGAAATACTTTCTAGGTATTGAGGTTGCTCAGTTCAGCTCAGGTATTGTTATTTCTCAACGCAAGTATGTTTTAGACATTCTTGAGGAAACAGAATGATGGAATGTCGACTCATTGACACTCCTATGGATCCAAATGCTAAACTTCTTCCAAGACAGGGGGAGCCACTCAGTGATCCTGAAAGGTATAGGCGGTTGGTTGGAAAGTTGAATTATCTTACAGTGACTAGACCTGACATCTCTTTTCCTGTGAGTGTTGTAAGTCAGTTTATGACTTTCCCCTGTGATAGTCATTGGGATGCAGTTGTTCGGATTTTGCAATATATAAAGTCATCTCCAAGTAAAGGACTACGCTTCGAGGATCGAGGCCATGAGCATATCATTGGATATACAGATGTTGATTGGGCAGGCTCACCCTCTGATAGACGTTCTACATCTGAATATTGTGTTTTAGTAGGAGGTAATTTCGTGTCCTGGAAGAGTAAGAAACAGAGTGTGGTTGCTCGATCTAGTGCCAAAGCAGAATATCGAGCAATGGTTGTAGCAACTTGCGAGCTGGTTTGGATTAAGAAATTGCTGAGAGAATTAAAATTTGGAGAAACTGATAAGATGGAACTTGTATGTGATAATCAGGAAGCCCTTCATATTGCATCTAATCTAGTATTCCATAAGAGGATCAAGCACATAGAGATTGATTGTCACTTCATCAGAGAAAAGATACTCTCAGGAGATATTGTAACAAATTTGTGAAGTCAAGTGATCAACTTGCAGATATCTTCACCAAGTCCCTCACCAGTCCTCGTATTAATTACATTTGTAACAAGCTTGGTACATATGACTTGTATGCACCAACTTGAGGGGGAGTGTTAGAATATGAATAGGAATAGCATATTGAATTCTACTTAGAAAGGGATTGTAATGTAGTGTCCTATTAGGAATAGGATTGGAATGTAGTGTCTTTAAATAAGGTCTCAATGTAATAATTTAGATACAACAATTCAATAATATTTTCTCTCATATTTTTCACAGATTGTTTGTAGAATCTCAATAACACCAAATGTAATAGCTTTCAGGAAGGTATCAGGTAAGTGATACTGGCCAAGTGGCCAAGAAACTCATTTGAAATTTTGTCAAGACTTGTGCAGCATTAAAAACTTGCAATATCAAAGAATTTCAAGGACTAAAAAAGGAAGGGAGGATAGGACTTGCCTCCTGAATAGAAAGGTTCTATGTTGCTTAAGCATTTTGATATGTTTTCTAGAGAAAGTAGATTCAGATTCTAATTTACATCTCAACAAATAAATTTAACACATGAAAATTGATCATGTTATAAAGTAGAGTACAATTCCACCAATCAAACGGTTAAGATTATGCAAACAAAGAACCATAGAAGTATAGGATAAGAAAGCATCAGCCTGAGCTAAAAAGGTGAAAATGAAAGTCGGATTATATATTAAAATCACTAAATCCTTTCAGATCTGAAGCGTTAAAACATAAATGTCTGATTATGGAAAAAGCATCCAGAAAGCCAATAAGTAGATAGGTGAATCCGAGAATATCAATCAAACTAAGAGACGGGAAAATTAAAGCAGCTAAACAATAATAATCAAAGCAAGTGAAAGAATGATACGTACCAAAGTTGAGGAGCCTTGACGTTCAGAACAACACGAAGAGAAACCTGAAAAAAATAAATCATTATTAACAATTTATCTAACATCTTAAGCAACCTATCTTGTGTATAACATCTTACTGCTTTGTTAATCGCGCTTCAGGCTTATGTAATTGAACAACCAAATTTTACGAAAACAAATAAAGTATTTAGTTTCTTAGTAGAATATTTAATTGGCACCAACTAAATTTAAAGAATGATATAAAAGGAATATCTTATGTCCCAATGGTTGAAGTTTGTAGTAGCTTTACAATGAAAATATATTAAAGATATACTGGAATTATTAAATGAACAGCACAATTATATTTTTGCTTGATGAAAGGTTATAGTATATATGTAAGACAATATACATTCTCATGAGGAAAAAATAAAATAACAAAGAAGACGAATAAACATGAAAGATTTTGTCGCGCACATACAGTCCATTAATGAATCATGAGAGATTCGTCCATCAATCCATTCTTTACAGAGATTAGATGTGTCATAGCCCATAATCTTAAAGGAAGGAAAATGACATCGTCTCTACTTACCAAACAGTTTCTCGGAGCTCCGTTTTCCAACTTCAGATCGGTTCAGCTACCATCCAAGTCCTCCACTGTCAATTTCAGATGCGCCATAACCCATAATCTATAAGGATTGTGAAATTTCTATAGTAAAAGTAAAATATTTTTTCAAATATCGTAACGAGTCTAAGGCTACAGAAGCCTTCGCCAACTTTGATAGGCATAGCATATCAAGCAAACAAAGCAAAGAGCTTACCTTTTCTTTCTATTAGAGTCGCGAGTAGGGATGGCAATGGTGCGGTGCGGGTGCGGTGTGGGTTTTAAGATATGAGGGGCGGTGCGGGTTTTAAGTTGTGTGGGGCGAGTTAAAGTAAGTTTTTTTTTTAAATGGTGCGGTGCGGATTGCGGGTATATGCGGGTTTAAATTTAAAAAAATAATAAAAATTAGTATTGTTCTCGTGAAAATACCTAAGATTATATGTGTTCTTTACTTAAATTTTATAATACTTAAAACGACATGCATAACACTACAAATAAATAATTTTATAGTAGCTTTTTTAACATCTCTTTTATTTGAATAAAAATATGATATTTGATCATTACTAGTACACGTTATACTTTTTGACAATTTTTTTAGTGAAAAGTGATATAATAGAAATTAGTTATTATTTTCTAATTGTAGATTTGAAAATATTATGATTTTCAATGGAGTTACAAATTTATTTATTTTTTTTAAAATGGGGCGGTGCGGTTATGCATGGGTATGAATGTGGGACGGGTTTATACGAGTTTAAAGGTGATGCGGTGCGGTTTTAAAACTTGCGGGTTTAAAAAAATGCACCACACCCACACCGCACCATTGTCATTCCTAGTCGCGAGCTTGTTATAGTCGTAACATGTCGTTCAAGAACTTCTCAGCAGGAAGAAAACAAATTCAAATTGAAGGAGATTTTAACAAAACTTGAGTTGTTATCTCAAATTTTTTCCTAATTTCAACTCTTCTCAGATTTTGACTCATTGAACAAAATCAAAGTCCAAAATATTTATAAATTTATGCAACCAAATCTAAAAATTCGCAGGAAAATTGCATATGAAGAAAATTATTTTTGAAGATGAGGTAAAGTATGAAGGAAAAACATATAAAGATCAAATTTGTATAAATCAAATCTAAAAATTGAATGAAAAAAAAGAAAGAGCAGGAAAAAGTGAAGGAGAATTACCTTGCGATTCGAGCAGTATGTTGGAGAGAAGTTGTGAATGATGAATATTCATTTCCTACTGCAAATCTGATGAGGGCTGAAAAGCCAAGGCTGCCACGTATATTAAATTAGAGGATGTTTGGGTAAGCTTATTTTTTATTTTTTATTTTTGGGTTAAAATGGCTTTTGAGCCATTTTTAGCTTTTAAAAGTGTTTGGTAATTTTCAAAATTGCTTTAAAAAGGTCAATTTTGTTATAAATATATTTACATTATAGTGAATGTTTATCAAAATCTATCAAGATCTACTTTAATATCTATTAGGATTTGAAGCATCCGTCTTTTACTCAGCATAGGAGTAAATTTTTTCTATAAATAGAGGAATTTTTTTCATTGTATTTACAATCATATAATTTCTCATCCTCAAGAAAAGAAATAAGAACTACTCTCTCTTCTCTCTACTCTTGTTCTTTATTCTTTGTTACTTTATAACACGTTATCAGCATGAGACTCTGCCAAATATGTGAGATTATAAATCTGAAGGATTTCAAGGTTAGTAATTCTTCATGTTATCTTTATTTTGCTACTATTAATATAATTATTATTGGATTTGAGTAAAAACAATTAGTTTGGAACCATTTATATTTTAAATTTATTCCTCAAAAATAATATTATCAAAAATATGATAATATGTTGGATTCAAGTCTCATCGATTCATGCTTAATACGTCTTTATATGGATAAGATGTTGAGTTTGAATCTCAACACACCATATTGGTGATATTATGATGGCTAAGGCAAAATAATGGGTGTTTAATGAAAAGTCATGAAATTCGACCCATTGAATATGCTTCATTCCATGAAGTAAATGTGGTAGCAATATATGATAAGTATGAAATATGACAACTTACTTCATTCTTGAGGTGTATTTGGTAGCAGTGCATAATATGTCTGAAAGAAGACAAGTGATTAAATGGACGAATATACGCGTGGAGGGACAATATGATAATGATCATCAAAAGTGACAATATTTTCACACGCTTATATGATTATAAGATATACTAGAGAAGAATTCTCTACATCATATGTATGCCTCGATTTGCTTCTGAAGTAGCAAAATCTTGAAAGAGGTTATAAGCCTATCAAATTATGATAGCTTATAACCTCT